>NC_092869.1:12795879-12895082 GCF_032062135.1 Pyxicephalus adspersus
GAATCAGTGCCAAGGCAAGAAAAATGATGATGTGGTACAACTGTAGAAAGTGGGTCTTACTGTAAGAGATTGCAGAGTCCCCAGAAAATGACAAAATAGTAAATGGGATGAAAAGGAAATTATTGAGAAAGAATAATTGTTCCAGAGATTACCTGTTTCTTCAGAGGTCCATATTTATACTGTGATTGCATGTACAGATGGAAATGATGCCTTTGTAAAACTGTGCTTGCCTCCTTTAGAAGATAGAGACTTAACATGCCTTGTGCATACAGATGCAGCTCGTACTGTAATAAGGAAAAGAGATCTCCCACGCAACATCCAGAAGAAATTATGAAGGGGACCTTCAGGGATGGGATTAGAAGTAACTACAACATATCTCCAAGAAACCCTTCCTGTGACTGCTGTAGTGGGTAATGATGCTAAAATCATACATTTTTCCTTGTGTCTGATAATATGCCTGTAAATTTGCTTGGCAGAGATTTGTTGGCTCAGTTGCAATGCTGTATCAAAAACACTCCTGAAGTAGTAGTGGTAACTACTGGAGAAGTGAATCCCCAGTTCCTATGTGAAGTAGCAGCCTGGGTTCTAATAGAAGAAGAAGAGGAGGAAGGAGTAATACCACAACACTGTTTGGAGAAAATTCCACCAACAGTATGGGCTAAAAGTAAATATGTGAAATTAATAAAGTAAAGATAGGCTTTTACAGGCACATATTAACTGTATAAAAGAAACAAATTTATTTATTAAATCCGTTGTAAAGTAAGCTAAAAACTAAGCATAGCTCTACTGCACTGCATCACCTATTTAACACAGTCCTACTATGCTGAATATTGGTATCAAACTGAGAAAGGATGCTGTAAATAAATGATATCCACAAAAGGGAGTCTCAGTACCCGACGCGTTTCGCCCCATAGGGGTAAGTTGGGGTATAGGAGAAGGGCATTTCGGCCGCAGCCAGTCATACTGCTCTTTCTGACTAGCCCAACTGCCCTTCCACTATACCCCATCTCAAACACTGCCCACAAATTAACGGTGATCTATAAAAGAGGGATGGAGAAAATTTCACCATCAGTATGGGCTAAAAGTAAATATGATGTAGGAAAAATGCAAGTTCAGCCAAATAACATACAGATTAGGAAAGAGAACACCATCCCTCGGTTACCACAATATCTTTTATCTACAGAACAAGTAAAAGCCATTTAGAAAAAAATTGTTGGGAAGAGGCAGGGGTAATTAGTCCTAAAAAATCTGGAGCAAACACCCCACTCCTCCCAGTAAAGAAAAGGGGCAAAAAAGGCATCCCTCTGACATCCTCTGGTACATAATTTCAAAGTAGTGAACAAAATTATACAAGAAGATGCTCCTGTAGTTCCAAACCCTCCCACTCTGCTCAACAATATTTCTTAACCTCCTTAGCGGTTCATTTCTTTCCGGTTTTATAAGTCTAAAAGCGGTACATTGTTTTTCATGAAAACTGATTTTACAGTATAATATAATAGTATTTAGTATATAATAGTATATAAGAGTATAAAGTTTGAAACACAAAATCATTTAAAAACAATAAATTTAATAAATTAAAACAATCTATATATTTTAAAAAAACATTTAATTTAAAAAAAAAATTTAATTTAAAAAAAAAATACGCATTATACTTTTACTATTATATATACTGTAAAATAAATGTTCCTGAAAACAATGTACTGCTTTTACACATAAAAATCCAATGTATTGCATTCAATACAGTTATTTTGTATTGAATGCAATACAAAAGGATTTTGAATTTCCCGCCCCGCCCAGCCGGGACGTACACACGCACCGACGTCACCGGGAACTCCCTCGGTGACTCATCGGATGCAGAAGCAGAAAGAAGAAAGACGGAGATCGTGGCGCTGGACGGTGCAGGATCCCGGCGGTTCAGGTAAGCGCTCTATTTACTAACCTTCCCTAGGTGTTCCAACCCCGAGAGTGACTAGGGGTTATCACTTGTAGCAACTTTTTTCTTCCCCCGAGTCATTCTCGGGGTTACCGTTAGGGAGGTTAATGGCAGTCCTGCCATACTATGATAGACCTTGCTAATGCACTCTTTTTTAGATTCCATAGATCATGGAAGCTGTTTGCTTTCACTTTTGAAGGGCAATAATACACATGGACAAGATTGCCCCAGGGCATATTCAGTAGCCATAATGAATTTACATCTGCACTCAGAAGTCTCTTGAAGGGATGGAAGCCAATCCATGATTTCTGAAAGTGACCCGAGTCGTAAGGGGGGACCATTAGTGATTTCTGAAAGTGACCCGAGTCGTAGGGGGGGACTATTAGTGTTTTTTTAAAGCGACAAGGTAATAAAAAATCTAAAAATAGCTAATTTGACAATAAACAAATACCAAGCTATAAACCACACTGACAGCTCACATGAGAATGGCACTTACTCCACTAGGTTACATATAGTTAGATAGTTAGAAACCAAAAAACGTAATTAAAAGATTTTATGTCATGGTAAATTTTAGACTGAAATCATTGACCTGTAATCTATCAAAAAGGCCTTCAAAGTAGTTGCATTACCTGTTCAAAAATGACATCAAAAAGAAAAAGAAAAAAAGACATCATTAATGTACCTGCAACAGAAATATACAGTATATGATGCTGGTAAATCAAGAGGTCTGTTGTACAGACATATCTCCCACCCTCCCAAATACAGATTGGCATGGGTGCGTGCACATTGTTAACGTCTTTAAATGTAAAGAAATTCTGTGTCAAAATTAACTGGAGTAAGAACAATATGAATAAATTATATTATAACGAATGTATATCGAGGTTGAACTTTAGGAATAGCAATACGTTTGGCAAATGGTTCTATAACTGTATTCTATCAGTGCTTAACAGTTTATTTTCAAAAGATGAAAATCCTGTGTCAAAATCTGAAGTATCAGGAGACAACACTGGAACAGCACAGGGAAGTTTGCTGGGAACCAAAAGACAGGACAACGAGAGGTTAACACAAGAGCTGGACACAGGAAACACTGGATTAAACAACAGGTGTACACGAACTAGCTCACAGAGCTAGGGGCTCGGCACTAGAGAAGACTTATTGCATGAACACTTATTGCAGTGTGTGAGCTAGCTAAATAGCCAGGGTTGGTCCAGAGGATATTTTCTGATTGGCCAGCAGATTGAACTGAATTGATAAAGCTTGGAAACAGAGGGACGCCCAACGTCAGAAATGCCCACATGCACATGAGAAAGGCATCTGTGCTTAAGAGGGGAAGAGGTAAGTGTGACAGTTGGCAACTAAATGGCAAGTGCTTTAGTGATTTTATAAAATTGGTGGATTTGTTCACTATTTATTAAATATCTTTTGCTGTCTCTCAAAGGGGCTCACATTCTAATGTTCTACCTTAGTCATTTGCCCCTAATACAGTCTAAAGTCAATTTTGGGGGGAAGGCAAATACCCTAACATCATGATTTTTGGAATGTCCGATGAAACCGTGGTGCCCCGAGGAAACCCACCGAACATAGGGAGAACATGTAAACTATGGAGCAATACTGGTGCCTGGGACCAGGACAGAATATTCAGTTAGTAATTATGGTATCTACCTCTTTAAGGATAATTATAAAAAATGTCACATCAGAGATTGGTGTTTCTAGTTTAAGGTATTTTACCACAATTGGATACAGCTAAAAAACAAAATTTAATAGTTACACATATGAAAAAATATCAACAATTTGAAACATAAAAGTTAAAAGATCAGTGTGATAGAGGCAGGTACATAGTTTTTTTGAAACACATAAATTGACTAGTTTCACTTAATACATAATTAATATATATAGGATAGTTTCACTTGGTAACACATTCCACAGAGTCTTCTCTGTTTCATCAGACCAGAAACTATGTTAAATAAGTGAAATACATAGGTTTCCTCTGAATGTATAGGAATATAATAGATATAAATTGTTTATGGTTACATATTACCTGAAACAAAGAATATATATTTTGTGTAAGCTATATACAAAAAAGCAAAATATTTTATTGTGTGTGTGTGTGCATGTGCGTGTGAGCCCGCGCATGTGTGTGTGTGAGATTAATAATTGGGATCCTAACCAGTGTTGTTTGTCACTGTTCATGAAGCAAAAGGGTCAAAATCCTCAGGAAAATGAAGACCACAAGATGTATCCAATGTGGTGGTCAAAAGCAGAAAAATATGTGAATAAGAGCTGCAGCAATTGTTAAGGGAGCATCATTTATCTATCCATATATTTGGAAGGAAAACTGGTGAACATTTAAAAATATATGTACACTATGGAGTGTGATTGTCCTGAGAAAATTAATGTATATAATATTATTCCAAAAATCCATTTGCAATGATATATTAACATAATAACATTTTTAAGCATAATAATATATAGTAACAAAATTAAAATATATAAGAAAAACAAAACCTGTAATCTCTATTCAGATAATGTCTGGGCCAAGATTTGAACCTGGAACTTGTCAATGCAAAGACCAAAGGGATAACCTCTGAGCCACCAAGCTGCCCATGATTATCATTGTTAAGACAATACATAGTACATAGTAATTTGTCCTTTGGACAGAGTAAGTTTGTTGTACAATCCCATGATTTGTGGAGTTTACAGTTATATGTTCTTAGAGAGTGGTTTACTATTAGATTAAGTGAGGTTTAGCAAACTTTCATTTTAATAGTCTAATATGAGGACAGATCATCCGATCATATATGTATGTTGAAATTGAGGGTTGATTTCCCTCTGTTTTCCTCTGCCTTGCTTCTCTTTAGTTATGTGTGATTTTGACCAAAATGGTTCTGTCTGATGTTTTGACCCCATTAAAGGGTTTCAATGACACAACACAGAGTTTTGAATAACCCTTATTTCTCCTTCTTTTCTTTTTGGAAGACGGACTAGCTATGAAGGATGTGTTTGCTTATTTCAGCCCAGAAGGTTTGGAGTTGCATATTTTGTATCCTTAGGGGGTTCCTGATTTTAAAGCTACACTTCAGTGTGATTGAAGCCCTGCTTTGGATACAAACTTTAGCTCTAGTGTACTTAGCACTTCAAGGGTAACTATAGTTTATGATTGATTGGTAACAGCAATTATGATTCTTGTTTTTGTCTTTATTTTATTTAAATATTTTCTAATTTACAATGATCAATACTCTTCTTTCCATAAAGAAGCAGGGTCTATCTAAGAAACACATCGGGCCTATTCGTTAGATCTTATAAATGTTACTATTTTGGTAAAATCTTGAAAGGCAACTTGATGGTAATGTTTGTATATTTTTTTTAAAAAAAAACATTCTTTTATTTTTTTGAATAAACATATTAACATTAACAAAACAGAAATAAAAGCTACTAAGGAAATACAAACAGTACAGAGAATATCCCACATAGTCTAATGAAAACCTGTGGCTAAAGAACATACAGCATCTAATCAGTAACATAACATAAAGTCAATGCATAAACTGGTCAAAGGATCTGACAACACATAGAGACACAAAACAGAATCTGAAAATAACACTAATGTCTAAGCAGAAAGGGTCGGATCCAGGTGGCACTTAAACTCCCTATAATATGTCCAGCAACCCTACATAGCATTAAATGTATCTTGGGTACCCTGTACACTACCCATAAGATCTTACGGGTCTCATCATAATATCATTCACCTTATGGAGCCATAAACCTACAGTTGGAGTGATTGTTGATTTCCAATACAATGGAATACAGGAGTTGGCAGCAACAATCAGATGTCTAAGAATGGAACCCTTGTAAGCCTTCCCTGATATTGTGCTGCAGCAGAAAAAAACAGGATTCTCTTGGGTCCTGTACCATCTAGACAGAATTTTAAAATGTAATTCCTGATATCTACTGCTGATAGGGGACTTAGAAACAAAGGTGAGTAGTTTAGCCTTCTAATCGGCCTCTATGGAATACCCGAGTTACCCCTCCCATGCTTGGAGGTATGTAGGTGAGAAACTTTTAGGGGCAGAGTTAAGTTCAGAGTACAATATGGAGAGAGAGTGTCGGGACGAGCCACATCCAACACATAACATCTCAAACAACTTTTTGGTTGTATATTCCTTAAATAACTTCCTATATTCGAAAGGAAGCGATTAAAGGAAGTGTAGGAGTTGTAGTGATCTCCCGAAATCCAATTTGTATCTGCAAGTGTCGGCAACCAACATCTCCATTTTCATCTAATGACCCTGATGAACAAAATGCTACACCCACAAAATGCAACTCACAAAATCTCAGTCATAGAGACATTTTTAGTTGGAACAGGGGTTTCTGCCATGCCTTCCACATGGCAAAGATCAGAGGGTGGGCTCTTAAGGCAGGCTGAGGTAGCGTTGACAGCCATTGAACAGCCGTGAGTGGAAGTAAACAATTGTTCAACTACAACTCACTGTTTATCCCCAGCATGTCTAAACCAACTCAAGATCCAAAGGAGAAGGAGGGAAAAAGTCGGGTGCAAAGAGTATGGGACAAGGAGACGTTGAAGGCCGCTGACTTGGAATAATTATGTAAGGCCCAGGTCAATACCGGTATTCCCCAGACACCAATCCCCCAATCTATGCCGCAGTTTTCGCCTATAGCAGCCCCCGCTCAGCCTCATTAGACTGGTTGTATCTCCCAGCACTCGGTTGCCCCCAGGACATGGTGCGCAAAGGATGGTGTCTGAAGATAAGCCAGCAGCCAACCCGGCGCCCACTTATGCAGAGTACAGAGCCACAAATGAGTAAGAGGTGACAGGTAATCCAAAAAACTAGCTGAGGTCAAAAACACAGGAAATCAGTCCAATCAGTAAAGTACAATGGACAAAGGCAAAAACAGAGTCGGGGTCACAAGCAGAGGTCGGTCCAGGCAGAGTTCAAATGGATAGTCAGAAAAAGCTTGTGGTCAGTAACAGAGAAAACTCACAAAAACACTCCAACACAGGTAAGCCCAGCAGATGCTATACCAGGCACCTCTGACTGGGAGCAGAGAGGCTATAAAGCCCCAGCAGCCAATGACAGCCTGGGATTAACAGGAACTACTCAGCTAATCAGCTGAACACAACTCAATTCCCTTAAGCTTTGCAGTCCTAATGCCGAGGATGCTGAGGGAAACCTCAGCCACAGGAATGCTGCAACTTACAGGAAACTGATCCTGCAACTCCAGTGCTACCACGAGTGCAAGTGCCAGAGGGAAAAGCCCTCTGCACACGCCCTCCTGTGGTAGACACAGTACCATACTCCTTGATTGTCCAAATGAGATTTGGGAGGGAGGTTGCTGGGTTAGTGATAACAAATAGGAGGTCATCTGCCTTATGTTTGCAGTCACTGAATAGCATTCCCTAGATTTCTGGGTTAGAGCATATTGCGATAAGTAATTGCTCCAAAGAGAGAATAAAAATGAGGGGAGACAAGGGGCAACCTTGCCTGGTGCTATTGGTAATAGTGACACTTCGCCATTTACTCTCACCGATGCAGAGGGGCAGAATAAATGGCATTGATCCATTTGTTCATTTTGTCTCCCACACCCATAGCCTGGAGTGTGGACAGCATAAAATCCCAATCAACCCTGTCAAAATCTTTTTCTTCATCAGTAGACAGCAGCATGGAAGGTCTACCTGTGGATACAGCAGCGTGTATCCATTTTATGACCCGGGATATGTTGTGACCTGGGAGTTTTCTCAGCTTTAGTCTGTTTTATAGCTGCCTGGAACTCCTCAATAGTAAGTGGGGATTCCAGATCAAATACGTTTTTGGTGTTGGTTCTTGTCTTTATTTCATCAAGGTTGTGTTGAGCCAACCTATTTGTTAATTATTTAGAGCTCATAGTATAGGTATAAGGGGAAGAGGGGGTGTTGTTTTTTAAACATCAGATATGAAAGTTTAAAATGAGATGTTGATTGTTCAATTGAAGGTTTACCGTAGCTAACTGTGGAATTTTTAAATTCTATACATCCATATAAAAGAAAGATTATTATGTTTTATTACAAACTAGATCTCAAACAAAACTATATTATTCAACAATCTTTGACAATCTATATGCTATATGTTTATATTTTGTATTTGTACATTATAGAAATCATACAATCTCTGCAAATTTATACCCCTGAAGAAGCCTATAACAGGCAAAACACGTTGGAAATCATGCAACCGTAACAGGTCCCCTTCTTACCTTGTTTTCAATCTTTATATGTACTTTGTATGATATTGGAAGGAGTCTTATGTCTATTATGGCAAGTCTAATCCCTCTAGGTATTGCTGTATCCGCCCTAGATTAGAGTTGCGGGCTTCTGCATTCTGGTGAGATTGTCGCAGGTCATACAAGAATGCATAATACCCACTGAATTTTGCAGCAATCTCCTTCACCTGGTAAACCTTATCTCCTGTATTCGTAGACAGGAAAGGACATGAGTCCCCCCAGCACCCTTGCCAGAAGCCTGCCACATTTATCACCATAAATGTGGTAGGACCTACGACATTTAATAGGAGCCGCTTTAGCTTTACCCAGACACAAAGAGGCTAACTTTTGCCGTAGTAAGGTCAATTCTGCTCAAAATCTGGTATAGCGTTTATTTCCAAATAATGTTTCATTTCAGAGGTCAAATCTGCAACCACCACCGGGTCAGAGAGAAAAGACTCATTCAGCTTCCGATGCCAGGACTTAGGAGAAGCATAAGCCAGGGTCAATGGAAGCAGGACCAGGGTATGATTCGAGAATGCAATGTTCCCTATAGTGCACTTCAGGACAGAAATGATGAATTCTAGAATACATCCAGTCCGGGTGAGAATACAAAGTATAATCTCTCCCAGTGGGATTCACAATTTGCCAAACATCCACTAATTGGTGTTGTTGCATATAGTGTTGTATGTAGATTTGGTGCGGGCTTGCACCGCCACACCGGATGTATCCATTGCAAGATCAGGAACAAAGTTAAAATCTCCCCCACATATTAACAAGCCCTGAACAAATTCTTCCAAATTCTCGAGCGTATCTTTCAAAAAGCTGTTTTGATGCATTTGGGGGGCATATATAGATGCAAATGTTATCAATCTTTCCTCCAAAATCCCTTTCACAAACTACATTCTGCCTGCTGAGTCTTTACACATATTAATAAAGTGCCAGGATATAGAAACAGAAATTAGGATGGATTGATAAACCCCCTGACTGTGAATGTAATAAGCCACAGTGATAGGGAATGGGATATTTCTCATTAGAAAGTTTAGGAATTTTAGCTTGTTTAAAATGAGTTTCCTGGGGTAGCGCAACCTGGACCCATAGCTTAGCCAATTCAAAAAGTAAGGCTGAGCTTTTTTCAGGTACATTTAATTCCTTGACATTAAAAGCAAGCAATTTAATGCATTCCATTAGTTATTTATATGATTACCACAGAATACTCAAGTTTTTGTATGGGTCTGGGGGGGGGGTCCAAAAAAAAAGGAAAAAGGGGGCGTTAGTGGAGGGGCGGTATTTCCCTGGTTAAAGAATTTAGAAGGGGGAAGGAAGGACAGGATACCAAACAGTGTTGAAACAGTGTTAAACTGAGAAGCCTAAGTGGGGAAGAAAAACTCTGTGACGGCATGAGTGGGGGTTCCCATCTTGCTCCCCACTAGCGAACAAGTGCAAATAATGGAAAAACAAGGTCATCACAACTGTATAAACCGTAGTTACCAAGGCGCGTCCCTGATTGGGGCAAGCCGAGCAATTCTCGGAGTTTAAAGAAGTTCCATTATGGAACACACTGTAGAGAAGTTCCTTGAGCAAAATTACATTCAGAGGGAGAATCAGGCCAGACCATCCTGTTGAAAAGGTGCGCAGCGTCACTAGTAATTTTTAGCCTTAGTGCTCCACTGTGGAGCTTGTGGTGCAGTGAGAAGACAGGGTGCTGTAGGCCAATCTAGTAAAAATACTGAAGGTAAGTTAAAGATAGCCAGTAGTGAAGGTAGATCCGAAGCATTACAAAAGATCGCCGTCTTCCCGTCTTTGTGTGCGGTGAGTTGGAATAGAAAACGCCAACCGTAAGAGATTTCCTGTTACCGTAATGTAGTAAGAACCGGCCTCAGGGCTTTGCATAGCATTAGTGTGTGCCGAGATAGATCCTGGAACAGCTGTATCTCGCATCCTTGGAAGGTGATGGGTTCTTGCTTCCTTGCTGCCCTCATGATGGATTCTTTGACCGCAAACAAATGGACCCTGTAAATAACATCGCACGGCCTGGATGGATCTGG
This sequence comes from Pyxicephalus adspersus, assembly GCF_032062135.1. Taxonomy (NCBI): domain Eukaryota; kingdom Metazoa; phylum Chordata; class Amphibia; order Anura; family Pyxicephalidae; genus Pyxicephalus; species Pyxicephalus adspersus. The sequence goes on from NC_092869.1 coordinate 12,806,110, forward strand.
ACTCTTGGGACCCAGTGTGCAGTGTATGCAATTTAATTCTATAGTAGAGTCTGATGCATAGTGTAGAAGTGAATTAAAAATCGCAGTCGCAGCAGCATAAAGCTCTGCCCGTGTAATATCCTTTAACAGAACATTGTTGCAGTGGTTAAGATTCTCCAGGTCATCTTGGTGCATCAGCAGCTGTTGTAAAAGAATAGAATGAGAATTTTAAGTCTCAATATGTTGATTCACCTGCGCTTGCAGATCTGCTGTTGTTTTTTCATAATCTTCCAATCTATTGGTGATATTCCTTATGAGAGTAGCAATTTCCTCCTTAACTGTATGTTCCAGTTTACCAAAGCATGCCATTAAATCCTGTTTGGTGAGAGGAGCAGGCTCATCCTCCTCACTGACACAGGGTGATCTAGCTGTCACCTGAGAGGTTAATGATAATTGCTTCTGCCCCTGCTGGTCACCCGGAGGAGGATTATCTCAAACTAGACACAGCAGCCCTTAGTCGCAAATAAGTACAGGTTAACAATCAAAAAGTCGGCCATCGATAAAGACATTTTCAATACAGGGACTGCAGTACACTGTTTGGTCACTGATGTTTTGATGGCACTGTTCTCCAGAAACAACTGGTAGGTCTTGCTTGCTACACTAAATACACGTTGAGACGTCCCTGCTGCTTGCTCCCAGGAACTGTGCCAGATGTCCGCGGGTGCTGCAAGAGGAAGGCTAGCCTGTGTGTGGAGGTAAGTATAACTTTTAAAAATCCGGAATATTCAAGAATCCAGCACTCTTCAGGTCAGGAGGTTGCCAGATTTTTGATTGTCAACCTGTAATTCATTGAAAATCATTGTGGCTAAAACCAATATACATGTTTTTGACTAGTCACCTAGTAGCATATCTTGACACAAGTATTTTAATTTACCTTGTTAAATTTGTTGTTTTATCACCAATTTGTTTTTTAGTTTTTTCATCTTTTAAAAGTAAATTTGCTCCTTTTTTTTTTTACATGGCAGCATAAAATGAAACATTCAATAACTGTTGGATTATATTTTGTTTAGATATCTGAGTAGATATCAGAGTGTTATATGTTTAAAAAATGACTAAATTACATCAGCTATATTGGTACAGAATGTTACAGTGTCCCTAGTTCAGTAAATGTAGATGGCTGTTGAGTTTATTGTTCACAATACAGATTGGTGTGCTACAGTAAAGCATGATGACACTTCTGTCATTAAAAATACACCAAACAGTAATGTGCTGGAGAATATATATCCCAACTTTGATTTTTATAATTTAAACTCATTTTCTTAAAATAAAAATATGTTACCAAGCAGTGCTGACAGTTTTGGCATATTACATTTGGGTTTGTGCTAAAGAAGGATAACAGGAGAAGAATAGACGGAAATTACTCCACTGGCATCTATTAAAGCACATTACAGATAAGTACTGTGTTCAAAAGAATTGGGTTATCTTGAACTGACTGCAAAATGCTCTAGTGGAAAAATGAAAAAATACTAGTGAACAAACTGAATACAGAAAGAAAAAAAACTGCCAGTGTAACATTTCTCAATTTTTCCAAATTAAAAAAATTGATTAGGTGTGGGGAAAATTGAAAGATTTTTTTGTCCTCTATCCCAATGATAAGTTCATGAAAGACTCCCATGGAAAGGAGAGACAAAGTACATAACATGTATTTGTCACACTTACCTCCTCGCTAAAGCGCCGGCACCTCTCTCATGCACATGAGGGTCATTTTGACCATGGCTGCGCCTGCTCTTCCAAGTTTTTTTAGCATCGCCCCTCCCGCTGGTTAATCAGAAGATGGCCTTCTTAATAGCCCTTGGCTATGTAGCTTCCTCAGACATCATGCTTAGTGTTCATGTAATATGTCTTCACTACTGCCGGGCCCCCTACCTCTGCTGAGCATTTCCCAGTCCAGCTCCTGGGTTAACTCCTTGTTGCCCAGTCTGTTTCCTTGCCTTTTCCCTTGGGCTCTTTCAGCGATCCCTTTCTTTTCGGTAACCCCCGTGTCACCCATGCTTCTTATCTCTTCCTGTGTCCCCCGGTGTCTTCAGTGACCCTGTGTCATCCAAGCCTACTGTCTCTTCCTGTACCTTCTGTGTTCCCCTGTGTCTTGGGTCTTTTCTTGGTGTCTATTTTTTGGATCTTTGGTTCTTGACTCTTGGCTTTGTTTCTTGTTTGCTGCCTGCCTTGACCCCGGACCTCGTTGACTTTTATCTTGCCTGTTGAATCAGTAGCACACACTGTTCTGCCCACCCTAGTGTGCCCAAGGACCACAACTTGGTAGCAGCCTGCAGTGCAACATCCTTACCTCTAGAGGGTCTGGAAAAGATCAGACTCCTGCTTAGACTCTTCTTAGGGCTCACACCACCATTGTGCAAGCCATAGTTCCCCCTAGAGGCTCAGTTTCTCTACGTGTTATAGTATATTCCCACCTGACACATTTCACCAGTAGGCTTCTTTAGGGGAAAAAGCATTAAAACAATAAATTTAGTAGTATTGCTAAAGTATATATACTTTTTTGGGCAATTGGCTTATTTGTTGTTTCTTAAAAATAACATTTAAACAGTGTTGTTATATGTTTGTTAAATGCAAAAAATACCTGTTGATCCTACCAGAAATCTAGATATATCCTGTGTTTCTCAAACCATGTTGTCAGGAAACTTGTAACCTTGCCTCTATGTAATGTAGATAAAAAAGTAGAGTAAGAGTTATTCTGTAGTTCTAAAACATTCCTATCCAAGAGTTAAAACATTGTTTCTATATAAATGCATTCTAGTAAAATCAAAATTGTTAGCCTAAGACAGGAAGGGGAGGATCACAGTGGACCAGAACCAGAAAGGAGTGATACATGCTGGAGAACCACAAGTGTCAGATCAGCTTTGTTGCTGATCTGTGACAAAACTGAAGTTGTTAAAACAAATCTTTTCTACTTTTATGAGAAAATAAAGAAACCATTTAGACAATTGAATGGCTGTTAGCATAGTATACTTTGACTTTGGCAAAGCATTTAGGAGAGTACCCCACCAACTGTTACTGTGCAGGTTACCAGGCTTAGAAAATGTCATCTGTAAATGTCTTATAACCATAATTACAGAGTAGTGATTAATGATTCATACTCAGTAATGGTCCCAACACTGAACCCTGGGTTTCGCCACTGACAACCTTGGACCATACAATTTAACATTTATATATGATTTAGCATTTGGTATTAAAATACCATATCTGTGCTTGCTGATGGCACCAAACTTTATAAAGTCCTTATAAGATGTCTCTAACTTACAAGCAGACCTGGAAGCACTTTTTGAAAGTGGAAATTACCTAATGTTGATAAATATAAAGTTATGCATAGCATCATGACACTTTTATGTACTGCCCTAGTTTGATCTATGAAAGTAGGTACACTGCCTTTTATGTAAGAATACTCTGAGATCCAGAAGTCTGTTATACTGTATTCTCTGTGCATGAATAAATCGTAATTCATTAGGAAACCACCTCAATGTCCTTTTTTCTACTACAGCTCAAATTAAAGTAGGTTGAAGACTCTGCAACATGTGTATTTAGGTAGCAGTAAATATATTTTTGCTTCAGTACAGAAATTCAATAACACAGGGACAGCTAGAACATGTAAGTAATTAACAATAGTGAATGATCTACTTGTTTTTGTTCTTTTATTTTAACTAAGACATTGTAAAAATTGTTTATAAATATGTGACTCTTACATTTGTTGGTTAAAGCACTGTCATGAAAAACCCAAAATACCAGAAATGTAGCAAAAAAATACAAACCTTTCCTGCTGCCCATGCCACCAAAATTCCTAAATCCTGGCTAAAGTAAGGAAAAATTACATTTTCAGTGTCCATTTCCTGGGTCCCCTGCAGGGTCGCTTTAAAAGTAAACTGTATGAAAAAATTAATTATTGCAATGATGTCACGTTGATCCAATAGCCTCAGTGTTTTCAAACGTATTCAGATTCAGTATTCAGATATGATTTTACTGATCTGCATATTTGTTCCCGGTCAAAGATTAAGATAGTATTATAGAAAAAGTCAGTATGGCAACTGGGTAACTATCATTTTTTCTTTTAAATAATGGCAGAAATGTTACTACCTATATATGAGTAACAGAATTAATGTTTTAAAACGTGTATTTCTGAGGGCCAGGGAAGGTTTAACTAACGCATATTGTTTGCTTCTACTTTAAAGATAAACATGGAATGCTGAAAAATGAGCAGCTTGTTTGCGGTTACAATAAGATCAATCATATTCGTGTCTTTAAAAAGAGATTGGAAGAGAAGATTAAAGGCTACTCAGCAAAGTCAGTACAAATAGTACAGCAAATTCTCCTTATTTTATCAGGGCACTGAGATACCAGTGTACTTGAACTAGTGTGCAGCCATCTAGTTGAGCAGAACACTTATAATGCATTTTAATAAGCTATATGTCATGTGTCACAACCTCTGAGGTATCTTAGGAGGCCCTGCAGGTAAAATCTAGAAACCACTAGAGTAATGTCAGAAAAAAAGCACAAGGATGGAGGTATTACTGCTAATTTCTGACGGTCCACACTGATTTGAAGAAGCAGAAAGCACTTTAGATGCTTCCATATTATCACTGAAGAGAGAACTCAGTGCAAAAGGCAGTTGGGCTTTAGAAAGGATTTGACTTTGTAGGAGCCAAAAATGGATGACCCATGACCCCTTCAATTTCCTGTTCCTATGGTGATCTATGATTGGAATAATCAGAAATTCTTTTGATTCTTTTCTAGGGAGAGTGAAAACAGAGAGATAAATTGTTCATGCTGCATGCCCAGCACCAGCCAGTATATTTTGTGGAGTTGTTAAAATCATGATTTAAAAGGAGTCTAGATTCTTTCTTCATCTCGGCGCAGAGGAATCACTGGGCGCCGCCATCTTCTTCCTTTGTCACCTGGCTTTTGCTTACATGACCCAATCTCATAATGCACATGCATGAGATGAGCACTTTTTTTCATTGCAAGGAAAAAGTCCCTTTTGCACATCAGGTCAGGCATGCACAGAAGTAGCAGCCCTGAAGCCTCCTGGGGCACCTGTGTAGGTCACAGAAATAAAAACAGAAGGAGGGGTGCTTCCCATTTTTTAATCTTAAAAAAATATTTAGGAAACGTAAAAAATATTTTTGCTTTATATGAAAGGGCTATCTACCCTTTTATATAAAGTAAAAATTGTGGTGATAGGTCTGCTTTAACTATATTCTCTGTCTTTGGGTTTACCAGTTTATATAGCATAAACTATTCTCATTGTTATGGACAATTCAATATACACAATATGAGGAATTTTGTTTAAATTTTTAGAGGTAAGTGGTGTCAGTCATTCACTGTTAGGCATTGTAGTGAAATTTTTCTGCCATATTGAAAGCAATTATAGCCATATTGGTGCCCTTACAACAACAGTTAAGTACTTTTATAATTTGCACTAATAGTAAATAAAATTTCAGCCTTGTAGGTATGCTCCAACCTCTGGTCCAAGCAGTACTGGCACACCACCAGAATGGTAAAGAATATATAAAGGCAACATAGAACAACAACAACATAGACAACCCAATTCCCAATTAGGGAACGCAGACAAGCTGGAGAAAACAGCCTGTTTTGTCCAACTTGTCCACGTTCCCGGACGTCCTACTGGATACTTCAACTATCTGCTATTTCACAAATCCTCTAGTACACCTAATTGGTTCTGAAATATCCTCAATATCATATAAACATGTAATTTTGTCACCTATTTCACTCAAAATGCTTTAAAACATCTTTGGCATAACACTCACCCTTCTATTAGGGAACATATACAAGCAGACAGCAACACAATAGCTATCTATGGATCATGTTTTTTTTAAAGTGTATATCAGAAAATCCAAGTTTGCACTGCATCTTAAGCTCCTATAAGTTAGGTCTGCATTTGTGTCATAATATCCTCCATATCCCCTGAGAAAGCCCAACAAAAGGGTGAAACATGTCGGGAGGGGACACATATGACTATATCATTCAAGTATTATTAAGACTTATGAAAATCAAAGGTATATTTTGATACATGTGCAACCATATATATTTTTAATATTTTTTGTACAAATTTTTAATCAATTAATTTTTGGAACAGAATAAAGTTTAACAAAAAATCTGTATATCTTAGAAAATATTTTAAGTGCCCCTATAAAAACCTTCAGTCTTGCTTCTATTCTTGGTCTAAGAGACCCAACAGAATTATCAAGTCCTCATTCTGCTCATATGTAAGATCAATCACTAGTACAATTACATTTGTATGACACACCTGATGGGATGGTGCCCAATCTTGGGCATGCACAGAAGGAGCAGTGTAAGCATCGCAGGGGGCTGCCAGTTTATGCTTCAGTCTTTATCGCCAGGGTGGTAAAGAGGGTGGGCGAACATTAAAAAAAGGTAATAAAAAAAAAATTACCTGTTTTTTTTTTTTTTGTAATTATATTTTTATTGAAATTTTAACAGGGTACAGAAAGGAAAAAAAAACGGAAAAAACATAAGGGGGTAGCAACACTAAAAGAAAAAATCAAAACATATTTCAGAGTCACACAAAAAGTATACAACATACATTAACTTTTACAAGGTAGTATATAAATCTCTGAAGGTGTAAGGGGGGAACAAGTAAAACCTGAGTCATAAGGCATTGCACATTTAAGAAGAAAAGACACCACAAACATCAGCCACACAGATTTGCATAATATTGGTCCCATGCCTCCCAAACCTACTCAAATTTGGCCATTGTGTCTCTAATAATTGCCGTAAGATACTCCATAAGACGGATCTCATATATTCGTGTGTAAAGATTCTCCAGAGAGGGTGGAGACGTTGATTTCCATCTGGAGGCTATCAGTGTGCGCGCTGCAACCAAAATATGGGATATCAGTTTACGGGATGTGTTTGGCACAGTTAAGAGAGGTCGCCCCAGAAGATGATGCAGGGGGTCCAATGTCACCTGTTCTTGAGTCACCACTGATATTAAATCATTAACCTGTGACCAATATAGCTGGATAAGCGGACAGAACCAGAATATATGTTCTAGTGTACCTTGGCGGGTACCACACCTCCAACACATAGGATCCACAGTAGAAAACAAACGATGAAGCACCGTCGGTGTGTGATACCACCGAATCACAATTTTGTACAAATTTTCTTTATACAAGGCACAGATAGAGCTTTTATGGGCCGCCTCCCAGATATCAAGCCAGTCCTCAGGGGTCAAAGACTGACCTAGAACTTCCTCCCATTTGAGCATATAAGCAAATTTAAAGGAACTGCCCCGCATGGAAGCGTGCAGGATACGGTATATAGAGGAGATCGTTCCTTTGTTGTAAGGGCCCTCCAAACATAGTCGCTCAAATGCAGTAAGGGCCTGAAAGGTGGCTGAGGGTTGTAGAGACAAGACATAATGCCTTATCTGCAGGTAGGCATAAAATGAGGACCGAGGTAGTTCAAATCTGTTGCCCAGTTCAACAAAGGTAAGTAACCGCCCCTCGACTGGTTGCATGATATGCCTAATATGAAATAAACCTCTGTCCTTCCAGGGCCCAGCCATTGAGTGTGAGAGACTATCTGGTATCTGAGGGTTGAAGATTATGGAAGTTAATCTGGAGGGGGAGGATGCTAAATCAAATTTAGCCCTGCAAGTTTTCCACATATTCCTTGTAAAAACCATAGGTGCTGTCAGATCAAATCCCTTCAACACTACAGAGGAGCTCCATAGCATAGCATTAGGATGGATGGGGGCTATCCATTCCTTCTCCAGTTCTGCACAAATACTGGGGGGACATGGGGAGGTCCATAGCAAAAGGTGTCGTAGTTGGGCCGCCACATAATACTTATGAACATCCGGAGTCCCCAGCCCTTCCAATTCTCTGGGTGTGCAAACAATAGATTTAGCCACGTCAATAGATTTAGCCTATGTCTTTTATAAGCCCATATAAATTGCAAAAATTCCAACTGGACCCTTTTCAGAGCCGCTAGCGGCACTCTAATTGGCAAGGTCTCAAATAAATATAGCAGTTTAGGGAGGAGCATCATTTTAACCGAGGCAATCCTTCCCAATAATGATAATTGATGATTCCGCCATTTACTCAATAAATTTGTCACCTCCCTAAATAGAGGGGGGAAATTGTAGGGGTATATTTGGGAATAGTTGGTGGTAATATGTGTCCCCAAGTAACGGAGGGAGTGCTCTTGCCAGATAAAGGAGAAAGAGTCACGCAAGGGTTGCAGAGTAATTGGGGGGATATGTAGAGGCAAGGCTTCCGATTTAGAGGAGTTAACCTTGAATCCTGCGAGAGCACCATATCTCTTTAGCTTCTCCCACAAATTGGGAAGGGAAATGTGCGGCTGGGACAGGGTCAGTAAAATATCATCAGCATTTAAGGAGAGCTTGTAATCCTTCCCTTTCACCGGAATCCCATGTAAATTCTGATTGGAGAGAAAGGCCACCAGGGGCTCTATACATAAAGCAAAAAGCAGGGGTGATAAGGGACAGCCCTGTCTCGTTCCATTTCTAATCATAAATGCAGTAGAAGATGCCTGGGAGAGTTTGACCGGATGCCGAGGGGGCCGAGTACAGAGCCTCAATCGCCTTAACAAAGGGGCCCTTAAAGCCCATTTTGTTCAGGGTAGAAAAAAGAAAAGGCCAGCTGAGACGGTCAAAAGCCTTTTCGGCATCAAGACTAAGTATCACAGACAGGGTTTTTCATTTGTTAATAATATCAATGATATTAATCACCCTCCTAGTATTATCCCCCGCTTGTCTAAATGGGATAAAACCTGTTTGATCCCCATGAATGAGAGCAGGGAGGAACTTAGACAATCTAGAGGCTAAAATTTTTGTAAAGATTTTTAAATCAGAATTTAAAAGAGCAATTGGCCTATAATTCGAGCAATCCAACGGGTCTTTACCCGGTTTTGGAATAACCGTAATGTGTGACATTAACATAGAGGGTGGGATCAGCTTGCTTTTCAGAAAATCATTAAATAGTTGAAGAAGGTACGAGGAAAGCTCTGGCAAAAATGTTTTGTAGTATAAGTAGGGGAGGCCATCTGGTCTTGGAGCCTTAGATGATGGAAGTTGGCTAATAATTTTTGTAAGTTCCTCCTCTGTAATGGGGCGATTAAGTTGCTCTAGACATTCAGGTTCAAGCCTAGGGAGATCCACTTGTGCTAGGTAAGAATCTATATTAGGGGTCAATTGTCTCCCCAAAGGAGCTTGGGCACTGTGAACCGTCTGGTATAAAGGTGAATAATAAGCTTCAAAGCAAGCGGCAATTTGAGAAGGGTCATAACGAACCAACCCGCTCTCATCCTTAACTGCTCCCGGGGAGGAACTTAACTGCATATCCCTCAGTTTACGGGCCAGCAACGAATCCGCCTTGTTACCTTTATGGTAGTACAGCTGGCGGGTTCTCTGCATCTGCCAACCTACCTTCCTCAGCTCAAGAGCTCGAATTTTAGATCTAAGGGTGGTTATTTCCCTCAAAAGTATCAAGGACGGCTTTAACGTATATTTGGCCTCAACAGACCGTAAGGCCTGTATTGTAAGAGAACGTTGCAAATTAGAGTCTCATTTAAGTTTGGAGCCCAGAGCTATGCAATGTCCCCTGATCACAGCTTTGTGCGCTTCCCAGAGTGTGGAAAGATGTGTAACAGAACCTTCATTTTCCCTGAAAAAGGTTTCTTAATTAGTGGAGAGGGAGGATTTGGTTTCTGGTTGTTTAATTAAAAAATCATTAAGCCTCCAATGACAAACTCCCGTCGATTTGAGGGAGAGTGACACCTCCAATGTGACAGGGGCATGATCTGACCAGGAGATCGGGTGTATCTCTGCAGAGATACTATTCCTCAAAAGAGGAAGGTTAGTCAACAACAGTCTAAACCCCCTAGATTGTTTGGACCCCTGCCTCGAGGGCTGGGATTGGGTTAAAGCATGTCTATCGAAGGCTGGGGAAAACGTCACATTGAAGTCACCTCCCACTATTAAGTATGTATGGTCAAATTTCTTAAGGAGGGACAAAACTTTGCTAAGGAAGTGAATCTGACCCTGATTAGGAGCATACACATTGCATAGCGTGATAGGCACCCCCTGCACCGAGCCATTCAGAATAATATATCTCCCCTCCTTGTCAAGTATAGAGCGAGATAGTGTAAATTTAAGGGAACCTTTCAAGAGGACCTCCACTCCAGCTTTTTTCTTACACTGGGAGTTAGCTTGATACACCTGGGGATAAAGTCTCGAGGCAAAATTAAAATTACCCGAGCTGTCAAAATGAGTCTCCTGTAGGAAGACCACATCTGAGGACATACGTTTAAACTCCCTAAGTGCTAGTTTACGTTTTGTGTTAGAATTTAAGCCCCCGACATTAAAAGATAAAATCTTAGTAGCCATTACGAATAAAAAAGAACCACAGTACCTCGTCCAGGACCACCCCTGTCAAAGAGCACCCTTGAGGTGACCTGGGGAGAGTCATGTAAAACCACTTACCACCACCCATAGTGTTACTATCAAAAAGGGAAGAGGGGATAGAGGGTCAGGGTTAAACCTCAGAGCATTATGGGAAAAAACAAAAAACCAAGGGAAGGAAACAAACCAGCAAAGTAACATTCGCCCATTGGCGACCAAAGAGGGATTGACATCTGCCGGTCCCCACCTCACACAAAGTGAGAACAGGGAACTAGTTCTTAGAACAGATGAACAACTCCCTTCAGAAGGACAATGAACCCAGAGGGCCAGCGGACCCAAACCAGGAATCCACATAGCTCTTTCCATAAAAATTGTCCGACGCCGGCCGGAAGAAAAGCCTCTAGGGCGAGCCAGGTACCCCCCCAGCAAATGCCGGGAGCTGTCCCAAGCCCCCCCCCCCCCCAGGGCTGCGTCAATTTCGGGCATTTCAACAAGGAAAGCACATAAGCTGCCTAAACAAAGGAGTAAGACCAGAAAACCGGTATAGCATGAACACCACTTTTTTGAAAAGCAGCAAACAGTACACAAGCAAACCCCATCAATGGGAGGTAAAGACATATCTAGGCATTGTGTATAGGATAAAGTGTATAGCATAAACCTCCACAATAGAACATTTTAAAGTAGTAAAGCAGTAAAGGCACTTTATAGTGTGGTCGACCACAACTTCAGCGGCGTAGAGGAGGAGATCGGTCAGGTGGAGAGGCTGCATCTCTACGGTGAGCTTTGGATCTCCTCCCAGAAACCACCGGCGGCCACTGTGGGGAGGGAGAACGGACCAAAACCTCTTGTTCCCATCCAGGTAACTTCGGGCAGGTTATCCCCAAATCTCTGCAGAAAGAGTTCAAGTCCCCCGGGGACCGTAAAATAACAGTTCTGCCTTCCTGTCGTGCAATGAGGCTAAAAGGGAAGCCTCATCTATAAGGAATACGGCCATCTCCAAGAATAGTCAGTAATGGCTGGAGAAGGTGGCGCTGCTGTAATGTATGCCATGATAAGTCCTGGTAAAGTTGGAGAGGAGCCCCATCAAATTCAAGATTGAGCATAATTCTAGCGGTAGTCATGATGTCATCCTTCAGTTCAGCATCCGCTAGCTGGCAAATCACATCTCTAGGTCTGGCTGCAGATCCCGGTCGCTTGGATGTTCTAAAGGCCCTTTGAATATGAACTTCTCGGGGAGAGGGGCGCCCCAGAACCCTGGCAAAGAAGGCTTGCAGCACTGGTTTAAGATCACTATCTCTGGTTGCTTCAGGGAGACCCCGCACTCTAATATTATTTCGGCGTGATTTATTATCCATGTCCTCTATCTGACGCTGTAGCTCTCTTATTTTCTGATCACTTTCCTCTGCTTTATGAGAGAGCGCAGTAATATCCTCTTTTGCATGGAGCACAGTGTCATCTAGATCATCAACTCTGCCAGCCAGGGACTGAAGGTCAGCCCGCAAGGCCCCAATTTCAGTACGGCAAGTTGCCTGCACATCCGCAACTAATTTCTGAAAATCCTCTTTAGTTGGGAGGATCTGTAGATATTGATGCCAGGTGGGGTTAGAGGGAGCATCTGGTAAGGAAATCCCCCCTTCTCTCCGCATGGACGGGCTGGGTAAGGCCTTGTGCCTCATGGTCTTGTCCTCCACCCCCCGATTCCCAGAGTAAGGCACACTACTAACTGAAGAAGCGGAGGATATCATAGGTGAATCTGGAGCCAGCCCCCTCCCAGATCTCGGTGGGGACAGAGCCTTAATATATGGGGAGGCCCCCTCCTGCAGTATTGCATCTGTCCCCTCATCTACTGGGTCTCCTGCCACTGCTATCTGATGTGCGTCCTCTCCCTGAGGGGAGATTGCAGGGGAGAGACTTCCCCCTCTATACCCAGCAGCACTCACCGAGCCAGGGGAAGATGTTCCTGAGTCCCGGGGGGAGGACGATCTCAAAGCCCTCTCATCCGTGAATCGTGCTGCCTGCAGTGAGTCCCAGTCCTCCAAGAGCTCTTCTCTCTCTCCCCGCTGCCACGTGTGCGGGGAGGAGGTCGGCGCCATCTTGGCAGCTGAAAAGGACGCCGGGGAAGAATCTTGAATGTAAGCCCGTATGGAGGGCTGCCCTGACGCTGGAAGCGGTTCTGGGGTCGGGGGAAACCTCCCCACTCTAGCCTTCCTCTGTTTACCCATGGATGGGTAAGTATGCTCCCGATATAGTGCGGATTGCTGCCGGCGTCTGAAGAGCTCTGGGATTACTCGGCCATCTCGCTCGCCGGCTAGGCCACGCCCCCCTACCTGTTTTTTAATGCAAAAGGCAAAGCCTTTATATAACGTTTCTATTTTGATGGCCAGCTAAGAATTTTAATAGCTAATTAAATGTAGGTAAATACACATAAGGAACTGTTAAGGAGAAAAAATAGTAGTATAGGTGAGCCATACATTTGTCCTTAGTAATAATGTAACAAATGCATTCACTTAGTTAAGTTGTCTTTTTTTCTAATCATCAGTTCAATAAATAGGTACCCCCATATATTGCTAATATATAATGATTTCATGTTCAACATTTGGTGTATTTCCACCTCTCAACATCTTCACTTCATACCATCATTCTGAAAATATTCGTATAAGTATACCACACATTACAATTTGATCAGGAACAATAAAATAAGAAATACATAATCTGATCAGTATTTAGCTCTAGTTTTCTGGAACTTTTTTATGTAATGTACAGCAGCCTTAGGAAAGAATGTTGACATTTAAAAGTTTATCAGCTTAGTTTTACAGCTTTATTTCCTTTATTGAAAGCAGAGCCACACAATAGAGTCTTGCAGAGGGTGACCTTATTCTACTTGTTTCACAGCAAGCAAAATCTAAAACCATTCTGCAGTGAACAAAGAAATAAAATGTCAGTACCCCTAGGCACTTATCACAGGTCTAGATTTAAACAATTATTACATTACCAATTTAAAGATATTTTCTACAGTTTAAACATGTGACAAATGTCTGCTGAATGAAGCACACTTTTAAATTTCAATAGTGAGTCTTGAATTTTGATCATTCACGGATACTTATTGTGCCCATAGAGGTTGATATTTATGATTATGGTCTTTTATTGATTTGATTTAAAATATTTATTGATTTGATTTAAAATATTTATTTGAGATATATATATATATTAGTTTATTATTTTTTAAAACGTCTATCTAATTTTTTTTAATTAGGGAGTGCCCTCCTAGATTCTGCCAAACATTTGGGTGGTATTCCTGTAAAAAGTGGACAGTAAGCCTTTAGCCCTCTTGCTTTGCCTATACCACGTCTAATGTTCCTATGTATTGAAGAAGTTGTGCAAATGGTTCCCAAAGAACCACATCTAAAACTGACAGGCCTAGCCACTTTTGTGTCCAACCATTTTGCTTAAGAGCAAAATGCATGGAATTGCAAAATGCCTTTCACTATCATGGTGTTTAATAGGCTTGTTGAGAAATTGATTACCTTTAGTGGAACTAAACCCATCAATACTCATCTTTCCCTTTTTGTTGCAGACACCATCTTCTTCCTTGTTGTCTTCTACATTTCACACTTCAGCCATTTTGATGGACCAGGCTTGGATGAAACAACTCCTTTACAGGCATTCAGGTGTTCATCAATCACCATGTCTTCTGAAAAACCAGATGAAAAAAGAAAAAAAAGCTGTAGTTTATGGTATCTGATCACAGGTAAAGAGAGAGACATCTCCTCTTTTTTTTTGTTATTCTGCAGTGAACTAATAGTTTAAAAGGTCTATGCAGTTTTCCACCAAAAATACATATGCAATTATTAGTCAGAAACATGCGGCAGGGGGCTCTCTATTCTTGATTAGGTAGCATGATCATTCAGTCATGTAGTGGGTCAATCTATCCTTAAATGCAGAAATCACATCCATTGTCACACAAATATAAAAAATAATAATAATACAATTTCCGACTAGCCAGTCTTCTATAGATAATGCAGTTGAGAGTTATTAACATTTTTTAGAGAAGAAACAGGGTTATACTGTGTACACTGGCTGTTATTATCTTAGTACATATAATCATCAGGGACAAAGAGCGCAGCTTTAGGAGAGGGAATGCAAGTGACCCCATGCAAAAAAGTAGAATGACAGTAAATTGTTCTGTGCCTGTTTCAGAATGTGAAAATGACTGAAACGTGATGAAAGCACATTTAAATATATTTCACTGGCATGCAACCTGCTATACTTTATGGATCTTGTGTGAAACTCCAGCTTCCTGGGGATGCACCCAGCAATTTTATTCTAGCTCAAAAATGTTAACAACACAGACAGAGCTCTTGAAGAACTAATGACCCATCCAGATATACTAATAAAACTCTGATAAAGGCGTGAATATGGTAGTAATGGATCATTTACAATATTTAAAAAGTGCTCTCAAATCCTTAACAATGCAACATGAAATCCAAAAATTCCCTTATCCGGTATTACCATTTTTGAGCAAGAATTTGTTGCTTTGGTGCATAAGGCCTATGAGAATGCGGTGATTGATAAAGATAAAGTTCCTAATAATGGATAATCCAATTACACCTACATTTTACAACTTCCTAAAATTCACAGACAAAGCCCCTAATTCATCAAGCAGAATCGGATTATCGGTCGCGCATTCGTATTCGCGATCCGAAATCGTATGCCATTGCGCTATTCAGCAACTGAAAAAGCTTGCGGCCAGAGCCGCGCATCTCCGGCAGCTTTACTTTACATTGTGTTTGTGTTGTGTACTCTCAGCATGATTGGCTGACAAAGTCATGTTGGGAGAATGCTCCCAGCATGACTTTGTCAGCCAATCATGCTGAGAGTGGGAGGACGCCGGGAGCAAGATACAGGAGACACAGTCACTCCGGCCGCGCTGAACACGAGACAGGAGAAAAGGCAGAGGGGGGGCTATACAGGGGGGACGGGACAGCAGCTGGGGAGGATACATTTTGATACATTTGGACCATAAGACGCAGGGACTTTTTCCCCCCACTTCTGGGGGGAAAAAAGTGTGTCTTATGGTCCGAAAAATACGGTAATTTACAGGAGACCAAATTTCCTGGTTTAAATGAGACATTTAGCTTTGAAAACATTTTTGTAACATAAATAATCTCCTTTTCGATTTTACTTTGTACATCTGATTTTTAAAGTTCTCTGATGTGTTTTGTAATTTTGTTGTCCCTTGCTCCTTTTAATTTCTTGACTCACTGTCGGGTGACGGGAACAGATATTGTTTTTGATTATTAAATAGTATATGTTGAAACAATAATACTTAACACAGAGAGAAAAAGCAAAAGTGACGAACCGTTATTTACGGGATCATCCAATATTGACACTATATTGGCAACAAGTTGTTAACCAATAAGTTATTTAGTTTAGTACTTTTTCAATACTTCAGAAGCAAACCCCCAAATTTTGTTTTAAAGCAATGTCAGGTGAATTAAAAGCCATGTACAGCTTTCCCCTACTTTTTTTCTCTTTTTCCCCTACTTCACCCCAAGGAAGAACTGTAAAAAAACTAGGAGGACTGTGTCTGAAGAGGGGATCCAGAGCTAGCAGAAAAAGAGATGCCACCCTTTGACGCCTATTGAAGAATTATCTCTGGACAAGGTAAAAATGAGAATTTATATAGTGATATTCATGACTCAACAAGGGGTAAACAGCAAAGAAGAAGCGTCATGGAGACAGACAAGGTTTGGATAAAGTAGAGGAAGTTTCACAGCAGCAATATCCTAGGAGAGAAAGGAAGATGTACATAAATACCAAATAATCTTAATGAAGTGGCTAACGGTTAACTTACACAAATAAGCAATTTCACCTGTTAGCAGGGTTATGGAACAGCTAGATACCCCCAGATCTGTTGACATGGTCCCATCACAATGGCCATTAGCCAAAGCATATGGGCATTAACATCCATTAGCAAAGAGCCATAAAATCTATTTTGCTTATATGTCTGTCCATAGGAAATCCTATTCTGTTTTATATAGCCACATCACATCTTTGAATTGCAGTTTATTTTTAGTTTAGTTATTGAACAGATAGTTAAATAGGCCAATTTGAATCTAACCCTCAATAATCCTATTTGTGCTCCAATTCACACTGAATGCTACAAATAAAGCCACAGAGGGCAACTGAGTCAACTGAGAAGATGATTTGCATTGGCCCAAAAGGAGAGGAGGGATAGGTGGCTATGGAAGGAGCATTTCTTCAGTTGTGACCCACAACCATTGGTGCTGATTTATTAAAGCTCATCTACAGACTAAAGATCATCTACAGGCAGAACGTGGTCATGAGGTCAAAGAGTAGGTCAGCTTAATCTCATTTACATTCGGAAGTGAAGACCCAAATAAATATCGAGTGTCTAAAATTGACCAGTGGCCAAATTAAGAGGGGGACCAGACAGGGTTGTCCCCTCTCTCCACTTCTGTTTGCACTAGCAATTGAACCCTTAGCGATAGCGATACGGGCAGATCCTAATATCCAAGGTATTAAATGTGGCCAGACGGAACATAAATGTGCGCTTTTTGCTGATGATATCCTTATGTTTATCACCTCCCCAATTACGACCTTGCCGAACTTAATGAAAATTCTTGATGAATTTGCATTGTGCTCTGGCTTGATGGTCAATAAAACTAAGTCTCAGGCACTTAATATAAATCTTCCTACAGAGCTATTGCTAGCGCTCCAGGGGAATTTTGATTTCATTTGGCATAAAGACTCTATTCAATACCTGGGCATCCAGCTGACCCCTAACTACAATAGCCTTTATAGATGTAACTATGGCCCACTGTTTAAGAAAATATACGCGGATATCCGGAGGTGGTCCGGGTCCCCGCCATCGTGGCTGGGAAGAATTGCGGCCGTTAAAATGAATCTATTGCCGAGATTACTCTACCTATTTCGTACACTCCCGATATAGGTACCTATGAAAGAGATTGGGCTGCTACAATCTAGATTGATGCAATTCATTTGGGGGGGGAAGAAGGCTAGATTTCACAAAGACACGTTGTTAGCTCCCAAGAGTGTGGGAGGGTTGGGAGCCCCGCATTTGAAATACTACTATGTAGCGGCGCAAGTGGCTCAGTTATCGTTGAGTTCATTACAAGGTGCGAGACCCCAATGGGTTGAGCTTGAGAATTTGGATGGCTTTTCGGGATCCATAGAGTCCATCATGTGGAGCAGAAAAAACACTAGAGGTCAAGTAAAGTGCCCGGCCTTATCCAACTCTATGCAGATTTGGGACAAATTTAGCCACCACCCGAAGCTTTCTTCTATCCACAAACCTTTGACCCCATTGTGGCTTAATCCGGACTTTCCGCCGGGAATGCACCCAGCAGATTTTCAATGGTGGATTTCTAAAGGTTTTAGGCGAATTAAAGACATGATAGATGTACGAGCAGTAGTCACATGGGAACACTTATCCTCTCAATTTGAAATTCCTGCCACAGAGTATTTCCATTATAGACAACTGTACTCCTTTATCTCTCGGTTAGTAAGGGACGCCCCAAAACCCATGTGTTCCTCGCCTTTTGAAAGCACTTGTTCATCCATAGCTAACACATAGGGGCAAATCTCTGTTATTTACTCGGTACTAATTGATCAGCACAAAAAATTGAGATATATGAGGGAATGGGAAAACGAATTGGGTATCACATGGGATTTGGAGGATTGGCAGGACACGATTTGTTCTCTATCTAAAATATCTCTCAACTCGGCGGTGGTGGAGGCTAATTATAAAGTAGCTCTCAGATGGTACCTCACTCCAACCAAATTGGCAAGGATGTTCCCGTCTGTTTCTCCTATGTGTTTCCGAGGGTGTGGGGACAGGGGCTCCATGGTACATATTTGGTGGACTTGCCCGTTGGCCAGGAGGTTTTGGAATGAAGTTTCCAATTTAATTTCAAGAGTGGTGAAGCAGGAGATTACAGTTACAGTGGAAGCCGCATTATTTAGTAAAATTGATATAACCTTGCCGAAATCCACCCAAAAACCCCTACCCCTACTAGTGGCAAGTCGCATCGCATTAGCTAAAGCCTGGAAGGCCCCCACAATTCCCTTAGACCCTATTGCTTCTAAATTGAATTGGATCATGGTGAACGACAAACTCACACAAACCTTAAAGAATTCCCTAGATAGATTTGAGGATGTCTGGGAACCATGGTTCACCTATAATGGATGATAATCGCTAGTTATGGGAATTCATTTTGCTTCACGGGTTGTAATTGGAATCCGCTAGTACTTCCTCTATCCCCCTCCCCCTAATATCCTGTTGTATCTCTCCTAACTGTTGTTGCCCTCTCCCTTTTACCTTTTGTGTCCTCCTTATGTTTGTTATGTGTTATGATCTAGGGTCAAAGTGCGAGATGCACCTTCATATCTCCTAACCGTAATGTTTTTGTTTTTTTTTGCTATTCATTTATGTCTGTGACCTGGTTAACGTAGGGAAGGTGAAGATTAAAGGTCTTGAGTGTAAACATTGCTCTTTACATTGCCTTAAACCACAGATGTTTTATCAGACACTAATCTGTTTATCTTTGGTTCTTGTCTTTGGCTCCAGTTATTGTGCTTTTAATGTTTGTTCATGATTCTGTTATGTTCTAAAATCCTAATAAAAATATTGAAATATAGAACTATAAGCGTACCCATAAAGATGTATCTTTTTTATTTAAATCGAATAAAGTTGACCAAAATTGCTTTTTCAAAGCAATGCCACCCAAATCTGGAATCACATTTCCCATTCACAAATGTAAAAACTATGAAACTGATAACAGAGGAAGGTAAAGTTGCAATGGTTACAATGGTGTAAAGCCTACAATTATTAGTGGATAACTGTTAGTCCCAAAACAGCTGCCACTACACAGAGCAGTAGAAGAATTGTGCAGTTTCTTTCTGAATACTTCAGCAGTGACCTGAATAGAAGGAATTAGTAACAGACCTGAGTGAGCCTCCAGTCAGTGTTATCAAGCTCCTAGTTTCACACAGAATCCCTCTCTCACCCACTTAGCCACATCATGGGATGCAAGTGTCTTTTTTCGCCCAAATATCATGTGTTGCTGAACCATATGTCCAATGTTCAAAACAGCAACATTTCTTGAGATATGACCATTGACCACAATAGCCCATTGTCTTTATAAATATTATAATTTTCTTTATCTTTTTTTGCTGTTTTTATTTAGTGGTGTTGTGATCTCATGGACCATTCACTGTTCATCTTTTTGAATTCCTTAGGTGTGTCTACCCCAGTTCTCCTGATTACCAATGCAATTGTCCTGGATCTCTAAGAATATTTATCAGGTGTAAAATGCCAGATGCTGAAAGTCATAAACCAGGACAACACAAGACACATGATGTGTCTCTTCTGCAATAAAACAGACTTTTTTTTATTCTCAGCATAACCTGGTGCTAGAATGAGTAAGCTTGTGTGTGTATGTATTAGGAGTTATGTCAGTCTTCTCCAGCCATACAAGATAAACAAAGATCTTGAACCTTGAAGAAAAGCAGGTAAAGATGTTAGGGTCACAGTGGGAATGAGAGGTGGTAAATCTAAAGAAGACAGACTCTTGACCAGTTATTTGTTGATGAGTGAGTTCCAAAGTGAATTTCAAAAGGTATGAAGCAATGTTCTATGATTCCAAGAAATTTAAAATGTAATATCTATCTTAACTTTTATGATAGGGAAAAGGGACACATTTTAGCTCAAAGTATTTAAGCAAATGGCACACTTCCACCATGCCCCTTTTTTGCAGACCATAAAAAAAACAAACACAAAATAATTGGTTAAAAGGAGAAGTATGCTTTGGAAAAATTAATAAACAAATTGAGTAATTTAGATTCTGCATTAATGGTTTAATGCAAAATGGAAGGATAGATGAGGAAAGAGAACAGGAAGGAGTCACAATCCCTCCAAAACTGGGGCAGTGGGAATGTAAGAAATTATTAAATATAAAAATGATACTCATATTATACTCAGGTTTAATAGGTAAAAATGCATTTCTTTTTTGTGACAGTACATACATTTTCAGTTTATAACATCTACTGCTATATACTATGCTCTATACTCCCTTTAGTGAATGGGAACAGAGAGCCCATTATTCAGAAAAAATCTAGGATTTACCTAGCAAAGCACCCTATTAAATCCCTTAACCAGTTAACTTATTACTAGAATCATTGGTCTATTCCATGTGATGAAATAAATGGCACTTTGCAGAGACATTTATTTATGATCCACTTACTAATATTTTTTGACAGCAAGACTGTGCCTGCACATCACAACACCCTATAAAATCAATAGACAGTTTGAGAGTTTGTGCTTAGCCCACCAGCTGACAAGCGCTGAGCCGATAAATTTGTTCAATCAGAAAACTTTGTCCGATTGCTTTTGTTTAATCCTGGCCTAGGTAAAACAGAATGATGATATGGGTGTTAATATTTTTAGCTTTATATAATACTACTGCCCTGATGGGTAATTTGATTACAACATGTTACAGCTTGCTGGGTATATCATAGACAATAGTAACATCACATTTCTATCACATGCTGTCTGTGACCACAAGATACCTTTGTTAGAGCCCAACAGACTGGACTGTGTAAAGCTGTACCTTTAATGTGGATAAAAAGTAAAACAACTCAATCCCGCAAAAATTATTGTCTGATATTTTGTTTGGATGAAGAACCTATTTAAATTTCTCCAAATGTTATTTATATAATTCTTTAAATGTTTTTTAAATAATTATCACACGTACATTATGTTGTCATTATAGTTGAGCTTTATAAATGAGCTGCCTAAAGCACCAAAAAGGCATAGGAAAAGGTGTATGATCATAGTATGGTAAATAGCATAGCTTTACAACGCAGTCTAACAGCCACTACAAAGGTATAGGTTAATACTACCAGTCATCATAGTATATGTTAGTGTTTTCAGCCCCTCATGTGTCTATATAGGCATTTTAGCCCGTCATGACTACAGATAGGCATAATACAGATTATACAGAATACAGACAGGCATAATGTTGAGGCCATCCTGTGTATATTTTCTTCAATTACAAAGTGGCCTTGATTTATTTAGCGCTACCAGAGACAGGAGAAGCTAGACTGTCATGGGAGAAACTGGGTGATCCAGCAAACCTAGAATTGATTTTCTAAAAATTATTTGCTATTAGTTGGCAAATGTATTCAACCGTGGAGCAGATCCATTTCTGGTTGCTTGAATCACTAAGATTATCTCCTGATAGTCTATCCTCTCCAGTCTTGTAAAGCTTTAATAAATCAGGCCCAGTGTAAACACTTAATTTTCCACAGGGCCTGGACAGGGAGTAAGCAGGGAATAAGCACAGGGCCTTCATGACAGGGTGTAAGGGCTGCCCAGAAATGGGGGGGAGGCGTTAATGGAGTTGAAGAGTGGTTAGGGAGGGGTTAGCTGAGGGTCGGATCAGAAGGTAAAATGGCAGGAGAATAGGGACAGATAAAGGAAGACTGGAACGGAAGTGAAGGACAGTTTTTGCGGGAGAAAATTGGAGAAAGGAAGAAGGTAGGCATAATGGAGTCCTTGGACGCATTAATGCAGCAGCTTAGGGCTGCGGCGGCCTCAGAGGGGAGGCCTGGCTGCAGGCTAGGGTAGCAGAGGCAGTTGAGGGGCTGGTAGCCCCTTGCGGGACCTTTCTATCCGGTCAGCTTGGTGCAGTTGGGCCAGGTCTGGTCCCAGGCTGGGGAGGAATCCCCTGTGCCGACGGAGCAGTTATGCTTCTGCTTCTTTAGTGTCACCTACTACCACTCCAGACAAGGATGTCTCAGAAATCATAATGCTTATAGTACTGTTTTGGGTTAGCAAATTACACTATTTCTACTTAGAGCATTCAGAGATTCAGCTCAAACTTTTTATAGTGTTTATAAAGTAAAAACATACAAAAACAGTGTATAAACAATTATGGAAAAATAGGGACTAATCAAAAACCAATACAGAACTATAACATCATAAAATAAAAGGGAAATTCCTGAAATAGTACTTAGGTAGAGTTGGTCTTCCTGGTCCAGGTTACTCTGTAAAGTCCAAATTGGTAGTCAGAGTTACTGGGCTCCCTGCAGCGCTCAATGTGTCAGTGCTGTTGTCCTTGGCAACAAGATGATGTCAGTGAGAGCTGTCTCTGCTAGGCTTACATGGCTTTTTCTATGCCAATCACATAGGTGGGACTAATACAACAACCTGATGCCAGCAGGGTGAGGGCTGTCTGAGGGGCTGTCTCCACATGGGTTATGATGCTCTGTGGACACTTCCCGAAATGCCCTTGTTCTATTCAATAATAATAATTTCATAAGTACAGGTGTTATGAACTGCCAACCCCCATAATGTTATTTACCGCAAAATACAGAGTTTACAGAGACCAAACTAGGCATGTCTGGGACTTATGGTTCACCAGAAGAGTTAAATATGGTTTTTAAAGCTACATACACACGTCACATTTTTCTCGCCAGATAATCAGTTTAGGGTGGATATCAGGAGAGAATCTGGTGTGTGTACAGCCCGTGTTTTTCATCGTCCGTAGATTTGTCCTGGACAAGAATTGCACGTGTGTACCCAGTTAAAGCTTTCCTGAGACCTAGGAGACCAGTTCTTGGTCTCAAAATGCTCACCATAACGATCCAGCTACAAATCAGCCAACTACTACTTTATACAGAATGGTATATTGGTAATATAAAGATTATTAATAAATGGTTTTCAGAATACAGAGTTAAATAGGAGGCCACTCTATTAGCCTTATCTGAGTTTTATGACACATGGAGACACAAAACTGCAACTTTTACAATGGGTGTTGTAAACTAGAGGGTCTGGAAGGATGCTGGTTGTCAGAACAAGGAATATCTGATATGCAAATGTTGTATTTTGGTTATTTATTTATTTTAATAAACAGCTGCTTGCCAGCAGAGTCCACTAAGTTGTAAATGTGGTATTGTTGCTGGCTAAGAGGGGGGGGCTGGCAAGTTGGGAGGAGGTGTGGGAGAAGCTTAGTTAAAGGGGGGGGGAAGTGGGCAAAAGTCCAAACTACCCTAGTCAAGTCTTTTTCTTATTTTATGAGCTACCAAAGTACATGGAAAATTGAATTGTATAAAAAATCTAATGCACCAACCTTTACCAGGCACTTCCTGTCCAAACAATTCCTTTCCTGTGTTGGTGGCAAATTATTGCTCTGGGCCTAATTCTTGATAGTGACAATAGTGGACCATGCTTACACAATGTATGTATTTGTTTGGTAGCCTATCGTCTCCATCAGGGGATACATGTCATCGGGTGATATTCAAGGAACACAACTGGAAGACAGTTGTCACCCTATAGCAGGTAGTGCCTGAACAAAGGATCTTTATAACAGGATTATTTTAATTTTTTAATAAAACCTGCAGGTATTAAAGGCTTGAGAAAAAAAAATGAACTAATGGTAACTCAATAAAAATGTATTTAGGAATTGTTTCTACTTTCCATCCACTTTTCAACCTTCTTACTTTCCAATCTTCACTTCTCATCCTTTTTGCTGACTTAGCCATTTAGTTGTAAATAGTCGCTTTAAAGAAATACCTGGTTCTGACTGAAACACAGAAAACCATGTTCTTATTTTACTGAATTGAAGAGTGAATTTAGAACTGTTTTCATGGCTAAACACAAAGGATACTGATAACCATGTCTGCGGATGATGCCTACAAATTACCAGGTTGTTCAAAGCCGTAAAAGCAAGATCATTTTCCTCCTATATTTCTCATACCAAAAGCACAGTAGAGAACATTTTAGTACTCCATTACAAGCTTGTAAACTAGGATTAGTGTTGCATTTATAAAGCATTGTGGTGCTTACTGCTCCTACAATAAGTCAAAACAAGCAGTAGTGTGTGTGTGTGTGTGTGTGTGTGTGTGTGTACACACACAAGCTATAGATTTATGAGAGAGACAACATTTTAGTTAACTATGTAAAATAATTAGGTATTCATAATGAAATTAAACACCTAGGTAAACAACATAAAGTATTACTTCTCCTGGGCTTACCTAATTATTTAAAAAAACATACACCTCAGGGTTAATCCTGAGGGCAAGAACAAACAACAGAATGACATATTCTCTCATTTAGAGGCAATCAAAATGTGAAATATTGCTGAAGTCCCAGTACTCCTTAAGGCTGATTGCCTTTTCTTTTGTTTGGATACTGTGTAATTGACTAAGCTAGCCTCCTAGCTATAGTGATATTGTCTTCTGTAGAATGATTGCACAATGATAATTAAGGATTTTAACCCCTTAAGGACAACATAAAAAATACATCAGTAGTCGGCTAGCTGTAAAGCTTGTTTACACTTTTACTGTAATGTCAGATCTAGTCTTCTAATATGTTCAGGCTAGTACTCCAAATGTCAGACTTGTGTATGCTTTCACTGAGCTCTTTTATGGTGCTTCAAAAGCACACATGTCCCTAGGATTTACTTATTTCCTTGACTAGATGGCTAAAGAAAACAGAGGAGATTAGTCCAACGTATAAGGCTAAAAGGCTAACATGCACTAAACCATTTGGTAGGCAGTTGGGAACTGTATTGTGCACCTGGTTGCATTATGATGGTTTACAATACGGTAGCTTCTGTCCACCTTAGGTAGCTATCCATTTCAGGTGATGCTTTCCAACTGTAATGAGCAGCAGCAGAACGTAGTTGTATGCAAATGCATTAAAGTTGCAGTTATTGCTGGAGGACTGGTGATGGCCCAAAATCCCTTGTGGTGTGGTGAACCTGACTTCAATGTTGACTCCAAAAACCACATAGCATTTGTATAAATGCCTAAATGCCCTGTGCAAATATCATCAACATACCAGCAGGTATGTGTAGATAAAATTATAT
Organism: Pyxicephalus adspersus; assembly: GCF_032062135.1. Lineage (NCBI taxonomy): Eukaryota > Metazoa > Chordata > Amphibia > Anura > Pyxicephalidae > Pyxicephalus > Pyxicephalus adspersus. The sequence goes on from NC_092869.1 coordinate 12,831,478, forward strand.
ATATACAGGTATCTCTAAGAGATTGTCCTCCAGTCTTCCTTCGGTAATTTGCAACAATGATGTCTTCTTTTTTATTCCCAACTTTATTTTTATTTTTTATAATACAACAACACAAACATACATTTCTCTTTTTAAAGTATGGCAATAATTCAAACCACAACAGTCTTATTCTCTAGTTTTGAGTGCTACAAAATATTTCCATGCTTTTGATGAAGGAATTTTAAATTTATACTATGGTGTTATGAATATATACAATGATTGTTGTAGAAAATAATTTATTAAATACTACTTCACCTAACAGTACAATAAAAAAAAATAATATTCATATTTCTCTGGTTAACAAGGTTATAAATCCAAATTTTAAATATATTTTGGTACCGCTTGGCTTTAGCAGCTGTTATTACTGTTGTCAAAATGCAGATCTTTAGTAAATGTACAACAATCAGTTCAGTATGTAGAATCTGTATTTCATCCCAATTGGTCGTTCATCATTTTTTAACTGCCTAGGGACCCAACACTATTTACTAATCCCTTGAATAGTCCCATAGCCCAATGGGGTTTAGAAAATACCACTTCGGGAAGCACAAACAGACACCTTCTATAGTACTCTAGAAGATTCTAGAAAATACGATGTACCCAGTAGACAATGGTGATCTAACAAGTCCTGTAATTAATTGACCAGAAGTCAAAAAAAAAGTTATGTATTCAATATATACAACCATATCAAAAGTACCATGTTTCAGTAGTTCAAAGGAGACTCCCCTTTTTTAAGGCTATCTATAACACAGTACACAAACATCTTCATTGTAAGGCCCGGGTCAATACCGCTTTTCCCCAGACACCAATCCCCCAATCAATCACCGAAGTTTTCACCTATAGCAGCCTCTGATCAGCCTCGGGAGACTGGTTGCGTCTCCCAGCACTCGGTTGCCCCCAGGACTTGGTGCGCAAAGGACAGTGTCTGGAGAATAAATAAATGTATAAAGTACAGAGCCCACAAATGCAGAGTAAACAATGTCAGAAAAACAAGCCAAGCCAACAAAGGCATGTTGGAAGGGGGACCAGACAAGGAAGAGAATTTTTGATTCCGTCTACCAAGACATTGAAATGGAGACATTTTAGTTGATGAATGTACAGCATTGTTAAAGGCGAACTCCACAAAGAGAAGATAATACGCCCATTCTTCCTGACAACCTGAGACAAAGCAGTGGAGATACTGCTCTAACGATTGATTGGTCCTCTCACTCTGGCTGTTAGTTTCAGGATGAAAACCAGAGGAGATTGAAAGGGAAATGCCTAAACGTGCACAAAACAAACGCCAAAATTGGGACACAAACTGCAGACCTCTAGTGTCTGGGATACAATGCAACTGGAAAGTAATAACAATGAAAAGTTGTGATAATTCCATTGCCGTGAGGAGTTTGTGAAGAGGTACAAAGTGCACCATTTTACTAAACCGGTCCACCACCACCCAAACCACAGTGCATCCACTATGTCCACTGGGTCCACTATGAAATCCATCGTGATATGCGACAAGGGTTTGTCAGGCACAGGCAGTTGCTGGGGGGTCCCCCCTGGGGCTGCGCAAGGAGTTTTACTACGACCACACGTGATGCAAGCCTTTACAAATGCTCAAGTATCCTTATGAAAGGAGGGCCACCACACATGGCGTACAAGTAACGCCAAAGTGTTTTTCTCTCACGGGTGTCCAGTAACCTTAGACTCATGAAACTGCTGGAGGACCTGCAGGCATAGGGGCAGTGGTACATATAACCTCCCCAAGGGTTTGCCTGGAGATGGTAAACTGATAAGGCCCTAACAGGGCAGATAGATCACGGGAGAGCGAACTTGCAGATAATACCCTGAGCTCACAGTGAGAGGGAAGTATAGATTAAGGCACATAATCTGTGCTGGAGCTTGCTTCAGGAAAACTACGTGATAGGGCATCGGCCTTAACATTTTTGGACCCGTCTGTATGTAATGTTAAAGTTAAAATGTGAAAAAAATATTACCCAACGTGCTTGTTGGAAATTTAATTTTTTGGCTCCCTCTATGTACCCCAGATTCTTATGGTCAGTAAATACAGTTACTGGTGTCTCCACTCCTCAAAAGCTAACTTGATAGCCAGAAGTTCTCGATTTCCAATATCATAATTTTGTTCCGCTGGAGAAAGTTTCCGGGAAAAGAAGGCGCAAGGGTGTAAACGTTCTGGCTTTACCCCGTACTGGGACAAAATTGCTCTGACCCCAAGCTCGGATGCATCTACCTCCACAAAGAAGGGTTGCTGGGTATCTGGATATACAAGGATAGAGGCAGAGGAAAAAAAGCCTCTTTCAATCTTTTAAAGGCTTCACAAGCCTGGGTTGGCCACTGGGAAGGATTTGCTCCCTTCTGAGTCAGATCAGTAAGGGGAGTGACCACGACCGAGAAGTCTTTAAAAAATCTCCTAAAAAAAATTGGCAAAACTTAGGAATCTTTGTAGGGCCTTCTGATCAGGGGCCATCATTAGCCCCTGATCAGAAACAATGTAACCTAGGATAGGGACCTGTTGGACTTCAAACACGCACCTCTCTAATTTGGGGGCATGGGGTTATTGACCAGGATGTCCTTGATGGCATCAGATAGGCCCCAAGGGAAATGGCTTTTTAGAGCAGGGTCATTCCATTGGGAGCTGACAACCCAGCGGTGGAACTCTGCGGCGTACTCCTCTGCCCGTCTGTTTTCTTGTTGGAGACTGCGCAGTTTAGTTTTAGAGGTAGAAGTCAGGTCTGGGTCTGCATACAAAATTTCCATGGCTTTGAAAAAACTATCCACTGAGGAAAGAGCTGGGTCCCCTGGTGGTAGATTAGGTGCAAGGTCTGGGAATCTCTCTGGACAAGGGATATGACCAGGCCCACTCTTTGAGTCTGATAAGAGTGGTCGCAACTGAAAATACAATTTGCAGGACTGCGTGAAATTCTCAAATGAGCAGCGTTCACCAGAAAGTTTCATAGAAAGTAGAACCTTGGGTTCAGCAGGAGCGAAGTTTTGCCTCTGACCTTCCTGCATAGTTACTTGCTGTGCCAGTTGGGTAATGGCACCAGTCAGGAGCCTGACTTGCTCCTGTAAATCCTCCATGAAAAGATTTTTTATCTTATTATAGGGCCTGATAAAATGTAGGGCCGGGGTCAATACCGATATTCCCCAGACACCAATCCCAATCTTCTTATAGCAGCCCTTGATCAGCCTCGGGAGACTGGTTGCGTCTCCCAGCACTCGGTTGCCCCCAGGACTTGGTGCGCAAAAGATGGTCTCTGGAGATAGGCCAGCAGCTGACCCTGTGCCCACAAATGCAGCGTACAGAGCCCACAAATGCAAAGTACAGAATGCCAGGAAATCCCAAAACAAGCGGAGGTCAAAAACACAGGAAATCAGTCCATCCAGCGCAGTACAAAGGGAAAAGGTCAGTAACAGAGTAACACTCAAAAATCAATCCAACACAGGTAAAGCTACGTACACACTTCCAATTATTATCGTTGGAAAACGAACGACGAACGATCCTGCACGATATCTACGAACGATCGTATAGCACTGATCCTGCACATAGAGATACCGACACGATCGTTCGTAGATATTGTACACACAATAGATACGATCGTTTGAACGATAGAGGAACTATGTGCACGACAGGAAAGTGAACGAACGTTCGTTCATTACGCATGCTCAGCCCATGGACGATCAACGAACGACCGTACACATGAACGATGTTCAGCGATCGTCGTCCAATCCGATCCGCCGGTCCGGTCGTTCGTTTCCAGCGACTTTCCTCGTTCGTCGGCGTCGTTGGTTACTTTTTTACGAACGATTTTTTGCCCAATCAATCGTTCGTCGTTCGATTGGAACGATAAAAATTGGAAGTGTGTACGCACCTTAAGCCCAGCAGATGCTATAACAGACACAAGTATTAAAGATACTTGTAAAGATAACAATAAAATTATTAAAGATTAGATAAATCATTCACGAAACAAGGTCAAACTCATATAGATCAAAATCCCCAAATCTTTCGATCTTCATTAGATCCTAAATAAAATGAAAAGAAAATCAATACACTTAAATGTACACAAATGATAATTTAATAAAAAAGGATGTTCGTAATATTGGTAATATTGATAATGGTAACAAATAATAATGAATATTACTTTTCTATTGACATCACATTTATGTGCTTCTTTGCTGGACAATTTGAATTTTCAGCAAGAGACAGGAAAGCCTAAGACACTAGTTAGACCTACAAAAGCTTTGCTGGTCAGAATGGCCTATGATTCAGCCATCGCAGTAGGGTTTTGTAGGCAGCTGTAGGTAGTTATAGCATTCAATCACAAATTGCTTTAAAAAGACCCCTTAGTTTAGAAATTAACAATAACAAGTTGATGGATGCTAGTGGAAAAAAAAAAGAAATCTCCTGCTTTAGCCATTAAAGGGCAGATATATTTAAATGCAGAGCTGTATGCTGTGCAAATTTCTGACAACTCCACACATTTACAACTAGTTTTCAATTGCAAAAACTATCAAATGGATCAACTCCATTTACCACTTTCTCTGCCCTATAGATTACATTTTTTAATCTGCTGGGAGTAGACTGCTTTTATCCATTTGATTGTTTTTGTAATTGTAAGCAAGTTGAAAGCTTGTTGAAATGACCAGAACATTGCAATATGCAGGGTCGGTATAATACTGGCATTTACCATACAGACATTCCACTTTGCAAAACGCAGATATTTATGATGTCAGTAATGACTTATAATGTGTAATGTTTTTTAAATATTTTTGATTTTTGAGTTATGTTTTCGAATACCAGTGACAAATACAGTGGTACCTCGGTCGTCTTTGGAATAAGTCCAACTTGGTATAAGTCCTGGACACAAAAAATTTTGCTTAGTATACAACCTTTGCTTGGTATACAACCTTTGTGATAGACCTTGTATGAGTCAAAATGAGTCATAACACCGCGCACTACCCTTATTTACCTCTCTCGAGACAAAACCAGGACTGGCCATGAGCGTCAGTATGTCAGTGGCTACCATACATTGAACAACCCGCGCTATAACTCTCTGTGAATTTCTTACCATCTCCTCCCTAGTAGGCACTGGACTCTTCTCAGCAAGGTAAATTGGGGTTAAATTTTCAGTTATTTCATCTAATTGCTTTTGTATGTATGTACTTTAGTATTAGCAGTGTTTAAATTATTTCATACAGCCCCATCAATGTATAATATGCCAATAACAATAGGATTTTTTTTCATGGGAACGGATTAATCATTTTCTTTTATTTCTTATGGGAAAACTTTGTTTGGTATAAGTCCAAGGATCTGGAACGGATTAAGGACTTATACCAAGGTACCACTGTATTTTAAAAACATGGCCAAATAATTTTTTGAACTTAAAGTATCATACAAGGAATAAATGCTGAGCTTATAGTTTTACAGCTTGCTCCATTTATTTCCAGATAGAAGATTAGAATTCATGCAGGTCCTGCAGTTTGCACAAAGCAGTGAGTTATACACTAAATCAGCGATACAAAGTAAAAAACTAAGTGTCACGTATAACAGGGAGGGGAGGGTAACAGAAAGGTGTATATACTACTAGGCCTCAAATGACTAGGGAAAAGGGAATGGTCACCCCTTGCAGACACCCTAATCTGGCCCTAACTCCTAACCGTATGAGCATCCCCTGATGGTAGGAAAGCTCATACTCAGGAACCTAGGACCTACTAGCCCTGTATAGCCCTGGCAGTGGGGTCTGGATTGAGACTGCTGGTTCCTTCCCCTATGAAGGACCCAGTGTCTCCCTGAGGCCTAGTAAACAACTGAATAACAAAAAACACCAAAACACCAAAAATAAAGCAACTTATCTTTTAGCAGATATCAACAGGAACACAGGATGGTTCAACACTCCAGCTATTCACAACCCAGCAGTGAATATCAACCGCACAACAAGAAGTGTGAGGCCAGACTAAATGGAGGAGCAGTAATGACCAGCACCTGCACCTGATGCAAGGGGAGTGGTCTTTACAAACAACAACACAGAAACAAATAAAACCAAAGAGGCTGTCAGATATTCACATATGCAGCTTGTCTGACAGATCCTCAAACTTCTGTCACGGAAGGGACCGTGACACTAAGGCTCTTGGACCCAGATGTTTGGCTGTTGGAAGTACATAAATTACCTTGTTGTTTAATGCAACGCTTTTCATGATTATTCTCCTTTTTTGTATAGGTAATTTAAAACCACACACTACATATTTCTCTATTTTGATTAGGATAAAACCTTCCATATTTTCTTAAAAAAAAGACACACAATATAACCTTTGTGTTGTTTCCCTAACAACAAATTATTACAAAGCCCACTGGCTGACTTTCTACATAACGTTTTATGTCTTGTCTATTTTTTTTTTTTTTTTTTTTATTATTTCTTTATTTAAAGCATTTTATTTCTCATTGGAATTTGTAGGTATGTATAGTATTAGGTCTCCTGTTGGGTAAAAGTCCTAATGCTTTTTAAAGCTGGACAAGTTAGGTGCAATCAAGTATGATTTTCTAAACTAAGTGATTTATAATCTCGTAATTGCTTGAAATTAGAACAAATCTTTTCTTTGTGACTACTGTATTTCTACTAATTATTATCTATGCCTGATGATTTACAATTGTGTTACTTGGATACAAATGTAACTGTTAATGCTGAACTACAAGAAAAAAAATATTAGTCAAGTTAGGTTTAAAACATTGAAGTCACATTAATGCATGTATTTTTCTGCACTTTATGTGTTGAATTGTGACTTTGAAAAACATCCTCCTGTATCCACAGTGTACAGCTGCCTTTCTTTTTATTTAATTTTTAAAACTCATCTTACTTGGCTGGCCAGTGGGAAAATGGGCACACCTATAAGTATAGGTAACTTATGTAGCCAAACAAATCTTTGGTGTCAGTTAAACTGACCTGAAAGGCACCAATTGTCCATTACTCAAGGAATCCTTAGCAACCTCTGAAGGAACCCTAGTTGAGAAACACTGGTTTATAGTGTCAGTCTGCCAAATAATATTGTACCAATTTGCCAGGTTTTCTCCCCTCTACATTCAAGTTTTGTTGGTCTATTGTTTTCTTGCTTCTTTAAACTCTGTCTATGGTGAATTGTTGGTAAGGTAGGACTCTAAATACAAACTGTAGAATAAATTACAGTGGTTCCCTGTTATTGACGGCAAGAATAGATCCAGTAGACTCTGGTAAATACCCAACTATCCTAATACATTAAAGCTAGTCAAGGATAATTATTGTGGGTCATTGAGCAGAGAAAGTTTACCTAATAATGTGAAAGTCCACCTTTCTTAAAAGGTAAAACCAAGATGGGTGTTTTAGTGAATACAGTACAAAATAGAAGTCGTTGAGAAAAAGGCATTTTTCAGAACAGGTTTAGTGAACTACAGTGATGAATTGATGTATACTTTAGAAGTAGGCTGTTTTTTTATTCGTGGGCTTTCCCAGCTTAACACAAGCACATATACATTTACAAGTAACTAATAATACTTGTTTTTTGGGCTTAGCTTCAAATACAGTAATTTGGTGAACAGGTCTGCTTTGTATGAACCTCAGTAAGATTTCTAATGTACCTTGACAGCACACACAATCAGATGTTGGGCTGGAGATGGAAATTTGTGTGATAACTGCTGGGAAGTGGGCTAGATCTACACAGATATGTAAATTGAGTATACTTAGCATCTTTGTAGAAGATAAGACATCCATACACTAATGTTTTTCTTTTAAACACTGAAACCTCATTCTACAATACATTATGTCATTGATATTAATCAAATGAGAAAACAGCAGAGGGTTAAATAGGGCTCAAGCATTGATATGTGATTGTACAAGGTATATACAGTGGTAAAACAAAAATTAATTGTTTATATCTAGACAGAGACCATGTGCATAACCCTAAATAATTTAGTGTCTGACAAGGCCTATACTATACAAAGTACAACTGACTAGACCAGGGGTCTGCAACCTGCGGCTCCGGAGCCGCATGCGGCTCTTCAGCCTCCTTGTTGTGGCTCCCTTCAGCTGCCGCAGGGAGATCTCTGATGGGGGATCCCCTTCCTCCCAAGACACTGCGGAGGAGGGGGATTCCCTATCCGGTGTTCTAATGAAAAAAATCTACCAGTGAAATAAATCTACCACGGACTTGTTGTAACAGGTAAAATTAAAAAAATATTAAAACTTTTAAAAGTTTATAAACTGTGTTATGTTTTGTGGCTCCAGACTATTTTTCTTTAGCGGAAGAGGAGGCAAAATGGCTCTTTTGATAGTAAAGGTTGCTGACCCCTGGACTAGACATTAAAGAGTGTTAAAATATACTGGCTGAATTAGATCCGTTTGATGCGGATGCGTTTCACCAGTTTAGGTTTCCTCGGGGGAATAATGGGAAACCAATGACAGTGACAATACCATTCAGTTGTAAAGGATGACTTGCCGGTGATGAGGCAGTTGAAAGAAGAAAGAAACCGTGTGTATTTACAGTGAAGAGCCAGGCAGAACAGTATTCATTTAGCCCAGGAAGTAGAAAAAAAGTCAGCTACCAATTTAGGTCTCATAACTGAGTTAGTCGTTTTAAATCAAGAGTCAGAAGGTGGTCAAAATTTTTCCTGGTGGTCTCAAATCTGTGTATAATCTCTAGGGATTTATACAAAGTTAGAGACTGCTAATCCAATATAAGGGAGAAAGGATGACATCTGTCCAAATGTCTGCATGATGTGTGCTGACAGGCAGAGCCACTCAGTTGTACTTTGTATTGTATAGGCCTTGTCCCCCTCTAAATTATTGAGGATTATGCACATGATCTTTGTCTAGAAATAAACAATTTATCTTTGTATTACCACTGTATATACCTTGCACAATCATATATAAAAGTTTGAGCCATAACTAATCTCCTGCTGTCCCCTCCTTTCTGTTTAAAATACTAACCCAAGGGGTTTGGCTCTCAACAAGAGTCTTTTGTTGTTTGGGGACACCCACCCTCCTCACCAGTAGTGTTGGTGTTGGAATTCAGGTTGTCCTTATATTCGACCCAAATATGGCTGTTCGAGAATTGACGGCAAAAATTCGGATAAAAAAAAATGTAAAAAGATTTGTTAAAAATAAAAAATAAAAATTAATGTTAAATTAATTTATTGAGTGTTTGTGTTTTTTGAACTATTTTTTTTACAGGTTATCCTACAATGACATGATATCTCTTACTCTGTAACACTTTCCACCAAAGTAAAAATATGATACAATTGTTACATTTTTCTTTTATCCACTGTGAGAAAAAAATTAACAAATATATCTTTGTATTACTGTGCTGGAAAGTGTGTTACAGAGTAAGAGATACCTCTAGTGTGGGGCATCTTCCCAATGATTGCAGCCATGGCTACAATCATTGAGAAGAGTGTGCGATCCCGGGGCACTACAGGTTAATTAACCTGTAGTGCCCCGGGGATTGCACACTGAGCTCATCAATGATTGCAGCCGTGGTTGCAATCACCAAGAAGAGTGTGCGATCCCCGGGGCACTACAGGTTAAATACCCTACAATACAATATAATTGTAGCCATTGTAACCATTTGTAGCAATTGTAGCCATTTTTTAATAACCTGTAGTGCCCTGGGGATCGTAGTGGAAGTGCAGGGTTCATCTGCAGTTGCAGTTGCAGCCCTGTAGTATGTGTTCCTGGATAAAGTTTCTCAATCCAAGAAGAACACATACAACTAGTAAAGGGCTGCAAGAGCAATCTGATTGCTCTTTCAGCCTTTAATAGGCCCTAAAAATAACCCAAATTCTGCCACCATTGACTTCAATGGTGTTCAAATTCGGCATTCGATCACCCAAACAATATCTCACTATTCGATCAAATAGCTGTTGAATTGAATAGTGAGATATTTGACCAACACTATTTACCAGTACTGTAATATGTCATTGAATTAGCACAGTGGGGTTGGTTTGCTAAAAAAGAAGAGCATTCTTACTTTACAAATTAATGTTCACTAAATTCGTAAATCTGTATTCAACTGAATGATTAAAGCCTCCTCACATTAATTCAGGTGAGAAGTGCTCCCCCACAATTATGGTCAGTAAAGTACCCACTTACCTACTTGGTACTCCCTGTCACATGACCAGGTTGGCTTGGACCTTCGCTCCTTTCCCCCCTCACACACCCCTTCTCCCCAACCTGCCAGCCCCCCAGTCCCAGGAATACACTAAACACTTGATTGGACTTTAAATGGCTAGCAACCAGCCAATTTATTTATTAAACAAATAAATAACCTTTATTAGAATAAATGACAATAAATAATACCATAACTTTACAACTTTTTCACGGTCAATTTAAACAACGCATAAATTAACATGTACTTATCATTACATTAAATAACATATATATAAATTACTAAAAAACATTTACCTCCATTAATACTAACTCCAATATAAAACCACAGTGTAAACAAGAATCCTCCTTTTTCCAAACCAACCAAGTGAACTAAACTTAAACCACAAGGCTGCAGGTCTGGGTAAGGTACAGTCTGCCACCATAGATATCCATTATATCAAACAACACTGGCCTCTAGCCGCCCAGCTCAGCCTCAGGGGTCGCCCACCGAACACCTTAAAGGGGCAACCTACCAATGGGTTGCCCTTCCACCAATTACTGCCCAGGACTCTTACCTCTCCTGACCTCAACCACTCACAACCCTGAAAACCCATACCCTTAAAAAACAGAGCGGGTGGGAGGGAATTTTTCTTTCCTGCAAAAAATGTTCCTGACTTCTGACCCTTCTATTTAACACTTCAGGACTTCTCCCCCTTGCCTGGGACTACGCTCCTACTAAGTCCTCCTTAAAATTTTTCACTCACATTGTTAACCCTTCCTTCCCCCCACAGGGCTGCCCTCACACCCTGTCATGTAGCCCCTGCGCTGAGATCCCTGCTCCGGGCCTCTCTCAAGCATGTTCCCTAACAGAAAGTACAGCCCGCTCAATAACCCCCCAGGCTCTGAGTTATATGATAATCGCATTGCTGCTGGAGAAGTTTGAGAAGATTTTCCATAACTCTGTTCTAGAATCCATGCTGGTATTAAAATCTGACAGAGAGGGAACCAGTGTGAGGGTTCCAGTAAAGCCATGAGCAGCACAACTTTCGATTTCACCACCAATCCACTGCTGTTTTTGACAGGTGGGCAGTCAGCCATGGGACCCCAAGGTACATAACAATGGAGCTTGATTCATACATTCTCCCTATTGCTGATCTAATTCACTGCCCCCGATCATTTCTTTTGTATGTGTGTGGGACAAACTGTTATAAATAAGTAACCTGATAATTGTGATATTTATTTTTTAAAACTGTCAGTTAGCTTTCTGGATTGTATCATTGTAAATCCTCAAAAGAACATTGCAAATTATTGGATAAATAAGAGGCAGTTTGATCTTTGCTAAATAGGTGTCTAACTGTGTTGGCATCATGTTGATAACACCCCACAGTGTTACAAGCCGAAAGTTTGTTAAAAAATGATTTCATTATAATACCAAATCACATAAGTTGTGCCTGATTATTCACTAACACTTCAAAGGCTTGTTAGTTAAAGGGACGATTCACTCAAATAATTATGTTACTGTTATAGGTGCAGACTAGTCAGTTGAATGGTTTCTTACGTTTTTTGGCAGCAGGTGCTTTCTGCAGTATTACTTGACTCTTTCCACTGTTCTTCCAGCAGGAAAAAACACATCTGAAGACTTTTTATCACAAAAGATTTTTCATGCACTCAACTGTTAGAAGCATTCATCTCTCCATCACATCTTAGATAAGTTAATTGCTTTTTTTAAGTCAAACTATGGCACACATACTTAAATCCCCCTCTTTAAATATATGGCACTTTCATACAGTAACAACCCTTAGTAAAATAATACAAAGGGATCTTTGCCGCACACACATGCTCTTTCATTAGCCAAATTATTCTGCATAATGGACACAATTCAAAAAACTATTTTTGCTTATACTGCACATGCGTAATATTCTTTTTAGTCATGAGCAGTGACACAGAAGCTTTGTGCGCTATCATTGCACTTCTCTATTATCTTTGATAGGCTTAGAGGAAGAAGACATTCATAAATGAGTTAATGACTTGATGATATAAATGGTTGAATTTGGACAAATATCTTTCAGTGAAAAAAGAGGAATTTAGAGGAATAAACAGCTGCAGCAGATCAACATGTAATCTCCAAAAAAACCAACAAAAAAAGATCCTTTTATTGTATAGGTAATATTTTCAAAAATAACCTCAGTTCTCTTCACAGATAATATTAAAAAAATGTAATAACACTTGTTTTAACAGTGGCCCACCAAAAGTCACAACTTTACTCTTAAATCTAAAGCTCCATACTGTATATGGTATAGTTGTTTGAAAGTGACAAGCCTTATTCACTTTCTGAAACTGCCCTATATTAGGTGTGGTGGAATAACAACACCCCAAGCTTCAGCCAACCTCACTAATAGACAGTGGATACACATCCAAAGTTCTCTGAAGTAACCTTACATGCTGCATCAGACAGCATCTCTGCAACGATGGCTATATTGGACTGTGGGTCACCTTTTTATGTAACAAATTCTCTGCCTCTCTATTTATCAATTAAATGATCATTAAATCAATTATCAATTAAATGACCATTTATCAATTAAAAGCATTTGCAAACATTAGGGATGAGCCAGAATGCTGCACGAGGCATTCTTGTGAAAATTTTTTTGAGCTTCCGATGGTTCCGCGAAATTACGGTGAACCGATTTCGCAAAACCATCGGAAGATAATAGAAATTATAACAGGAGGTTTCACAGGGGATTCACAAGATTCCCTGGGAATCCTCCTATTTGCGATCCCTGGGGCACGGGAGGTTAATTAACCTCTAGTCCCCCGGGATTTGCAATGGATTCTCAGAGCTGCAATCATTCTTGTTTGTGATCCCCGGCACTAGAGGTTAAATGAGGACAAGTATCCTCATTCAAAACCTGTAGTGCTCCCTGATGGGCTGGAAAAGCTTTTCGCAGCCATTCACAGAGCACTAGAGGTTTTGAATGGGGAAACTTGTAAACCATATAACCTCTAGTTCTGGGAATCGCACACGAAACGCGCCCCCCAATCTTTTTTTTTTTTAACATTTTTTTTAAAATTTGTGCTTAATTGGCGAATTTACACCGGCCATACTCGCTTACAATTTTGGTGAGCGAGAACGGCCGAATTCACCGCGAGATCGGGTTTTAAAAACTCGCTCGCTCACCCCTAATAAACAAAAAATTGTATGAAAACAAACAGATTGAAAATATAATTAAATAAAATAAAAACTTTTTTTATTTAGGTACATAGAGCTCTATTTATATTTTATCTATCAAATAATTTGAAACCTTGAAACAGACATTCCCAAACTTTACCTTGTGGGAACTTCCAGGTATATGTGTTTTAATGGCAGGGAATGTTTCAGGGAATGGCCAGATTCCCTGCTTTATAAATAGAATCCAAAGAGTTCTATATCAGTATTTAACACTTCGGTGGTAATAATATTATTTCAGAGATCCACTTTGCTTCTTATGGTTCTTCTTATGATTGGTGCTATATAAATATTGTTTATTATTATTATTATTATTATTAATATTATAAAAATTATTATTATTATTATTATTATTATTATTAATATTATTAATAATACGAATAATAATATCCTGTAGTAGATGCTTCCCTACCAATCTGGCTTCATTCCCTTATACCCTCAAAATTAAGTTCCTTGGAGATAACCTTTATGCACATTTTTAAAATATTTTTGAAAGTGAGTATTTGACATTTTCTGAAAAAAAATCGTTTTTATTTGTAACCCTTTTTTTGCCCTACAAAAGTCTTGCATATACATTGTATACCATAAATGACTTTGGTATTGAAAGTGATCTAATCTTCAACATAATACTTTTTATTACCTTGATATTAAGTTCTTTATCTTAGCACTATGTGTTGCAGCTTTTGCAAGAGCCCGCAAAATAATAATGAAAAGTTAAAATATAGATACATAGGTTTCTAGGCAAAGAGGAAACAGCAAATACCTGTTAGCAAAAGCCAAAAGTGGGCCCCTGTGCAGAACAGACATGGGATCCTCCCATGTGGTCTTTTGTACCGAGGATTGATTTTGAAGAAGGTCAAGTATCACTTGATTGTTGCTGCTGTTTAGTGCATTTATCAAGCATGCTTCGCTCTGTGCACTGAAGAATATTTGTGTGTATTTTATGTTTTCAGTCTTCATTATCCTTCAATGTCTGTAAAAGGAATTGGTGACTCTCTGAGCCCAAAATATTTTGGGAATATCAGGGTTACCAAATTATATATATTAAACAATTTTATTTCAAACCATTTTAAATAAATTTCCAAAGCAAAAAAACAAGGAAGACATCATTATGGAGGAGGAGAGAATAGGAAAAATATTTAAATATTTAAAATTAAAATATTTAAAATTATCTGACAGTGTTTGAAGATATTTTCAATGTCATATGATCCCAAAAAGTTTACAATTATATCAAACTTACATCTGATTTGCATGATGATTTGCAATTTAAGTGGGACTTTTTCCTACACAAGTTTTTGGTACAACAGGTGCTTTTTTTAATTGATACTAAATTATTTAATTGTTAAAACAGCTAAAACTGATAAATAAAATATTAATAAAATGGAACCTTATCAAGGGAAAATATGTAAAAATAGAGGGAATTGTACAACACACCACAACTCAAATAGAATAGGAGATTATAGACAAAAACATTAGATATTTTACAAAGATATCAGCTGACAGAAGGTATAATACATTTTAAATTATATAATGCAAACGGAGAAGGGGTGATTGAAGTTACATCGCAGTCAGGTAGAGCAGAAATATGAATATCCAGTAGTTGAATGTCCTTAACACTAGGGAAATGACTAATAGTAAGAATAAAGAATGGATTCCTAAACCATCTGATAAAAAATGGATATTCAAACACAAATTGATTTGCCCTGTTTGCAATAGCATCAGACATGACTAGAAAAGACAACACATCTAGCAGTACAGGGAATCAAACTTCAGTCTCTTTATATTGTTCATTACAGGACAGTAATTGTTGAAGTTTTCTTCTGGCTGCAGCAGATCACTTATTATTCCAGAGACTGTTCCCAGATTCTGCTGTAGCAAAGCAATAGGTTTGTGGACCTTACACAACTACAGGTCTAATTAATTAGGCACCAAAACAAATTGTACAAATTCTATTGCCACAATAGTTCAACATGAGCATTTCACTGTGTGTCTAGATGGAAGCAATGACATGTAGAGGGAAAAGTACCCATTACTGGTAAGCCTTATGAAGCCCTGCACTGCTAAATATCAAATATGAATGTTGGAAATGTTGAGCAATGCACAGAGCAATGTTCTGCCAAAGCAATATCCCATTTTGAAGATGACTTTTTCTACAAATGCAACATTCCTTGTCCGTTCTGTGTTTATCTGTGGATAATGCAAGTTTGAATACATGAAGCTGGTTTGCAACCATAACAACCATGTGTATGTTAAGAGTTATTTAAATGATCTGTGCACTTTGTTTATACTTCTTTCCGGGCCCTAGCTTTGGAAACTATAATTTCGAGTTTATCACCTCTGAAATCATTCCAAATATTTTTGTTTTTTTTTAACTCATTGTTTAGCTTTTTACACAATGTTCACATTTGAGTGCTGTCCAAGTCTACTTTTTTGCAATTTTATATGTATAATTAAATCACTAAAAATTACTCAAAAACCATAGAACATTTTACAAGCCAAGTGACCACCTTATAGTTTTGGGAATTACTTACACCTTACACCATGGAACTTTTTAGGGTGGGCCTGGTGCTCAATTATACATTTTTTCCTTGTATATTTGGGTGAAATTCTGTATAATCGGTATATGTAGACTCCCAAATTACTTTACACCGTGATACATTTTAAGGCAGGCCAGGTGCTCAGCTATACACTTTTTTTGTATTTCTGAGCATAAAACCAGCCTTGCACCATGAACTAAGTTAGGGTTGGCCATGGAAGGTTGTTTAGGGATTTGCAACCACTTTGGATGGATAGGTATTACAATGTGGTATTTTCAAAGTCACTAAGATGCTTACACTTCGACACTTACAACAAATCAACTTTAAGAACTGACTGTTTATTTACTTGACTAAATTTAAAATGTTCCAGAAGAAGGAACACCAGTCTCCATTTTAAGTGTTTAGCTATTTTAGGTTTTAGCTATGTTGAAAGAGACACATTATTTGGAGAACTGTTGCAATAATGGCACACTTTTTTTTGTCAGAAGACTCCCCCTCAGGTTTTTAGGCAGCACTTCACATATTAAAGCTAACTTCTATGCAAATATTCTGTTGACAATAAACCACTTTGAAACTGTTGATTATCCACTTCTAATCCAAATCATGCGCTCCACTGGTATCAGTGACACTACTCTCTCTTGGTTTGCTTCCTATCTGTCTGACCGCTCCTTTCAAGTTTTTCTCAGTGGTAATACCTCCTCTCCTATTGTCCTCCCTGTTGGTGTTCCCCAAGGATCAGTCTTTGGACCAGTTCTCCTTCCTCCGTACATGTCCTCACTCGGTAGTCGCATGTTCTCCTTTGGTTTACAATATCATCTGTATGCTGCTGACACTCAAATCTATTTGTCCATTTCTGACTTGTCTCCCTCTGTCCTGGATAAGGTTTAATGCTGCATGATGGCTGTCAGGTTTCTGAAACTCAACCTGGATAAAACAGAACCCATCATCCCCCCTCCACATTCCAAATCTCCCCCAGACATATTCCTAACTGATAAAAACA
Source organism: Pyxicephalus adspersus (assembly GCF_032062135.1). Lineage (NCBI taxonomy): Eukaryota > Metazoa > Chordata > Amphibia > Anura > Pyxicephalidae > Pyxicephalus > Pyxicephalus adspersus. The sequence continues at coordinate 12,848,386 of NC_092869.1, forward strand.
CTAATATTCATCCCTCCCCTGAGGCACATTATCTTGGCATTACCTTTGATTCTGCCCTCTCACTTTAACCTGTGCAACATCTCCAAAATCTGCCCCTACCTGTCCCCAGAGACCACCAAACTCCTTGTACACGCTCTTATCACCTCTCTTCTGGAATACTGTAACCTCCTCCTCTCTGATGCTCCATTATACCAACGCTCTCCTCTACAATCTATTATGAATGCTGCAGCCAGTCATCCATCTTATTCACCACTCCTTTTCTGCTGCCTCAATGTAGTTCCCTTCACTGGCTTCCTTTTTACCTTGGAATAAAATTTCAGTGCCTTGCCTTCAAATCCCTCCACAGTTCTTGTCTCCCACTTAACTTTCTGTCCTGACTGAAAAATGCACCCCTAGCCGCTCTCCTTGCTCCTCCAATGACTTCCTCTCTCATAACCTGGTCACACGCAAGGCTCCAAGACTCTTCTAGAGCTGCACCAACTCTCTACAATGGTCTTCCACATCCTATTCGGCTTGCTCTTATTTTCTGCTCATGTTGGCACTCAAAACCCATCTTTTTAAACGTGACTTACCCATCTTCTTCTGTCTCCTAAACCCTCACTACTTACACACCTTTACATATATATTACTTCCTAATGTGTGCCGCTTCCTCCACCTCTTAGTTTGTAAGCTTTTCTGAGCAGGGTCTTCTCCTCCTCCTGTCTATATATGCGCTGCATAATATGTTGGCACTATATAAATACTTTTTATTGATAATAATAATCAGACTAGCAGAGGGAGCGGTAGCAAAAGGAGACTATAAATTGAATTTATTTTTTTTAAATAGAAATTGAAAAGAAAAAGGTAACCTAAATGCCTCTTGGCTTCCCTCTGTACACACCCTAATTCACAGGCCTGGCAAAAAGAAGGTCCCTCTAGTATCCAAAGCTTACTACCTTTGTTTGGCTGGCAACACTGTAGAGCATGACTGGTGGTTCATGCTTTATTAACACCTATTTTTTTAAACAGGTACAACATATAATAATAATGTTTTAATCATACACATAACAATGATTATGTTTCTATGAACATAGAACTGCATTAATTGATGTCTTTTCTATCTAGCCGAAGTTCAGGTTAAGTGGCAATAATTGCTGTTGTAATTTGATGTATTTATCAATGAAAAAGACTCCGTGAAAGCCTTTAATCCTAATGGCTGCTATCCGGATAATATTCCTTAGAAATTATTTTTAGCTTACCAAATGTATTCGGCCTACACCTACATTGCTTCTGGAAACAGTCAAAGAATTATCCATTTACATTTTCCTATGGTATTTATGTGGTTATATGTGTGTGAAATGGAGTTCCTAGAGGTTCAGTTTCAAACCAAAATAATTGTGGTTCTGCTGGAGAATTTAGGCCTGGAGTTTCCTGGAAGAAATGAGTGGGCCAAACACTCTTTTTCTCCTCCAGGCCCCAATTTAGAGATGACTATATAGCACCTCGACCTAGTCAGGAAGGAGTTGAGTTGAGTTCAGGAAGACAAGCCTGAATAGAAGCCCGTGTGGATGTGAGTGCTCAGGTATTCTAACATGATGGCTGGTCAGACACCAGCAATCCCCTGCTCAGCCTCAGGAGACTGGTTGCTTTTTTCAGCACACAGTTGCCCCCAGGACTCGTGCAATGGATGGCATCTGGGGAAGGGCTGGCAGAGAAGCAGCAGCCCACAGATAAGCAGCACAATGATCTTTACAAATGTAAATCCAGAAAACAAGCAAAAGGTCATACACAGGCAATCAGTCCACCAGACGGAGTACCAAAGGACAAGCACAAGCAGAGTCGGTGTCACAGGCAATAGTCGGTCCAGGCAGCGTATATTCAAAAGGTCAGGAACAGGCAAAGGTCAGCAATGGTAAATCAAATGAAACTCACACTAGCAGCAGCTCAGCCCGGTTAAATGCTTCAACAGGCACAGATAATTAACAGCAGCCCCAGCAACCAATGGCAGAATAAGACTGAGATCAGGACCCACTCCGCTCATTAGTCTCAGATAATCACAACTCTACATCAACATTCTATTCAGCTGCACAAAGTCTCAGAGTAGTGGATGCTGATAGACCATTTACAGCCTATGGGAAACTAGGAATGCCATCGGCACAGCTTTGACAGCTGTTTGCCTGATCTTCCCTGCTACAGCAAGCAACTCTGACAAAGAGAGTAAACATGGTGGACTATCCTGTGGTGGCCTACAGCACAGGATCAACAGCCAGTTGTCTCCTAACAATAGCAGAGAGTTTTTTGTTAAGACTTTGAGACCACAGCAGAAAGCACCTCTGCAGCGGAGATTATGAACCCTGGTTTTGAGACACTTATTGTTGACTTTTTTCCTAAATTGGGACTCTAAGTTTGCTGATATATTATCAAATATAAGCCCTTGTATCAATCACCAATAAAGTCTTGAACCAAACTTTTTATGTGTATGAATCTTTACTCATCACACAGCTTCTAGACAGGGAGAACCAGAATTCAACCTGACACCTAGGGGAGTTAAAGAGCCTAGAACCTTAACATGGTCTAAATTACAAGCATTAAGGGAACTCCAAAGCTGGAGCCCAGAGGTAAAGGGAATACTGAATCCCATCTACAACTGCTGCCTATCCAAAGCTTTCTTGGTCTTATTGAAAGAACTGCTTCCTTGTTTTTATTTATTTTTTTGAGATACCAAACACAACTGCCCTAGGAAAACCAATTGTGATAGTAGAACATTATGAACTGTGACCATACATTGCAACATTTTTAAGGCTGGCAAATGATAACAGAAATTTAGATGATTGAGTGGGACAACACTTTTTTTGTTTCTTCGCCCTTGCTTGCATCTCCCTCTAAAATGGTTTATTACTTGCCATGCCTAAACAATACTATCAATATTTTCAACTGGAAGGGAGGGACAGGAGGAGCCTGTACATAACTGCACCTTCTTGTCATGGCTGAATGTTAAGCTATTCTGGCAAAGTTTAGGTACTTTGTGATAGCACCAAAGCTTACTTGTCTGTTTCTTCAAATGAATATTGGCCATTGAGCATGCCTAATATAATGATAGGGCTACATGACTGTGCAGTGGTAGAGCTTAGCAGCAGCTGTGGTACTACACAGAAAAGTTGGTGCTTTGCTTATAAGAACAATTTGGGAGGCTGCTATAGGTTTCTAAATGCACTTCTAGATGATTATTTGCAACAGTTTTCTCTTATTCTGTGTAGTGACAGAGTCTTTTAAAAACAGTGTGGTCAGTTACCTATGTTCTAATTAATTTGCCACCCTAGCAAACTTGGACAATACCCATCTAATGTCGCTAAGTATCCAAAATAGGTACCAATTTTATCCAGCACTTGTTAGCATCATGTTTTACAGCTCTTAGAGTGTACTGTTTTTTGGAATTGAAAATTAGACAATACAAAAGAATAAAATGTAGCATGAGATAGTTAGATTAGCAGAGTAATCTTAACATAAAACAGAATATCCTTTAAATTCTTACCAGTTTCCTGTAAATAATCATTATGTGAGGCAAAATTTAAAACATAAAAGCAAGAAACCGAGAAAACAACTGAAAAGTGATTAGCATCCTTTTTTTATATGTTAATCCTTCAATACATACCATTCTGAAAAAAATCCAGTTTACACCCAGGATTACATTTTAAACTATGATATTAGTGTCTCTTCACAAAATGAAACAAGGTTACGCTACAACATGGAGGTCTAATCTAAGTTTGTTAAATTAAATATTATGTTCTAGGTTTTACCAAAACAAACGTACAAATGTAAAAAAATTCTTTGACTATTTCTGTTTATGTTAAATGAGTTCATATAGCACAGTTAGGTCCTTTTCACACTTGGTACACGTGGTAGAAAACTTTTCAGGCAAATAACAAACTGCTGCTATGTGCCCAGGAGTGACAAATTGCCATGCAATTGTGGTGTGTTTTCTCCTGCACAGGAGGAAAGGCAAATGCATAGCCAGAGATAACTTGTCATTTTCAGAAACCATGCCTGAATCCACAGAAACCTCAGCCACATGCAAATGCATACACAAAATGGTTCCCAATCAATCCAATTTAGTGGAATTGGAGAAGTTGGAAGACTGGCTGAGCCTGCAGTAGAACTCTACAGTCATCAACAAGTCTGAAACAACCCTTAATAGGATCCTCCCAAGATAGCAATTTGGATAATTCTTATACATGCAGGCTACAGGGCTGCCATTGTTATCCTGCTCCACTTAGTAAACCACTAATCTAGGACTTGTATGAGTGGTGATACAGAGACTCATGACATGCATACTTTTTTTAGGTGTGTGACCCCATCAAACAGGCCTGCTCTTCCCTTCCTCTTGCACATTTCTACTGGCCAATAAAGCAGCCCAATAAATTGATGGGCCAATAAGAATGTAAGAAAGGCAGGAGGTAGCTGCCAATAATACCTTGCATTTACTTTATCTTAAGCCATTGCAACAGGCAAACACAAAGTAGTGTAGGGCCTGAACGTAATGATTTACTGTTAGCTTGCAGTCCAATAATTATAATTCTCCATTTAAACTATTGCATTATATCTAGCCCTGAGGAAGGAAGCATTATAAGACCACTGAACAATTTGACAATGTGCATGACTTAATTCAACAAATGATTAAATTTGAACAACATAGAGTACAAATGCATTGCACTCTGAACTCCAAACCCCAATACACAGTCACAGCGAATTGTCCTGGATGAATAGTGCTTTGTTGCAGCCTGTCCCCCCCCCCCCCCCTTCTGATATTTTAAAATTTTAGACCTGTACCTAAACAAATAAAGGCCCTAGATCACATATAAACCCTTACAAAAGATCTATACCTACCTCCACTTTAGCCAAAATAAACATGTTGGATTGAGTTCGGCTTTGAATTAAAAAAAATCTACTGTATATTCCACTTCATTAAAGATATCACTATTAGATATTTAATCATGTAGGGGCTATAACTAGGCATTATGTAGGCAGTATGTATTTAGTCCTAAATGTGAAAATTCAACAGCAATTATCTCCCAAAACTTACAACAGAATACATGTTTTGAAGAATTGGCAATCAAGTATATGACGTTTGTAAAGGTGATAATATGTGGTGTCTGAAATGCTATTCTTGGGGTCAAAAGCTGTTACTGCACAGTCATCCATTATTGGTAACACCTTTGTAATAAACATTGGTGAAAGGTGTGTAAATGTTGTTGTCAACCAAAGAACATAAACTGATAGCTAATTTGCACTGTACTTGTAATACCTAGACAGAATGAACAATTTATTGTGATGTAGTACCAGGTAATATAAAAAAATACCATATCACTTGGAGAATAGATAAAGGCTCATCTATTGGGATTCTGACAAATTTTGCATTGGACAAAAACCTCAAGAAAAAAAGTTGCAATAAAAAAAACATTAAACAGCACAATAACTTTAAGCGATAAAAACCTTCTAACAAAGTTTCTACAACTTTACCTCAAATAACTAAACTCCATGCCTAGCGATTTTGCTGCTTTGGGTCCACTGCACTGACCAAACTGAATGCACAGATATCATATAAATAAGCTAAGTATGCAGGGGTTGATTTAATAAAGGAGTATAGGCTGTTTCACACAACAGTCAATTATCATTTTGAAAAACTTATTTCATTTAGCTTAGTGAGTGAGTTGTCCTTATACAAAATTCAATTTCACCACATTCACTAAGCTCAATGAAATGTCCCTTGCAAGTAAATCAAGCCCATTGTCTTACTAGCATCAAGAAAATAATAATAATGATGTATGCACAAAGGCACAACTATACTTTATAGTCCCCGAATCTCCGTTACATAGTAAAACTCTCGGTGGGTGGGCCAAATTATGTGATAGTCTTTTGTTTATTGATTTATTGATAAGAGACAGAAAGAGGACTACTTGATTAAAGACAGCCAAAAACATAAGACACGCCCCAAAGGCACGAGTGATACACATCAAGGTTCTAGTAGAACCAACACAGATTCAGATACTGACACTTCTATTAGAACTGTGGGTCACACGACCAAAAGGGCACATCCCTCAATTCAGCATTGGAATCCACTCACCTGGACACTAGACCCAACACAAGCACAAATACTTTTTTAGGGATGGCATCCTCTCAGACCATGACCCCAAAATAAGGTCCAATAAACCAGTTTACCATAAAATTACCCCCGCACTGGATAATCCTGCACAAGACACTCTTGACGTTAATAATCTATCACAATACCAATTATCCAATATTGAGAGGGAAGTCCTCAAATTAGGATTAGGATTAGATTTTGTCCCACTAATAAAATGTACTAATTCGAGTTTGTAAAGGACATTCATCTATTCGCTAGGAAATTCTTTTACAAGGTACTGTTCAATAAAGAACTTATACAGAAACAGGGTCCCTCCAAAGAATGGTTGGAATTATACTTAATTGACTTTAAAGTCATGAGAGATTTGATCCAATTAGATAACGAAAACATTTGTGACTATAATAAAAACAATCTACTATAAATCCTATTTGTAAAGCCACTCCTAAATCCACTTGATTCTCTGATTTAAAGCAGAATCCTAATCTCTATGCTTTTGTCCAACAAATTTCTAAGGCAGTAATAGATTGGAAACCCTCTAAAGGAGAACCTAGGAATTTATCTAAAAGTCAGTTGTTAGCAATCTCAGGTTTGGAAAAGAATCCAGCTATCATAATAAAACCATCTGACAAAGGTAGAAATGTGGTGGTTATGGATAGGGATAAAAATACTACAACTTAATTCATGAGGCATTTCTGTCCGATATCACTGATAAAGGTACATACGAATTTCTCAATAATAAGTTTCTGAACATACCTACATTTTTTGCTCTCTCCAAGATACATAAGAATTTCATTGACCCCTCTGAACTCCCTATCATGGCTGGCATAGGTAGCATTGCTTCCAATGCCGGACAACTGGTGGACCAATACTTGCGCCCCTTTGTACTTAGCCTGCCTTCATTTTTAAAAGATACCCCTGAGCTACTGAAGATTAGAGATGATTTAAATGTCCCAGAAAAGGCAATTTTGGTGGCTATAGACATCGAGGCGCTTTATTCAAGTATCCTTCATGAGAAGGGTTTAAATGTGATAAAAAAATGTTTTGGGAGAGCTTAGTCAGAGAACAATTTATACAGTCCTTGTTAAGGTATATCCTTTAAAAAAACATCTTTGTCTTTGACAGACATACCTACCTCCAGGTACAGGGAGTTGCTATGGGAACACGATGTGCTCCCACATATGCAAACCTGTACCTGGGGGAATGAGAAAAAGATATGTTCGCAGATGAGGCCTTGTCAATATACCTTCCATACATATTATTGTGGAAAAGGTATATTGACAATGTTTTTCTCATCTGGGCTGGTTTTTTAACTCAATAAAATAATTTTTTATAAGATCCAAACTAATTCTTATAATTTAAAATTAACCATGGAAATCTGTATTGTAAAGCGACCGCAGGTAATACAATCCTATCTGCGAGAAGCGCGAATCCATTGAATCTTAAGAACAGCATTCCCTATGTGAGATTACGTAGGATTTGTACACAAGACAATGACTTACAGATAGCAGCCCATGAATTATAAACTAGATGTCTATTAGGGGATACAATCAGAAAACTCTCAGAAAAGCATGAAAAGAGATAAAACGCTTTCACGAACACAGTTACTGTTTAGCAAAAGAATCCATAAAAAAAGAGCACAAAACTAATATCATTACTAGATATTCGCAAGATCATCGGGACATGAAAAGTATAGTTGAAAAATTGTTGCCTTTGTGGAAAGTAGATCCTGAAATAAATAGACATATTAACGAACATCCATCTATCACCTATAGAAAACTGCCATCATTAAAAGACAGACTAGTTAAAAGTCATCTTAAAACAGACATGAATACTTCACCCTTGATTGACAGTAACGTGGAAACATCCATGTAAAAAATGTAACCAGTGTCGGTGGATTTACTCTAAACAAGATACTTTTAGTATTCCAATTAAATTTGTTACTATTCCAAAAAAATATATGAGCATGTCTACAATGTAACAAGTTATCATATGGGCACATGTCATAATTATAATGGCAATGAAATGAGGTTTACAGCTTTGGATCAAATACTTCCCAATGAAAGGGGGGGGGGGGTAAATTGGATAATAGGCCATAAAAAATAGAAATGACATGGATTTTCACTTTAAAAGCTGCTGAATATCCAGGTCTCAATGAGATTATTAGTTATAAATCTTTCCTGGATTAGTATGTTTACAATACCATCCATATACATCCCTTACTGTCTTCTGAGTCTTCCTCATCTCCAGACTCCTCTTCTTCAGACTCATCATCTTCTTCATCATCATCTTCACTCTCTTGCTGCTTGGCGCATTTCCCATTCTTTCGTGGTGTGGCTACATTCTCAGTATGCTTTTGCAGTTTGTGCATTTTCATGATCCCACTTTGTGTCAATCGGTCATGACAAATGTAGCATTCATATAGGTTTTCCCCAGAATGAGTTCCCCTGTGCCTCTTCAGTTTGTAGGTGTTGCTGCTGAAATAACTGCATATGCCGCATTGAAAAGGACCCTCATGACTGTTAAGCTGCTGCACAACCTCAGTCAGCACTTTCAGATCCCCTGCTAAAGCCAGAGAGACCTCCGCCAGTTGTGCCACCAACAAACGTTTGGTCTCCTGCTGTGCTTTATAACTCTCTCTTTGAGCAGCATTCATTTGCTGCTGGGTAGCATTAGCAATCGCTAGCTGCTTCAGGACCTCTTCCATTTTGCTGCCACTCAATACACTGGCCCTTTAAATCACTCCTGCGATCTTCACTGCTTAAAATGCCCGCATCTTCCTCCAAATGTGGTATATTACTGGGGGGTACTCATGGTAACAGAATGCTTACAGGGCAGATAATAGGCAGCAGACTCCAAAAATCCAAAATAACTGCAGTATTTATTTTAGCCAGGTGTTACAGCACACACTCGACAGCTTTATAACAAAAGTTATAAAGTTTCTTCCTAAAAACCCATACTAACATATCTACTCTCTATTCTCTGGAGCCTCTAACACATTTCCTAATATTTTTGGGACACTTGATTTGGATATTTGATTTGAAACCACCCTAAACCTCTTTCAAGTGAATAAGCTGCTATGGATCACTACTTAAAAATTGCTTTGTGGGACTGTGAATTGTTAGTGTTTGATTGTCTTAAAAAAAAGTTTTGGATAGTTTAAAAAGTATATGAGGCTTTGTTATATGAGTCCTGTGGAGTTTCTCCAAACATAAATCATAAATGGCCATTTAAATATATTGACATATGTAATATACCTACATACAGTTGGAGTTTATGTAGTACATTTGATGCGGTATAATTGGTGGTGTTTGCAAGAAAACGTTTTTAGTTCCAATATTTACACTTCATAAATGTTTGTTGGGAATCCCTGTGCTGATACTTCTACCTTTGCCTACCTCCGTTTGATACCATCATATGCTCCTTTCCTGTATGAACTCGCATATGTGTTTGGGAAGAGATATTTCAATCCTATGCTATATATCAATGCTACCAGCAGTAGTGAGTATTGCTTCATGTTAAACATATAGGGAAATTGTATTGTCAAAAAATTTCCTTGTTCAATACATTGATATATCTGTTAAATTTTAGGTCTGTTAATGTGATTCACCCTGAGGAAGTGGCTTTACACCGCGAAACGCATCAATATGAGACTACGGCCCTGATTTACTAAAGCTCTCCAAGGCTTAAGAGAATACACTTTCAGAAGTGAAGCTGGGTGATCCAGAAAACATGGAAAGGATTTTTAAAAATTGTTTGCTATTAGCCAGCAAACGTTTTGAATCCTGGACCAGATCCATTCCAGGTTTGCTGGATCACCCAGCTTCACTGATGAAAGTGTATTCTCTCCAGCCTTGGAGATTTTTAATAAATCAGGGCCAATATATTAATTTTTCAACATGCTATATGATGCTTTGTTACTTCTTTGAACCATTTGAAAGTTTGTAATTATGATGTGCATTGTTGCATTGTCCTATTTACAGACAATGACAATATTTTACTTTGTTTTTTCAATTGATTAGTTAAAAAATATGTTTTTAATATATCACATGCCTTAAAAGTTCCTCCTCCACACATGTTGGGTGGCAAAATGTAAAAGTGATTGAGCAAATGACTGCTATGTGAAAGTACATTGTTGGCTAAAGAAATATGAACAAACTCTCAACTCTGATTGGGGACAGGAGTATGTTACTATGCCGCTACTGTCATAGTAGTTATGGCGGCAGAAGTAAAAAGTATACCTTAAATTTTACCTTAACTAAACTATATTGTTAAATCCCAACACATGCTCGCATAGCAAATTTACTTTTTTGTGTAGATAAAATTGTAGCTGTATTGATTGTAAAATTTAGCAACATGAGGGGTTAAAGATCTACAGGCTTATTTGGTAAGGATTTTAAGAATTTTAAAAGGATCATCTCCTTCAGTTATGTAAACATTCTTTGTAAATTTTTCTCATTGTATTTTAGTTGAACGGGCACTTTTATTCACTGGCTTTGCAAGAGTAAATGCAACCAAGAGGATCTTTTTGTGATTCTTGCATTTTTTCGGAATATCCATTATCCTTGGTATATTTAACCTAATATCCATTAACCTAATGGAAAAATACTATTTCTTCAGTATTTCCTTCTGAATCTAATATTTAAAATGACAACTCATTAAAATGTTTTGGTGGTGTGAAATGTATTATAATAATAACAAATACTCCCACTTTTTGCTCTCTTTCAGCAATGTCTTTGTGATAATTATTTAATAATTATTTATAAAAAAAATACTGATCAACTAAATTGTATAATAAATTTGTGCTGTCTAATTTGCAGGTCTAATTTTGTATCCCAATAGAGTAAGAACATCCTCTTTCAAATCAAACGTTTTTCATATCAGGACATGATAAAAAATCTTCTGCTCGTTAGCAGGCTCTAAATTATTTAAATCTAACATCAAGTGTTAAACACCACACAACAAATTCCATCATAAAGTTCTGCAATTGTGTTTTAAAATCATATCTATTTCTATGACTGCTCCAAATCCCCCGCCCCCTTTCCCCTCCTAAACAATTTACCATACACTTTGCATGTACTTAAGTCTTACAGTTGTAAACAGAGAATTTTTTGTAGATGATGTGTTGCAAAACCACATTTTTGACACTATTCTGAAGATTTTGGAAAAATCCATTGCACAATTTGTACAGTTCTAAAAGATGACTGCTATTTTCTTAATTTTGGACCTTGTTTTGTGCCAGTTTTGCAAAATGATAAAAAATTAAAGTTTTCATGCATCCTATACTTCACACATAAAAAAGAATTATGAGAACCATGGGTAGAGTCAGGGTAGGGGCAGAGGCACTAGGTGTGTGACAGGACAGGTAGAGTTAGTTCCAGTACAACCAAGCTAATATCGTGACAGGGTCTTATATTTATTTTATCTCTGAAAATCGCATCAGGGCTTATTTTCAGGGGACGTCTTATTTTTCTCATGTACAAAAAATCTCTATTCATTCATGTACAAAAATCTGTATTTATTCAAGTACAAAAAACATATATAATGCTTATATATACCAATATGTATATATATATATATAAATATATATATATATATATATATAGTGATATATGTCATAATTCATATCCATTTTATCTGGGAAATAAAGGTTCTAGATAAGGCTCTTAAGAATTCTTATACTGCAGATTTACAGGTATTTATAATAGATCTAGGCCCAAAGTTTGTTGGAACAAATGGTTGAAACACACTCTATTATTTTCCATGTCAGGATTCCGAAATGGCTGTGCAGCACGCATAAGCAAACAAGTGCAACATAACAGGAAAATGTGCTGACAATTAACATATGACTCATAGAGTAACATGCAGACACAGAAACAAAACTTCCAACGCTTTGTTGACCACAAACAGTAACCAATATAAATCAGCAAAAAGTAAAAGCAAAAAAAAAAAAAACAATAAATAAATATGCATTGCTGCTAATGAATGAAATACTAGCAAGGACCCTTTGAAAAGAGAATCCACCAACCTCCTATTAGTCGTAGTGTCACACCAGAGTACCGTAGGTTAATTAACCCTGCACTTTCTTCAGCCCTTGCTCCAGTGCTTTGAAAATCTCCTGCTCTCTCTGTGATCCCTCCTTTTCTCTTGGTATCCCTTCGTGTACCACATAACCGCACCTTCCGAAAAGGCCAATAGGGCTTACTTTCTGGGGAAGGCTTTTATTTCACCCTTGCATGATTAGACTGCTGGGGCTTACTTTTGGGGTAGGTCTTATTTTCGGGGAAACACGGTAGGATTAGAAATAGGACAAGGATATCACTTTGTATACTGCAAAACTACAGGCATGGCTGCCATTTCTTAAATGTTGTGCTACCTGTCCTTACCCCATCCTTAACAATCACAGTAAGTTGAAAAAATCATAGAATCACATCCCAGACACATATCAGCCAATTGTGTGTAAAAGTTTAAAGACGTCTTCTACTTTCTCCCACACCAAATCTAACACATTCTCTGAAGCTGTCCACAAGGAACAGTCCAGTGTGGAATTATTTCAGCATTCCATCTCAGGACGATTAATGGAGGACCTAAAACAAATAGAAGAAGAGGATGAAGAAATTCCAGGCACGGATGCCCATCTGTGCAACTGTCTAAGCAGAACTGATGTTCAGTGTAGCTTGGGGGGATCTACCTGTCCACCGACAATGGGCCAGATTTAATAAAGCTCTCCAAGACTGGAGAAAATACACTATAATGCGATAACCTGGGTGATCCAGCAAATGGATCTGATCTAGAATTTAAAACATTTGCCAACTAACATCAAATTATTTTTAAGAAAACTATTCTAGGTTTGCTCACGTTCTTATCTTTTATGATGACCTCTCAAAGCCCTTCTGACTTTTTTATTAGACCTAAATAGTTTTTTTAATAAAACCCTACCAAGTGTTTTTGTTTTTTGCTCTGAGTGCTGCCTGATTTTTTGTTGGACCCCTCCAAGAGTCTTTTGTCTGACCTTTCAGGTTTGTTGGTACTGTTGTCAAATTGTGGCACAATCGGCTAAATAAAGTATATACGTATTGACTGTATACACAAGGGCTGACCCTCTGATGTTTGGTTAGCAAAATCTGTGTCTATCTGTGCTTTAAAGTGCCTTGTCATAAAATGCAATTGGGGTATCATAAGATACCATTTAACCACCAAACCCCAGATGGCCCAAACACCTAATAAATTCAAAATAAATTGATTCAATATCCTTCTTACAACTAAAAACCATAAACCATCCTTTGTGACGCTAACAATGTAAAAAAAATGTGGGGTCTCTAGAGAGATGTAAATTGAAGCACCATTTCCACCACCACCATTTTATATTGTTAAAATATATTTAATATCCTTTAACAACACCTTCAGTTTTTGGTACAGTCAGTCAGTGTTTAAAAAATAATTTCAGTAAAATGATTAAATAGTTCAGTGTAATTAACTTGTTATTATGTCTTTTTAAAAGTACAGATCAAATTTCAGGAGCCATTCATTAAAAAAATTAACTACCTGCTTTGTACAGGCTCATTCTCACTTTGTTGTGTTAACACACAGCATGTGTAGAGTTGACATTCATTGTTAATGGCACTTCAAACGCAGTTTACCAATGCACTGTGCAATGTGGGCTGCACAGCACTGTGTTGCCGTGCCATTGAAAAATGCAGCGTACTCTACATTTTGAGTGATAAGCTGCATTTAATTGATGGGCTGACAAATGTAGTACACTGCAATACAATCACCAGTCTTTGTATATTTAGTATACTTTGTATATTTTAATATTACTTTCTGAATCACTGACTCAGAATGAGTATGCATCTCAGGTGTTTAGCTAAATGCAGCACTGCTTGTGCCTCGGTTAGCTGCATGTTTGCATCAGGTATGTAACTAAAACTACTGAAGCCAGAAAATCAACATTTCATGTAGACAATCATGTAGACAATCAGAATTCTTTAGCAGTTCAGCAATGGCGGGAAGTGGGGATGGGGGGGGGTGTCACTGAAGCAAGAAGAGTGAAATGTAATAAGTAGTAACACTTATCTTCACAACTATCTCCACTCCAACTTTTGGAACAACTTTTTGATTATTTTTATCCGGGAAAATGGCTGACCTCTAGTTTAGGGAAATGGAAATTCAGGAGGGGGTGATTAGGAGACTCATACCCGGACTTTCAAATAGTACATCTGTGTAAGGTACAGTGGACCCTCGAGTTACGACTGGCCTGACATACGAACAACTTGAGTTACCATCAAAATGTAAGTTTTAACTTATGGCCAAAGTCTTAAATTACGACTGGAATCCTGGCAAAGGCCAACACGTGTGGTTGTACACAAGGAGCCGACATTTCATGCACACGTGTCAGTATAAGCCCAGATACCCGTGCTTGTGCAGTGTCAGTGATTCAGTGTCAGTGCAGTGTTTTATATAATTAATTAATTTCACTAATTGCTAACAAAATGGCCCCAAAAAGCAAGAAAAGAAGCTAAGGAAGGAAGGTAAAGAATGTAAGCTATCGAAATTGAAAAGAATACAGCATGTCAAAATCCACCATCTTGACAATCTTACAAGGAAAAGATTTGTATAGGGAAGCAAGATTTTCAGTAGTGAAGTAGTATTAAAGGTGTTACTCAAACTAGTAATCTCGATCAACAGTGTTAGATGAGGTAGAAAGACCATTATTAGGGTGGATAAATGAAAGGCAGATTGCAGGTGATAGCCTATCTGAGTCTATAATTTGTGAAAAAGCTAGGGTCATAAATGTAGATCTTGCAAAGAATAAGCCATCAAAGAGTAAAAAATGGCGAAACGCTTTGTGCCAGTAAGGGGTAGTTTCACAATTTTAAATCGAGAACTGGGGTTTATAGCATAGCTAAACATAGTGAAGCAGCCAGTGCTGAAAAATAGGCTGCCAAAAATTGCATACACCACTTTGAAACGATGACATAGAGAAATGGCTTTTGTTCTCATCAAGTTTTTAACTGTGATAAAACTTTTCTGGAAGAAAATGCCCAGGAGTACATACATTACCCAGGAAGAGAAGAAAATGCCGGGTCACAAGCCTCTAAAGGATAGGCTAAACTTACTTGCTATGTGGCAATGCAAGTGGTGACAACCCGTACAGTATCTGCAATAGGAAATGGATGCAGCTGAGAGATGCAAGGGCTGTGCAGTATCAAACAGGACTGCACGGTAAACACATCATGAGCAGGAATTAAAGGAATTACCTCTCTACCAGGAATTCACAAACAGTGAAAAATGTGGCAGACTCAATGGACCACTTTGTCTTTTTCTGCCATCACTCGTCCATGTTTCTATGGTAGAGATATATTAGTAATTGCTTATTGATTTTATTTTTTAATATTCTTGACCTTAATGAGGAGCTGTAAGGTGAAACAAGTCTAGCATCACTGCCTGCACTAGCAATCTGTATTAATTAGACAGCATCAGTAGTGCTCTGTAGTATGTGCTGCTATAACAGGATTATCAAATCCACTGCTGTGTAACGTGTAGGAGTTTAATCTTAACCCAAAAGTTCCCAGTTGGACAGAAGAAAATTCATTATTTGTGTCAAGGAGAGTATCAGAAGCCAAGGCTGAGTTAGCTATAAATAAAATATTGCTTTTGGGACTGATCCTTTATATGTGTTTAAGCACATTTGTTTTTAATGATGAAATTCAGCCGCCCTTAAACGTTTTATATATTAGCTAAATAATTGTATCTGTCCAAGAAAAAAGAAAACAGTCTGCCTATCCCTTTTTTTTATTTGGACACAGAACAGAGTGGTTAGAATCCATCATGTTTTCCTTTCCCCATTAACAGAAATGAAAGTGAGAGCAAATCAAAAATTTCTGAATACACAATCTTCCAATGAGGGCACTTGTTACCCTGACCACCATATTGGAAAGCAATCCTATTACTTCCTGTTAAGTCTACATGACAGGAAGTATGGATACATTTTCATAATAAGACACAGACAGCATAAATCGACTGACAGTAGTTTTAACCTCCCCCTATCAAACTAATACAAAAAAATAAAGAAAAAGAAAATGTTAGCTTTACATATATTTAAGCAATAACTCCCACAGCTTTTGCCCAAAGATGTTGGGCTGGCAGTTAGGAAGGATTATTTCTTCCAATAGCCTACCCAACAAGAAGACCCCCAACAAATGAGATCCCTATTCATACCTAGGCTGAAACTTACAACGTACCACAGAGAAAAATGCTGCAATTTTCACAATGTCTAAAACACCAATATAATGTACACCTAATGTTGTACATTCATATACCAAGATATCTCTAGCTATTGATGGTCTCTGAAGTAGGATTTGGATCCCATCATTACGCTGACTTGTAAAACATTGGGCTGTCAAACAAAAATGTTTTCTTAGACATTTGCTCAATAGGCTACAGTACAAAATATATAACCTGTCTAATATGTATAACCTGTCTAACAAGCTTCAATTCACTAATACGAATAACATGAAAATGTTTATTTGACACAATTCTTATTTTCACAATTCTTAGCTGCGTCATTGCTGAAAATAACAGTTGTTATGGCAAATCACTTTTATAATACATAGTAAACTGAGCCTTTTTTTCTCCTGTCCTCGTTCTTTCCCCATAAAATGTTCCTTATAGAAGCTAATAAAAATTGTAGTTGACATGACTTGGATGACAGGCAGCTAAACATCTATATGTATCTTTATAATCTCATTGCCCAGTATAGGACACAAAAAGGTCTGTATATAGGAACTAGCTGCATATTAAAAAAAAAACATTTAGAAATAGATTATACATGTACAATACTGATACTGTACAGATAGCTATATTTGGGATCTTGAACAAAATAATAGATAAATTGTTTTAGGCAAAGGTCAGTGTATCAGTCCAAAGCAGAAATACAATGTTTGATACAATAAAAGAAATGTGTTTAATTACAAAACAAAGTACTCTCACACTGATATAGGCAACAAACTGGAGAAGTAACCAACCAATAAGATTCTTTATATACAATTAGGTGAAGTTATAACCTAAATGCAACAATAAAAGTATAAATGAAAAATCCCTCAAGGATCACATAATTACATCAACGCCCATACACTCGCCGGATAAGATGAACTGTGTATCGAATAAAATGGTCAAATGTCTTTACCATTCCACATGTCCTGTTCATAAGCAGTCCAAAAAATACAGTCTAAAAAAGCCCCAACAAATTAACACAGATTTGGTAAGAGCTTTTGAGTAATAGGAGTGTGTGTATGAGCACCATATTTGCACAATATCAGCTTTACTTTGCAACTGTATACTACTGGTACAGTTTTTGTAATGACATTATTTTACCCATACACATTAGATAATAACAGTTTACTAGAGCATGACAATACAAGAATGCTTTATATACCTGACATGACATAAGTATGTATTGTCTGTCTGCATTATTCTCTTTAATTTCACATAAAGAATGAATTATGTTTCTAGCTTACCTTAGCAAGTCAACTTTATTTTCAACTAATAACATTTAATGGCCATGAAAGCACATGAGCCCAACCGCACAAAATTTCTCATTCCATTCCAGGTATTCATATGTACAGAATTTTTAATCACAATCTGTATTTAGTGTGTTATACATTGTCATAATAATTGTATGCAGTCAGATGCAATCTAAAAAAACATAATACTGAAAATTGCAAAAAAACATTAAATCAGTGTTCTGCTACATATAAATGTTTCACTATAACATGCTCATATATATTTGGAACCTGTCTGCAGTTGTGTATGGGTGACAGGTGATCTTTAATTTTATGTTGTCTTTTGTACAGCAATTTTTTTATTAATTCACATTTGTTTATTTCAACAAAAGATAATACAGGTAATAAAAATAGCCTACTTTAGGAAAGTAACAAAAGTACTATTTTATATACATAAACTATATGTTGCAATAAAATATAAATATTTTGGGAGAGAAAAAAAAAAGTTCCTGTTATGTAAAAAACAGTATGACAGAGTACGCTGTAAGATGAAGTATGAGCAGTAAAAATGAACTGCCTACATACGTCAATCTTTGGACATTGGGGTTTTTATATTTACAAAGACTAGTAAAGGTAATATTCAGGTTCTTAGTGCTCAGCAGTTGAATTGTCCTGCTCATTGTCACCATTTTTCGGGGGAGCTTCGCCAGGTATTAGGCACTGCACTTCCTCTGCATTCAGAGCCACTTTCTCTGGCTGCAGCCACCGCTTCAAATGTTCTAGCGTGCTGGAAATGTGAGAATTGAAAAGAGGATAAAAATCAATAAGCGTAGGCAGCTAAAAATAAAATCAAGGCAGTTTAGTTTAAGCAAGAATAATGAGCTGTGATTTAATATGTCAAGAAGTGTCATATTTAGGTAAAGGGTTGAGGTCAGCAAAAATCTTTTGAGCCAAACAAGAGTATACATGGATTTGACAGTTGGACAAGGAGCAAGATCATTGACCTGATCCATTAATGCTTTCATAAACCTAATAAAATGCAGTTGATTTAAGATTAAATGTACCCAACAGAACACCAATTAGGAGCACGATTGGGCTTAGGGACAAAAGCAAATTAAAATGTGTAATAACCTTAATGAAAACCAAAGCTTTTATTATTTTATACCTCCAATAAAAGGTCAAATGCGGTTTGGTATTTTAAGCTGTTGAGCTTTGCATATAATCATTCACTTTAATATTATGTAATATTCAAAAAACATGTCAAAGTCATTTCAAAAGTGATTTTCACTATTTAAATCTTTGAATAATAAAATTTGTTGATCCTGCTGTGATGATTCTCATTCATTGTCATTTGTTAGAGGTTTACAATGTTCTATTTATGTTTCCTAATTATTCTTCTATTTTGTCGCCTTGTCACACACTTTTCTAATAGAGGCTACAAGCAGCAGTGCCAATGCTCATTATGCTGACATGATCCACTGTTGTGAGTATCAGAAAACCCACCCTGAGCAATGATATACAGCAGTTTCTGGAGTACATATGTGTAGACAGGATTTTGTTATAAATAAGCTAAAAAACATATGAAAATAGTATTTTAGTTTAAAAAAAGTGGAAATTGTTTGTTCATTTTGCTTTACCAAATTTACTGTCATTCAATCAGGTTGTACATCTATTTTAAAGTAAACCTGTCACAAACCATAAGCTGATCAAACAGACCATATGATAAAAAAAACAATACATAAGCACAGAAGACGTGTAGTTTTACCTAAGGTTACCAGTGCTTTAACTAACAGTGCCATTTAAAGTTCCTGCAAATAAATTCTCTGCTCCAGCCCCTAAAACATTTGAGTTTCTGGAGCCTCATCCCATCCCAAAATTCAGCCCCTGGGTACACCTGGGGACAGGATGTCTTATCTTAGCCTTTGCATATAAAAGCTTTAGGAAAGCCAACATAACTATAGGGCTTGACCTGCTAGTTGTTTGCGGTAAAGATAGAGGTATATTCTGACACAAACTTAACCTTTCCTACTCTCCCGTAATCTTCTATGCAGCTGCCAGGAACAAGGCAAGTCAGTCTTGTTTAATTTTCGATTTAAAGCCAGAGCTTAACAGAATGATACATAGAAGGGATAGAGAAAAGGCTTTTCAAGGCAGTAATTTGTTATAATCAAGAGGTATATATTAAAACAAAATGTATTTTAATTAAATATATAATATACAACAAGTGACAATAACATGCCACATATATGCTTAGAATATAATACAATGTACAATGAATACCATACATTGAGTAAGAACAATACAATGTACAATTGTTTTCAATTGTAGTAACTTGATCTCTCAGAATCTCCTGAGGAAGCCCCTAGTGGGCGAAACGCGTTGGGTAATAAGTGATCAGTTGTGTATTCTGTATATGTTCCCCAACTTTTGCACTATTGTTATTTTTTATACTCTAGCCTTACTCTAGGCATACTCTAGCCCTACAAGTGTATTAGCCCAGCAAATCACTGCGCTGAACAAATTATTGTTATTGTCACTTGTTGTAGATTATATATTCAATTAAATAAATTATATTTTTATATTTACCTCTTGATTATGACAAATATCTGCTTTGAAAAGCCTATTCTCTATTTCTTCTTTGTATCATTCTGTTGAATATTGTAGGCCTGGCAGTTCATACAAACCTCCCCATAGTGAACTAACCCATATTTTTGGTCAGAGTCTTCTCACTCCTTCGTAACTCTGACAGCACTGGTGCTGCATGCTCCGTTATACCCAAAGGTGCTCTTAGCAGTTTTACAGAGCTGAGGGGGGAGCAAAGGAAAGCTAAATCTGTAAAAAGTGGACCAGGCTACTTTCACTGATCAAGAAAACCTACTGCAGCTTATTTCAGACAGATCCTCATACATTCTCGCAACATGTCTACTACCTAAATCTGTGCTGTGTAACTCCTGCTCTCACTGTCTGATATCACAAATCAGAATCCACATTTAGAGGTTTGAATTTTAATGGTGGCTTTTACCTGGCTATCCTGCCATGAATATACTTCCGGATCTAGGCTGAAAACACTCACTATACTGTATATACTGAGGAGCAATGTTGTCACCCTAATGAAGGATTACTGAATACCTTTCTGTCTTCCAGATAGAACTTCAGCAATGTTAAATAGATAACAAACAGTAGAGGCACAGACCAGAAGAATTATCAGTTTAAGAGATTTCTGACAAGATTAGTGCGTACATTGTAAAGCTTTTCAAAAAAATATAACAATATGCTTTAAAATGCATTTAACAAAGCAAAAGACATCAGTTTACGGTTAGGTTACACATATAGCTTAATAAGGGGATTCCTTGATATTTGTAATCACACTTACCCGCTATCAACATCAGTTGTTTCAACATAAGCTTCAGGTTCAAATGTCTCTTGGAGAAATCTATCCCAACATTCTTTCTTTGCCCGGCCCAAAGAATGCAACATTTCTTTGGAGGTCACTTCATGGGTCTGACCTTTAATTTTCTGTAACCTACGTTCTGAAGATAGAGGAACAAGGCAAATACTAGTAAACACCTACACAAACATATAATGTATAGAACATCCTTTCACATTCATAGGGGTTCTTTCTGTCTGATGGTGCCTGCATGGTTCCAGGGTATCTTACTCGGCACAATCATCTTCATTCAAACAAGTAACCAGTAATATCAATGGTCTTCTAGTGGTCTTTTTCGGTCATTATTTTAGTTATCATTTTAACATAATTACTTTACATTTTTAAAAGCAATATGGGTATATACAGTGTGGCCGCAGGGTGTTTGGATGGTAAATGCTCTAGTATAGCCCATTATTTTACCTAATATATTTAATTATATTAGTTTGAACCTAAAGATCATGTTATGCACCAGGAAAAGTAGTGTATGTTTTAGAGGATTTCCATAGACATGAAACACACTTCAAGAGTTCCTCATGGTTAACAATGTCTGGTGAATAGCATCAATTGTAAATCTTTCTATTTTCTAATACAGCAGCAGTCCGGAATGCAGCAGAATGTTGTAGTATAGTTAAAGAAAACCTAAAGTCGCCTCCAAATATGAATTAGACAATAGCAGTAAGCACACGGTCATATATGTGAGATATTATTTTTTATAACTTTGTTCTCATGTTAAAAAGTGTTTGTTTGTGCAATCAATCTGTGTAGAGGTTTCTAGCGGTTTTACTTCTGGATGAACATTTTAGGTCAGGCCACATTGAATCTCAGAAGATGTTGAGCAGCCTTATTAAAAAAATAGTTCTTATGACTCCTTATGATGACTGAGGACATTGACAATTTTATTTCTGTTGAGCTCAGATGGGAAGCTAACATTTTAAACATATAATAAACCGGAAAAAAAGGTTTTTTTGTTTCTCTGAGAAGAGGTCTTGCCTAAAATAAACCTGTGCTTACTACAGGTTTAGTATAATAACTTGGCAACAGACACTATATTCTGTCTTCAACAACTTTAACAAACTATCTCAAATCCAAGATCTGAAGCTGTAGCGTTCTAAAATATTTTAACTATAGATTCAACCAGCAATGCTAAAGCACCAGGATAACGATCTCTATTTAAATGACAGCTATTTTTAATATAAAAATAAGTCACATAACTGACATGAAATACACATATATTTATGTAAAGCATTGTTGCTACTTGATAGGCACAGGCTGTAAAAGCTAAAAAGCTTTGAACAAGAGACCAACCAGCTCTGCAGCAGGGCAAGTAGCATACTGATTAGAAAAGAGAATAATGTGGCAGAGGGATGAGAATATCATTGCTATAAATGGATTGCCAGAAATACAAATCCTTTGGCGAGTAAAACTGCTCTCTTATATGTCTTTCTCTGTGTATTCAGCTGCCTGTTCGTAGTACAGTTTCAAACTTTAATAAAATGAGATTACAGCACAAGCCAAAACATGTGCTTAGTTTAACATGCATTCATGTGATTTGATGTTGCAGCAGCAAAAAAGAAAACAAATCCCAACTAAAAACATAGGGTATTCCATTATAGAAAACCTAGCTTTTACATTCTGGAACAAACTTCCGGAGTAGTACTTATTAGTTTTGCACCATCAGATGAAAACTGTAGTACAAAAAAATCTAATTCCTAAAAGCTATAAATAGCTATTAAGGATGAAGGCTCCTAATTATGAATACATTTACATGGGTTTTTCAGACAGAAGTATGGTTAAGCTACTATTTAAAGCAGCCTCCAGATCCTTCCACCACCAATTTATCAAGAAATGCTGCCTGTTGTAGCAGTATTTTTGTCTGGAGAGAGCAGTCATCCTAGACAGCTATTTGTGCACTGGGTGACCAGTCTCCTCCATATACAACCTCTTCCCAGTAGTTGTGCAGAAAAGTAAAATAGAAAAGCCATGCAAGCTACCGTATTTTTTGCACTATAAGATACACCTAGGTTTAGAGGAGGAAAACAAGAAAAAAAATTTTGAACCAGTACTATACTATGCAGTTGAATGCACTGTGAAAAAATCCTACCCCTCTAACACCAGCAGCATGAGAGCTGTGTCAGTGTCCCTGCTTCTGTCATTATCTCCAATGTATAAACCTGAAATTCTAAATATATATAAGTTTAAATTAAGTTTGTTATCCACTCTCAGGGTCCCCTGTGTACCCTGAACATTTCAAGTTTCTACAAAAATCATTACAAAGATATGAAGATTTATACATACATTGGGGTAATGACAGCAGCACGGACAGTCACAGCTCTCATGCTGCTGCTGGTATACGAAGGGTAGGATTATTTCACAGTGCAAGGTAGCCGGGGAGCAGAACCTTGAAATAACATGTATCTGAGAAAAACAAAGTGTAAACTAATTGAGTGCTACTAAAGTGAGAAAAGGTTGAACTTTCAGGTGCACACATTGTTATATTCCTTACAATGTGTATTTGTCAAAGCAAACAAGGTTCATTTTAATTGCCATTGCATATGGAGTTTCATTTCATGTAGGAGGATGGGGTGGTCCAAGAAAATAGTATTAATAAGATTCTTTCTGTTACTTCCTAACTCTAAAATCGTTCTGTTGTTTTATATAGCAGTGGTCCCCAAGCTTTTTGGTTCCGCGGACCACTAAAATCACTGGCTCCTGACCGCGCATGCGCAGGGAGCCGAGTGTCAAACCTCCCCCATAGTGACGTCCACATCGCAGGCTTAAATCTGGGCGGGACTGAGTGGGCGGGACTACAGCCTGTCCACTCTTCTAAGCCTTGGTCTTGTATGGTGACGTGTTCCGCGGCACTTGCATTGTGTCCCCCCAACGGGGGCCTTTTCCTGAACCCGTTCGGGGGTGCACCAGCCAGAGCCGCAGACCCCCCCAAATTTTCTCGCAGACCACCAGTTTACAACTGCTGTTATATAGGACTGTAAAGAGATTTTGTAACCTCTGTCACCCGGTGGCCACTGAAGGTACTGCAGCCAGCTGACAATATTAGACCATAAGACGCAGAGATATTTTCCCAAGGTGCATCCTATGGAGCGAAAAAAGAAAATACATTTATTTAAAAAAAAATGTACCTGATTTACTAAAGCTCTACAACGCTGGAGAAGATAGACTATCACTGTTATTCGGCCCTCCCCTCAGGCACGTTGTCTTGGTGTCACCTTTGACTCGGCCCTCTCATTCACCCCCCATATTCAGAACATTTCCAGGTCCTGTCACTTTCACCTACGCAACATCTCCAAAATCCGCCTCATTTGCAATCCCTATTTAATGTACAGCGCTGCGTAATATGTTGGCGCTATATAAATCCTGTTTATTAATAATAATAATAATAATAATAGACAAACCTAGTTGATCCAGGATACCTGGAACAGATTTTTTAAAAATCATTTGCTTTTAGATAGCAAATGTTTTCAATCCTGGACCAGATTTTTTCAAGGTTTGCTGAATCATCTAGGTTTTTCTGTGATAGTCTATCTTCTCCAGTTTTGGAGAGCTTTAATAAATTAGGCCCATTGTCTAGAGGGGCAGGGGGATGGTTTGGTAAACTATCAAAGCTGCCTGGAGATGGTCTTTAATGTGTAGTAATATAAGGAGGAGTCAGTATTCTTGCCTTGTTTCACAGTGATTAATGTTTGCCTATAACCATGGTACCATCAACAAACATTTTTCTGTGAATGTCCAGCAAATCCAGAAACCTACTGATAAATCAAAAAGTTTATTTTCCTATATTATTTGAATAATTAAGGCTTTCAAAATTACTGCAGAGGGAACTGTAATCTAGCCCCACTCACCCTGCCCAAATGTCCTAAAAAAATATTTAATGAAAATCAAGCAAAGACAGATAATTTATCTGCTTATTATTCAGGCTTGTTTGACATACAAACTGTTTTCTGTATGAAATGTACTAGTAGAATATATAATAATTACACATTTACTAACCTAGAGATGCTAAATATACTTCAGAGTCTTGTAATGGAGCCCATGGCTTTTGAGTGGAGTTAAATCCAGATTCACTTCCGGTATTTTCATGGTTAGGATCATCAGGAACAGGACCCAGAAAGGAATCTGAAAAGGTTGCTTCGGAACTTAGTTCCTGTGTGTCTGGGGCACATGGACAAATTTCAGCCCACATATCCTGGCTCGACACAGGAGCACTGCAATCTAGGTTCTCCAGCATCCTCATTTATGTAGTATAGTCTGCAAGAAACAAAGTAATTATATTAGAAGCGCTATAAAAGAGAGAAAAAATACAGAAACTTTCCAGTCTCAATTTTTTTACTTATACAGAAGTGTGTGAAAAGCCATGTGGGACCATTGACTAGCAAACCTCTCCTGAGGATGATATATATATATATATATATATATATATATATATATATACACACACACTTTTTTATATGGCCAATAATCAAAAAGAATATATATAAATATATACCAACCGCAGGAGAGGTCTAACTTTGCTTATAGTGTTAAAAAGAACATTGACTACAACATGCCGAGGCCACCATGGCGACACAAACACTCTTTCAATCACAGTAGTTGTATATGAGTTTTCAAATTCTACATCCTAGTTTACGGGACTTTCCATTTTTAAACTATTTTCAAAAATATGTTGGAGTAGGTCATGTGAAAAGGAGATAAGATACTGAACTGCACATATGTTAAACATATTTGTATCTCAGCACTTTCTTTCACAGGTATGTGACAACAGTACACATCAACAAGTTATTTTGGAAAACGGTTGAATGAATTCTTTCATAGAATTTTTGCCCTGCTTCCTCTTGTAGTATACAAAAGTCAATAATTGAATGTGAGATTGTACTGGGAAATAAATATATATGGGAATGGATTTTGAAGATTCAATTGAAAATTAAATCTGTAGGTTGTTTTCCAAGAGCACACCCTCTTGCCAAAGAGCAACCTGGAATGAAAGCTGTGTCTTGGACCCAGCACTTTGATGGAATACTCAGTATAAACAGACAACAGCAGGTTAGGGAATGCATACAAACCAGTGGTCGCCAACCCTTTCGGACCAGTGGACCACTAAATTATCCAGCTCCAGACTGCGCATGCGCAGGGAGCTGGGTGTCACTCAAAGGGGAAGAAACTTGCTCTTTAGTGACGTCATAATGCCAGAACCCCCCCACTCTCCCATTGCAGGTCTGAGGCTGTCCAGAGACACAAGACGTCCACCTCCTTGAACCTGCGATGTCTCCGGGATACATGGCCAGTGTGCCCACCCCCACGTGAGTGCTCCGGCCAGAGCTGTGGACCAACAAACGATGACAGTTCATCCAATACCCTAGGTAATGCCTCCACTGTATGTACTGTATGGTAGCTGTACTGTATGTAGCTCAGACAACTACATCTTTTCAAAATGTTATAAACGCACCTCTTATAAGTTCAGTCATTTCACTTACTTTAAAAATCAACATCAGTAGAACAAACAGCATGTCAATGGGCTTCACAAACACACAGTACCTATTCATGAAATGACACGATTGAAGGTTGTGAACACATTAGATATGACAACCTCCGTAACTTATATAAAGAAGTCTTGCCATGCACTAGTACTCACTTTTATCATTGTAGGAATTGGTTGTATGATCTTGCAAGCACCTTCATATCTCCCAACTGTCCCTGATTTGGAAGGACATGGTCTCTCTGTCCTTCTCAGCTGTCCCTATTGTTCAGTGGCCAGGCCATGATCACGTAACTTGTGCCAAGATGGTATACTGAGCTGCATATGTACAGCTCAGTAAACGTTCAATAGAAAATTCCAACAATGTTTGTTTTATTGGCCTGCCCTTTCTGCAATAAAGAACCTGCCTGTTTGCAATGTTTGAAAGACACAAATTACAGTCAGTCAGGTTCATTATTGCAATGCATTGGCCAGGCAATGTCCCCTCTGCAATAAAACTTATCTGCCTATTCTCAATATTCTTTACAAAATACGCACAGGCATATGTTGGGGGTATCCCCATGTGTGGGAGTACCATCATCCCAGCCTAGCCAATCAAGATTAGAAAAAAAAGATGGGATCTGGTGAGCAAAATGTGAACATGCAGGTTTTTTTTCCAGAAGGGCCATTATCTGCCCCTTTTGATTGCAATGTATTAAAGTAAGGGGTTATTCCCATTGTTAGGTTTAGCTCTGCTTTAATGGATCTCTTGGTATCATAATAAACATTTAAAGTACTAATAGTAAACAACCACTGGCTCATAATGCACGTGTCTGCATATTTACTGTAATAAACGGACTGAAAGTACATTGCAGATCCTACGAGCCAGAGGCTTTAATAACACATCCAGCCATCACAGCACAGCCACTACTCACCTCTTCCTTTGTTCCGTCTATAACACTTCCGCCCTTCTATGGGCGTGTCCAGCCTGCGCTTCCAGCCCACACCATACTGGATTGCAATAGGTCTAATAAAACGTCAGTCATCACAGAATAAGCCAATGAAGCATTTCGAATTGGAAAGGAGCTGGTCTCAATTGTTTGTCATAGTAACTTGCCAAGTGCGTTTGTTGCTTTACATACGGCTGTCGTGAAGACCAATGTGTGCGTTCAGGTGAGTGTAGTGCCAGTGCAAAGGAGAGCTTAGGCCGGAAGTGCGAAGCAAAGAGGTCATACACATATACATTGGGTACATACCTGCCTGGTAATAAAGACATGGAGGGTATTAAATGGCTGTTGTTGGAAT
Organism: Pyxicephalus adspersus; assembly: GCF_032062135.1. NCBI lineage: Eukaryota > Metazoa > Chordata > Amphibia > Anura > Pyxicephalidae > Pyxicephalus > Pyxicephalus adspersus. The sequence continues at coordinate 12,876,201 of NC_092869.1, forward strand.
TAACACGAAAATGGTGAATTATTAAAACTGGGGAAAATAATGTTAGCTTCAAAGTGGTGTTGTTGTCAATAGCAACCTGTTTTAACCTTCAATGAAATAAGTGCCCTAATGCTGTATGTAATTGGTAATTTTATTTCCCTGTGCCAAGCATGTGGGTGCCACTGACACTGTACCTGTTAAAAAATTGGCATTATGAGTTATAAAGTCATTTTACAACATGCCAGCATTTACAGCTTGAAAGCTCATTGTGCCAAAAAATAAATAAATACAAAATCAGCCCTGCAAAGTGTGCATCTTAGGGTGACAACACCGCTCTGGTTTAGGAAAACATTCTGAGAGTGTTGTCACTATAGTTATGGATGAGCCTAATACTGGCAGAATTTACAATGCAAGTACAAAGAAAAAAACCTCAACAGGGTAATATAATATATAAATAGTGGCTACATGGGTGTACAAGTCTTTTAGCTATGCACACAACCCAATACACTCTGTATGTGTAATAAGGTGGAACTAAACCTAAAAATGGCCGGCATGCTGCAGGGACAGTCTATGTCTCTTCTGTAATAAAACAAACTTACTTTCCTGGTTTCAAACTTTTGATGAAAGATCCTGACATATCTGGGTGCAAGGACTGAATAAAATTCCATGCACATGCGCGAGAGTTATGTCATTTCCTTCTAACCAACCGAATAGCCAAAGATCTCGCACTGAAAAGGAATGGGTGAAAATCCCTGCATCGGTAATGGTGCAAGGCATGGTGAGTTTAGTTCTGTTTAAATTTGCTTTATATTGCCATATGACAGCATGCCAACACTTAACGGCACAACTTTACTTTATATGTCTCAGAATTATAAGTAAACCGTAATGGTAATAATAGCTTATAGTACCAACTCTATAAACACCCATACCTGGCACTGCCCACAGTAAGAGGACCCATCCTAAGGTGACAACAACACTCCAGCTTAGGAAGACACTCAAGAAGTGTCGCTACAGTATAGGTAATTGTGGTTGAGCCTAGCCCTGACGGGATCTCTTTTTAAACAGTAAAGGAGAAAGAAACACCAGCGGTGTAGGATAAGGAAACACTTCAGTGGAATAGGCTACTATTTTATCAGTTTTTATAGATATATTAGTATAGATACATTTTAACAGAAATTCTCAGTGGTCCTGGCAGGCAACAACTCTAACTCTATGCTTATTTTTCATACTCTACTTTTAATAAAATTGTCCAGCATAGAAATGTGGCATCTGTATTAGGCATCTTTGCCAGGGAACAGCAAGCCGCACTACGGGTCACCACATTTGAACATCATATAGAAAAAAAAATGCGTGCATAAAAGGAGATTTAGTTTTAGGTACATTCCATGTGAAAATGATTATAAAGAAAAAATGATGGGGGAACTTGATGGTGATTAGTAGGACTCCCCTAACAGGTCTGTATGAACAATTAAATATTATACTAGTAAGCAGGTTTACATATGGTAACATATAAATAGGAAAGATCTCATACAAACCCTACATCTCAAAAACAAATAGAGAATAAGCTTATATATATCAATTAGTAATTATGATATATGATAGACAACTCAACTGCAGAGTTCAGATGTATAGAACATCCAGGTTCTAACCTGATAATTAGAAAGATCCAGACCTACTAAATACATCCACAGCCGATAAAGAGCTATGTACTACCAAGAAAGACATGAGGACGGTTAAGCACCAATATTTGTTTTGGCTGTCCAAATGATAAAATTATCCCCCCCCCCCACCACCACCACCTTTGTACTGTGCTGGACAGGGTGGGGTTGAAACAGCTGGATCTTATATTTTATATTCAAAATATTTTTTTTCTGTATCTTGTCGCATTGAAAGTGACAATTAGGTGCATTGTACCAATTTATAGCCTCTATGTAAGGGGATGTGTGTGGCATTAGTAAAGGATGTAGTAAAAATCTGTCAGAAATGTGTAGTAGCAAGGAACAGTCTCACCAGTGCATGCAAATGTAAAAAGCTTTGAAGTTCTCTAATATCAACATTGCTTTGTACACTCAAGGAAAGGAAGAAAGACTTCTCTTTAGGTGGGTTTTTTGTAGAAAGCAAATCCAGGAATCTCTGGGCATTTGTAGAGTGAGCCCACAAAAAAAAAGTGGGTTGTCTTGATGCATACATTTTCTGTACTAATAATGCAGAGTGATTGCCTTTGTAGCTTCTTGCAAAAGTATGGAAGGTGTGCAAAGATTACACGTTTTTCTTTGGAAAGAGGTTCTGAGGCTGTTATAAAGTATAACACATACAATATTTACTGTTTACAAGTGATATGTATAGTCATGTGAAAGAGTCAGTATACCTTTCGGAAACTGTTCACTTTTTGATGTACTGCATCCATAAATGCAAAATAAATGTAAATTGATCACACTGAAAGTAAAGAATCTCTCAATGTACCAGTTTTAAAACCCTAAAATGAAAATTAAGTACACAGATAATCTTGCAGTTATAAGAACATCTTTAGGAAGTATGCAGGGGGAACGTGTTTATATAATCCTGATGTTCAGGGTCTGATGTTCTCTTTGCTATTGATGTGTGGTGTCATCACGCTAAGATTTTTAAAAGTGAATGTGTATTTTCTTTTGTTTTATTGATCACTAAATATAACACTTTGCCTTTTTTTACATACTGGTGAAAATGATGTTGACAAAGTGAATCTTATCTTAAGGTGAAGAAAATGCAATACTTTTTTATACTTTTTATTGTTTATTTGCAATTTTTTGGTTGTTTTAAAGAGTAAATACATAAGTAATGTGATGTAAGAAATGTAATGACAGTCCAACACATTTTTTGATGATATTGTAATTATCCTCTGATCCTCACCATATCCTGTATGGGTAAATCTCCTGATTTTAAAGAATATGTAAATCCCTAAAAACAAAAATAAAAAAAAACATTTTTCACCCTGAAAGCATGTTTGGCAAGTACAGAAATATATGTTAATTGTCCTAGAAATGCGGTGTTCTTGTCACTGTATGTGCAATGAAAGGCACAATGTTATCTTCCTTCTGTTAACTACTACTCCCTCTACCCCCATGTGGTAGAGGTGAATAGAGTTAAGTCAAGCCTAGGTTACAGTCATGGCTGCCTTCATTCTTCATTGATACAGTGGAATTAATGAGAGTAGCCACCGAGGGACAGGAAGTGTGTTAGTTACAGAATTTGTAGGTAAATACAAATGGGGTAAATGACTGCCACCTCCTCCAAAGGCTTGTAGGCAACAGTATGTAAAAATTTAGTTTTTGGGTTTAGATACATTTTAACAACATAATCTGATAACTGCCATATTAAGTGAAAATATCAGGATTCTGAGAAGTAATGCACATTTCTTTTTTTAAAGATCTCCAAGAACAGACAAGATGGACTATCATAGGAGAACCTGGGTATTTCAGAAACCCTGGAATGGATTTCCTAAAAATTATTTACTAGTAGCTGACAAATGTAATCAATTCTGGAGTTGATCTATTCCATGTTTTTGGATTACCCAGGTTCTCCCATGATAGTCTATCTTCTCCAGCATTGGATAGCTCTAATCAGGCCCATTGTGTGGAACATGGTAGCATGTTAATGCATGCAGTTTTTTGAACATTGGATAAACCATTTGTGTAAATGCACTTGGGGCCTCTGGACTTTGCTGAATTAGGGATGTATAGCTGCTGGATCCCCTTTGACATGGCTCACTTTTGTCTAGTTGTTTAGCAATACACAGTGAATAAGTGTTTTTACTTGGCTAGTAGTTAAATGGGACAACCATGCTTTGGTCTTGCACACGGGTTCATTAGCAAAACTGTCCTACTCTGAGTATGGGAATTGATTTAAAGAGATACTTTCACCTCGCCCCTGCTTTTCAAAGTTTCAGTGTCTCTGCAAAACCCCCCGTTCCCCTACCCACACACTCACATTGCAGGCAACTTGTTCTTCCTTTTCTGCGGTCACTGATTTGTGTTAGCGGTCCTAGGAGGAGTCAGGTAGTGTCAGTAGGGTGAGACGCAGTGGTATAGAAGGAGTTAGCATGCAAGTGGAGGATGTCATAGTTCTCCTCATGTAGAAGAAATGAACAGGAAGGCTTTGTGTATACATTCTAGATTTTCACCAAAGATGAGCATGACTGTTCATCTCGGGTGACAATTATCTGATGTGTGTACCTACCTCAAGCCCTTTCTCACTCTAACCTTCTCTGCAGCCAAAGTCTAACATTCCTTGTGACTTCAACTTCACTTGCCAACCCCAGGAGCCATCTGATCTGTCCCAGTACAATACAAACTTGCAAGGTTGGTAATAGAATGCAGCAAAAGGCTACATTAAACTGTAGCTTAAACTATAAATCATTCTTAAAAAAAAAATATGCATGCCGCCACTTTTTCACTGTTTTTCACTAGCTTTTAAAATGACCCATAAGAATAAGTTTACCATGTATATTGAAATAGACTTAGAAAAGACACTGCATTTATGCTTACATGAAATTACATTTTCATCCATATAATTATACAAGCTTTTTAACTAATAGATTTTGCCATGTAAAAGCCATTAGCTAGGGTTGTTGGCTCTACTGGGGTTCTGTTTGAAAGGATTTATGTCCAATGTACCAGTGCTTCTCCTCCCTACCTATTTTATAGGGATTGTGCTGGATGCCATTTTCCAGTGGGAGAAAACTGCGGCTCATGGGAGTGTGGACACTAAAACATGAAAGCATAACTGCAGTAAGCATCTTAAACATAAGCAAAACATTTAATGGACCTCTTATAACACGGTTAACATTTAAAACTACCAATTGTAAACAACCCCATGGGTCTTAACGAAAGGCAGTTGTCTACAGATTTACTGTAATATACTTATGACTCCTTTAGGTACTTGAAATCTGTTCAGCTCAAATGCCATTTGTTTCCTCCTTTATTACACTCTAAATAAAGGTCACATAGTATAACTTTGAGCATACTGTGGAAATCATAACAGGAGATCCTACTGAGTGCTAGGGGACCCAAGAGGATGTTCAGAGCTTGTTTATGTGCATATGTCTCTTGAGCCTTTGCTGAACGTCTTGGTGTGAAAGATTACAGAGGACATTGCAGCCATTCTGACTGTGGATTGTACATGATGCTGTTCCCTTGCCTGTCATAAGGTAAACTACTGTCTAACCTTATAATTGTGTCTTCAACATCAGTGAGAACTAGATAAAATTTGTTCATTGTGCTAGTGATATATTATAATAATAAAAAGAACAAAAGAAGGCTGTGGCTTTCTATTGTGTTCAATAGGTATTATGCCTGCACAGTTGTCTTCCATTAGTTTTCCTGTAGAATTATCCATTTTCATTTTGGTTTTCCAATATTGGAAATATAAAGGCCCCAAGTGATCTGAATGCACCTGCGTTATTGCTCTCTGTATCTAGTCTCTAACTCCTACACAATACAAAAGAGCAGCTCAAATATTGCAGCATTTTTTCTGATTGCATACATTTTATAAGGTACCGTGGCACTTTTTTTCTTTTAACATTGATTTTGTTGACTTTTAAATATGTACCATAATAATTTTGTGTGCCATTTCCCATCCATATGGGGCAAATCCCTCCAACTTTTTTGGGTGCCACCATCTTATAGCATCAGTGCCCAGTAGGCTGTGCACCTCTGATGCATGCTTGGGAGAGCTCACCTTCTGCTTGAAGTGTCATTTACCATGGTAACTCCCCAGTCACATGAAAAGGGGCTAAGGGAAATTCTAAAAAGTGCATTGTGCAGCTGCCCAGACCTTTGGATGGCCTGTGCACGGAGAGGGGTGTGGGTTTTTTAAATGACCATGTACTTTATAGTTTATGTCTGTTCAAAATGAAAGAAACATATTTTTTTTACTAATCTCTAACAGTTTAACATTTATCCTGTTAAAAAAATAAACACTGCAAGTACAGAAAAATAACTCCACATCCTATCATGTTCATAAAACATTTTATGTAGTCCACCAATGATTGCTGTGCAGCAGAGATAACACTGCATTTCAGTGCAGTAGGGATACTTTGTGGTCAAGCCAAACTAATTATGAGTTAAAGAAAGTTAGAAGCTCATTCTTTTAGATGTTTGACATAATTTACTTGTACAGCTTGAAAATTAAAAATTTTTGAAAATTCCAGATTTTTTTTTATACTTACCTCCACACACAGGCCAGCCTTCCTCTCGCAGCACCGCAGACATCTGGCACAGTTCCAGGGAGCAGGCAGCAGGGGCGTCTCAATGTGTATTTAGTTTAGCAAGCAAAACCTAAACAGCTGTTTCTGCAGATGTGCGCCATGAATACACTAGTGGCCAAACAGTGTACTGCAGTCCCTGTATTGAGAATGCAATCAGAAATTCATGCCCGGAAACTGAAGGATCCAGATTATCAACCTGTATATAAAAAAACAAGTTTTGCTACAAATTATTATAACACATAATTGATAGACATTTATATTTTTTCTATGATTACTTTGTTATTCCAATCTGCAGCTATACATTTTTGTTAAAACTGAAAAAAAAAATCAAAATGTAGATCTATTTCGATATGGTTCTACGTGTGGATATACAAAATGCCCAAAATATCTAATTTTCTGTTTGTGTTTTTCTCAGGCGTCTGCACTGATTACAAGTTTAATTTATGGCATCGCCTTCAACATTTATCTCGAGTTGTCTTTCAAGGTTTATCAACCACTTAAAGCTGCGTACACACTTCCAATAATTATCTTTGGAAACGAACGTCCAATTGGCTGAAAATCGCTCACAAAAAAGGGACCAGCAACGCGGACGAACGAGCATTGTCATTGCAAATGAACGACCGTTACGGCGGATCTGATTGGCCGATGATTGTTCGCTATCCATCGTGTGTACGGTCGTTCAGTGATCGTGCATGTTTCTGCAATACACTTTCTCCTTTACATGTCACTCCTTGCATCGTTCAAACAATTGTATCTAACGTGTCTACACTATTGGTGGATTATATTTAAACGATCGTATCATTACAGCGAGTACAGAGTTGTGCACAGTACGATCGTTCAAATATAATCTTGCATAACTGTTGGTCGGTCATAATCGTTCGTTCGATAATTATTGGAAGTGTGTACCTAGCTTAAGGGATGCAAACATAGCACAGCACATCCTGTTCAAAAGAGAAAGCTATAGTGACAGGGCCTCTTTCTAACAGTCTATTTATATGGGGGAATTCTATTACGACTTAACTTGTTTTTATTTTACCATGCTGAGTTATATATTATAACCAGCAATTAACTAATAAATGTGTTCCTTTTGCTTACTGAAGCAAAGGGAGCAGTTACCTGATTATGGAAGAGGTTGCCTGATGCGTTTTGTTTCAATTAATAACATTGGTATTTATTTTTGCTGTATTCAGAGGAGAGCAAAACACTGTGCATTTCTGTGCATTTTTTTAGTCCCATCATTGCTCTTTTATTTATCTGTGTGTGTGTGTTTGTGTGTGCAGCATTGAAAGGGTACCCAAAGTTGTATTCTGCCTTGTTTGCTGTTAATCAGGCTCTGTATATGGGATTGTATTTTACTTAAAAAACTTGAGTGATACTTTAAAGTTAATACAGTGCTGATTATACTACGATTTATATATTAGCTTTTACCCTGGGATTTACCAACATTTCCACAGAGATTTGAATGTTTATGCTTATGATTACAGAAAGCAGTTTTAGGGGTTAGTAAAATTATACATGTTTAAAAATAGTAAATAAAAGGCTTATTAATGCACATATTTTTGATAGGACTTTTCAGCTTGTATATCTAAACTTCTCTCTCCAGCCTCAGTAATCTGACACTGCTCATGTGTTCCTTCTGACTGACAGAGCAGGCTGTGGATCATCTCGCTGGTCCTGTGCCATGAGCGGTTTCATACGGCTGGCCACAATAACATTGCCTTTTGGACTTCTGTTTGCAAGAGCCATGGCTTGGACATCAAGTGGAAAAACACACAGTGATCTTATTAACAATCTAAGAAGTAAGTCTATGTTTGTTTGAATAACAAAAGTAGGAGCAATTTGGAAAATAATTGAAGATCTGAATGTGTTCTGTTCTTAGCCAGTAACTGCGGTGCCAAATATAGATCTCCTGAATTTGATGGATGAATTAAAAAAACATGTACCTGAGGATCTCAGTAAATTATTAGTAACTTGTTAAAAATGATATATAATTATATCAACCCACTGATTTTACAAATATGAGCCAGTCAGCCAATAAACTGCTAATGTTATACAGTAACAAAGAAAGCCCATCTGAATTTGCATCCAATAATTTTTAGGCATACTCTAACTGCAATTTAAAAAATAGTGCATGCATGCATACTTGCAAATTTATATATCCCTCAATAGATACCCATCTGCTGCTAGGCAATGTTGTATTCTCAGCAAGCTCCTTGCTACAGCTATGCTCAGTTGTAGACCTTTAACACCTTAATCTTTGTATGTCATTGAGTTTCATTTGCAAAAATGGGCATTGAACACTATTGCACAGTATGGGCCTATTTATGAAAGCTCTCCAAGACTGGAGAAGATAGACTATTATCTGTGATTCAGCAAACCTGAAATGGATCTGGTCCCAGGAAAAAAAAACATTTGCCATCTATTAGCAAATGATTTTTAGGAAATCTATTCCAGGTTTACTGGATCACCCAGGTACACCCACAATAGGGCCTGATTTATTAAAGCTCTCCAAGGCTGGGAAGAATATACTTCCATCAGTGAAGCTGGGTGATCCAGGAAACCTGGAAGAGTTCTGGTCCAGGATTCAAAAATATTGCTAACAAATAGCAAATGACTTGAAGAAATCCATTCCAGGTTTGCTGCATCACCCAACTTCACTGATTAAATTGTATTCTCTCCAGCCTTGGAGAGCTTAAATAAATCAGGCCCAATGTCTATCTTCTTTAGTCTTGGAGAGCTTTAATAAATCAGGCCCTGTGACTCATTCCAGTCCAGCCCAGTGTTTTACTGTCTCCTTGAATATGATGGCTGAATCTTTTAAAATAAATAACAAGTGATAAACACAGAAGAGAGGGAGATTAAGTGTAAAGATAAAACCTGCACTCATTCCGTACCAGTTACTGGTAAAGAATTAAATTAAAAGTGATCTGTTCCTGTACTTTCTGTTAAGGAAATAATATATCACTTCCTTCATATGGTAGCACCAGTTCATTACACTACACTAGTGCTAATAAACCAACTAGGCAAGATTACAAATAGATTCTATTAATTGTATAAAGCATAGGATTCCAGATTTGCAAGTACATAAACAATTTTTAACTTTAACCACCTGGACGTTAAGCCCGACCATGTTCGGGTAAAAACACTTGTGTTTTTAAAAAAAAAGTGTTAAACCCGAACTTTTCTCACCAGGTGGTTAAAAATGTAAACAAACGTTATATTGCAATCCGATTGTCATACATTGTATGACAATCGGATTACAACTGAAAGAAAATACTTACCCTGTCCCCACAGCTCCTCCAGCAGCAATAAAAAATTTGCTATTGCTGCTGGCATCTGCAGTGAGATGTGAAGCACAATGCAGAAATCCTACATTGTGCTTTGCATCTCTCTATAGATGCAAGCAGCAGCAGCAGCGTCTCTGTCTCTGTGAGCAGGCAGGGAAATCCCCCCCTCACATCACTCATCACTCCGGAGGATGAGTCATCTTCCGGGTGATGTGATTGGTGATGTATGGGGGTGTGTCAGGGAGGGAAATTTAAAAGCAGATTACAATGTAATCTGCTTTTAAATAGTTTTTACAGTACAAAAACACCACACAACATGAAATAAAAATAAAAGTACATTTTTAATTTTATATTTTATTTTTAGATTACATTGTTGTCTATTATTTCATTATTTTTTTTTAATTATTATTTATAATTATGTATTATATTATAATTTATGATTATAATATAATAAATATAATTATCATACCTGGGAGTTAATCCTAAGAATTACAAGCCCACAATATAAACAAAAATTTCTATGCAAAAAAAATAGGATAGGATTTTATTAAAAGTACATTTTTTTTTTTACATGATTGTGTGTTTCAAACTTTTTTTATATTCATGATATCTACTAGACCCTTGTTCGGACAGATTTCTGTAACTTACAGGTCTACAATTTAAAAAAAAAAATTCATGAAAAACAGTGTACCGCTTTTGGTACAGAAATCTAGACATCAGTGTAACGCCCAGGTGGTTAATTCTGAAATGTTTTCATTTATAAAAAGAGTTCTTTCATTCTACCAAACATCCCTCTTCCTTATCACGGTAGCATGTGAGGGAAATGTTCTGAAGTTCCTGAATTCTAGATAGATAATACTTTGAAAATTACTGCATACTGTACAAGACTTATCACAGAATTGGGTTCCCTGCAGGATAGGCAGATAACTTCTGCACTCACCAAACAAACAACCAATTGATTAATGGTTAATAGTCCATAAAGAAGAATTGCACATGATTTGAAAGAGTTTTTTGCATTTGGCCTAGGTAGACCTGCTGCTTGGAGTTTGTATTGCACAACTCGCTCTCTCCCTTCTGGGTGTTGCACATATGACATTCAATATTCAGGCAAACTGGACCCTGATTGGTGACTGTGAAGAACTTCTTAGAACAGACCTTGGGACACAGTAGTATTTTCGATGTTCAACACAGCAGAGATCCTACAGTAGTTATGTTTTTCACGTCTCTTCTATACCAAACGCAATTTAAAAAAAAAGGGTTCTAAGATGCTTGGCTTACTAATAAAAGTGGGCTAGGCAGACATGTGCATTACTTTGAATGCAGAAGCCTTATGCTGATAGATTGTTTCTTCTGTATTGAAAGGCAGAATGTTCAATTAGTTGATTGTTTTGACTAACCACATGCAGCAAAGGTACACTAATAAACAGTCGATCATTATATATCACCTATCTTCAAGATTTGTTTTTAAAACATTTGAGCTCAAATGCATTCATCATACTCTGATGCCAGCTTTATAGTCTATTTAATATGAAGTGATTAAACAAAAAAAAATACATCCTGCCCAGGTTTATTTCTCTAACGCCATGCATTCTAAAAACAGCTTTAGATATTCTGTATCTGGTACCTATACTATTAATTCCTTTCTAAAGCCAGCATCCAGAGCTGTGTGGGAGAATCAGAGAGGCTTTTGAGCAGTGTCGAGTATCCTTTGATAATAATTGCTGTTATTATGGAAGAGAAAACAGTTCTATTATCAGCTGCAAAAATTTAGCACCATGCTGGAAGGTCTGAAAGACCAATGTATTACTTAGTATTGGTTGCTCCATCTCTCCTCACTGACCTTTTATCTTTAGAGATGTTTAATTTCATGTCAACTTTAGTAAAAAAAAAAAAAAAATAGGCATTGTAAGAGCTAGGTGCTCTAGATACAGTGTAAATAACTACTATCCTTCTTTTTGTGTGCTGTATTTATTATTGGATTCATTTCTTCTTGTTACATGTGTTTTTTTTTTTTTACTTTTAGAAAATGGAGTAATCCGGTCTCAGCGTGTGTTTGATGCTCTGATGGAAACAGACCGAGCACATTATATCCAAAATTTCCCATATATGGACTCTCCACAGAGTATAGGTAGTACACCTTAATACTAGACACTGTGTCTTTTATCAATGATAATGTGTTTGTTTTAAAGTGTTATTGAAAATAACAGTTTCACATACTTATCCAATAGTTCATACTGCAAAATATCAGGACTGGTAAACAAATTTGTAAGCTAAATTTTTAACATAGTCACAAAGAAATGGTTTTCCATAAAATTTGTCTGGTCAAAAACAAACATTTTCATTTTGTTTGATACTAATAAAGATATTGTTTCTATGTATATGTGTATATATATATATATATATATATATATATATATATATATATATATATATATATATAATATGAATTTAAGAAAATGAGAGCTTTATAGTATAAACAGTTATAACAGAAATATCTCTATTAGGCATAGGTTTAATCTCTATTTTTTTAGAGCCTGGCAGGGTTAGGCAATCAGTCAAAGAGACTCTATCACTTGGGAGTTTTTTATGTTCCCTGCTCAACTCTGACAATGTTTGGTGGATGGAACCACGGAGTGCAGCAGGGATGCCAAATGTAGAAGATCTGTCTGAAAGATTCTCTTTTCAAGCCCACATAGTTTAGCACTAATGCACTACTACAATGAATGGCATCATGCTGTGGTAGGCATTGCTGCAATGTGTGGTAATACATTCAAGGGGGCCATTGTCAAGTGAAGGCATTCTTTATTGTTTTGAGATGTATATCTTACTACCATATGTATGCATTCATGAACGCTAAATTTTACATTTCACATCAGTCAATATTAGGAATATAAATATATTTTAGAAGTTGCTATTTTAATTTTTGAGTCCACTTTTGCACCTTTACTTATTTTTTTTAAATATTTGTTCCAGAATAAATGTTTAAATTAATGGATTTTAACTGTGACCATCTTTTCTTGCCCACAGGATACAGGGCGACAATTAGTGCACCTCATATGGTGAGTGTTCAATGTATTTTTATATTTTTACCTTGAGTGATTAAAATAAGTAGTTTAATACAGTATAATCAGGATTTGTTTCACACATAAATTTTAAATTAAAACCAGTATTTCTGTAAGTTAGAGTGGATCAAAGATCATGTGCTAGTGTGTATGTACAGTGTGTGTGTGTGTATATATGTATGTATGTATGTGTGTATATATATATATATATATATATATATATATATATATATATATAGCATTAGTAATTAGCCAGGGGTTTAGGAACTGATAGAGCTTTTTTTTCTTTATGTGAAGAATTTAAACTATTTGTGAATAATAACTTATACTGTCATGAACACCCAATTGTAAATAAATATTCCCCAGTAAGACCCTAGGTCTCCTCGAGCAAAGAGCTGTTGAAGTGAAACCAATGTTTTTTTTTACTGTCTGTATGGGTAACATTCTTCTCACTGGCCAGCATGGTAAGAGGCGTTCAGTCCATCACCATGCTATAAAGGCCAAGTAAGTAGTAGTTTTATCTGTTTTTACATATTTAATTCAATGGTAAATAAAAAAAAAGGATGAATACTTTATAAATATACAGAGTTTAGCAACTATAAAATATTTTAGCTAGACATAAAATCATATTCTTTCTCTGGTGGTATTCCTGTGTTTTCCAGCACGCACATGCCCTGGAGGTATTGGAAGATAAATTGATCGATGGAGCTAAGGCACTGGACGTCGGCTCTGGAAGTGGATATCTCACTGCCTGCTTTGCTAGAATGGTTAGCAAGACTTTTTATATATAATATTAAAAAAAATTACATCTATAGGTGAGCGATTGTTTAACAAATTGATAATTTAGTCTGTGAAAATGCACACCTTATGTGGGTATTGGTCTAATATTTGTTGGGAGACTGCAGAGACGAGAACAAATTCAAAATCAGGTACAGGTATCTTTCTTTGGAATGGATAGTGTCTTATTTACATTCAAATTCAGTTTAACCCCCCCTAGCGTTCTAATTCCGTCCTAATTTCCATGCATAAAGCGTTACATTTTTTTTGCATGGAAATTTATTTTACATTGTAGGCTTTCATTTTACTGAAAGATGAGAAACATGATAAATTTCATAAAATATGGGAACCTTGGATTACACATTATTTACCATCTGATTTTGGTCAATAATAACTATTTAAATCAAAACTATGAATGATAAGTAAAAAAGAAACTTTTCTTAATCTCATCACAGCCGAACACCTTCCATTCCCATTACCCTTACTTCCCACCTTTCTATGTATTGTCTGAGTCTTCTCTTTTTTTTCTCTTTTAATTTTTTTTTTTGTGTAAATAAAATATAATTTAAAATAATATTCAAAATACAACCGACTGATGGACTTCCACTATAATTTATCCTCTTTTAACAATGGGACAATATCTAAATATCAATTAAAGACTTTCTTTTTTTTACAAAATTGATTGGCTGGGACAGAAGCCCCGGCAGCCTTTCCAATTCACAGCTTAGCATTCTTCAATAAGAATCCTGCCAGATTGCATTTTATAATTGTGGAAGTATGGTTCTGCTCTAATGTTAAATGTTTGGATAGGAGTAAGTGATTTTGAAGTGTAGAGGATTAGATTGAAATTAGTTTTAAATGGAAATACAGCTGTATTTTGGATTCTATTTTATTATTAAAATATTTAATGTAAGGATATTATTCACACCACTTGCATCATAAAAGGCAAAGCTAAGTGTAAAAGCTGGAACATTGGGCCTGATTTATTAAAGCTCTCCAAAGCTGGAGAGGATACACTTTCATCAGTGAACCTGGGTAATGGAGCAAACCTGGAGTTAATTTTTTTTAAAGTAATTTGCTATTTGTTAGCAAATATTGTCAGTTCTGGACATATTCTAGGTCTGTCTATTCCAGGTTTGCTGGATCACTTGGGTTCACTGATGATTAAAGTGTATCTTCTCCATTCTTGGAGAGCTTTAATAAATCAGGCTCATTGTCAGATCATCAATCTGTATTTTTATTGTCCCAACCCTCATGTTTTTTTTACTTCTACCGATACAGTAATAAATGCCTAAAATGGCAGCGTGAGACACACATTGGCATGGAAAGTTTTCAGTGCTGAAATTTCTCAATCCAGTTGAATAATAAAAACAATCCAGTTTTCAGGATGACGGCTCATTAAAAAATGTTCTTTTTTATTTTTTCATAGGTAGGTCCCACAGGAAAAGTTATTGGCATTGAACATATTGATCAACTTGTTCATGATTCAACTGAGAATGTCAAAAAGGACGATCCAACATTACTGAGCTCTGGGCGTATTAAGTTTGTTGGTGAGTTTTTATGACAGTACTACTAGTATCTTTTGAAAGACAGGATTTTTAAAAATAAGTTTTCAGGTAACCTGAAAGGTACTGACTTTAGCATCTATACATTACTATTATTAAGCCTTGATGAATGGGAGAGGTGGGCTTTTTGGCCCCTGATATGTGTTGGCTTTGTTTGTTACTCTAAATTGTGGGCTCTTTCACATCATTTCATATCTGTTTGGAGATGATTATAGCAGACAAGCCTTCCTGTTTACCAATCAGTTTGAGGAAATTATCAAAGTAATAAATAATAGTTTCATTATATATATCATTACAGTTTATATTACTGCCTTGGGGAGGATTGTTTAACAAAAAAAGAGTTTGGATGTAACATATCCAATATTTTGCTCTAGGGCAACATCAGCAATTTTCATTGTAAAGAAGGTGGTTTGGGGTTCTGGACATAGGCTCTAGTGTAATTGGTGTAATATTTTAAACCTAAAAGCTATGTGACATTTATTTTGTATCCTTCTAGTGGGTGATGGTAGATTTGGCTATCCTGAGGGAGGCCCATTTGATGCAATTCATGTAGGTGCAGCAGCTGCTAAGATACCACAGGCAGTAAGTATATATTTTTTGTTTTGTTACCCTGATTTGGCTATATTAGGGAATGCTCCTATTGGTTGCTGGTTTCTTTCCAATAGAAATGCCCCCCATTTTTTAAACTAAAAAATAGCTAGTGGTTGTTAGAAAGTGCTTTGTCAGACTATTAGTGTCTTGATTAGTACAAAGGCACAATGTGCTCAGCAGCATATAGAAGATGATGGCAAGCTGGCTTCATAAAGATGGTGGATGTCTGCAATCATAAAAAAAAATTAATGATTTTTTTTATTTAGTATATAGTATGTGACATTTATTATTCATCATGTATTCCAATATGAAAAGTCATGGCATCAATCCCACTACATAACAACTATGGAGAAATAATCAGAGAAGCATGAGATGAAGGGCTGGTCAAAGTGGACGGGTTTGCCTATTGGTTTCATGGAAGAATTGAGTGGTCAGATATCCAGTCAGCGACACTTGGTATCAGCCGGAACATATCTCATTATGGCAATAGTGAATTTTGTGAAATCCCTTGGTGTCAGATTACTCATTGGTATGCAGTGATTTATAGTGATAGAAGTGTTAGTAGTAAGTAGTGTACCTGGTGTATTACCAGACACTGTTTTTGAGTTATCGGAAAATTCCACCAAATATGCAGAATAGTTGCCCTGGATGAGGCATCCAAGAAAGCAACAGGGTAAATGCACCAGATGAGTGGAACAAGATACCATCAAAGAAAATCCAAAGCACTGGTTACAATTCCTGCATGCATACCAGTGAGACATTGTCAGTGGCATTGTTGCAGTTTAATTCTGGTCCAGCCATTGTCTGTGTTGTTTAGGACTTATAGAACACTGTGTTTACACTGAAGTTTTTTTGCTTTATACTTGAAGAAAACACACAACCTAAAATGCTATACTTCAAGCCAAGGGTAGTAATAGTACATTTGTAAAAAAAAAAATATGTTTAGAGATGTATGTCCTGGTTAATGTAAAAGAAAAGAAGAATGTTGCTACACTTGCCTAGCATTATGAATCTAATCTAATATATTTTTAGTTGCAGTTCATTGTTGTTTTATGTTTGGCAGCTACTGAATGAGTTGAAGCCAGGAGGAAGACTGGTCTTACCTGTGGGTCCAGAAGGTGGAAGTCAGTACTTAGAGCAGTATGATAAGGATAGCGATGGGAACATCACAAAAGTTCGCTTAATGGGTGTGATGTATGTTCCTCTTACAGACAAAAAGAGACAATGGCCACTGTAAGAGAATTTATATAAAACTTTCTTTAAACATACAATGCAGTAATATTTAGCAGAGATCATTGTCATCATTCTGACATATCTCAACTGGAAAAAGCTAAAATTTGGTTGTCATTGTACCTACATATCATTGCTCCCTGCATATGTATTATATGTATATTATATTTAGTTTATGTAAAATATTTTAAAAGAAATCTGATGCTTGCATTATTTCTGAAGAAAACTCTTCATTGTCTCCAAGTTGAGAATTAAACGTTTACTTTGTTTATTTCACCGAGTTTTTATTTATTCTTATAGAACACATTTTCAAACCACTACCGTATGTTCTGTCAGTGTTAAGTGTTGTACTGATTCAAAGACCATGCATTAGGAGAAATACTTTTGCTCAAAGTCATATTCCTACCTTTGATTACTTCAGGGCAGATTCATTTAATTAAATATTATAATTAATGCTAAATAAAAATGATGAGCTTTCTAAGCATAAAACTTATATATATAATTTTAGTGCTTTTTAACAATAAGTATTCACCCTTTAGACAGTTGGGTTGTGTTCAGCGCTGTTCCTAAATGTTTAGACTTCTTCTTTTATATTCCTTTGTATGAATTGCTTGTGCTTGCATTGGTCTGTTCCCTTAAACATATTGTTAGGCTGATTAGTGTTTCATGACAGGGATAATAGATTACTTTTTTGAGCAGAACATGGGTTTGGTTCTTTAGAAACACGCAATATGTCGACACAAGATTAATACAGGAAAAGAACAATCAATTTAATAAAATGTTAAAAAAATTGTGACAAACATATTTATTTCCTTCTTCTGTAGGAATGAACTTTGAAAATTTCTTGGTGACCATCAGGATAACAAGTTGATGAAAAGAGTAGTTTTCTCATGTGATTTTAAGATGATACAAAGATTGTGCAGGACTACACATCTATAAATTTGTCTATTCGGGGGATATAATCCAAAACACTGAAAAGTGTAAGAATTACACATAAGAATTCAGCTTTAAATGTATGACAATAAACATAGATTTAATTCTATTTTATTTTCTGAAAAAACTACCATGCCAAGGATTGTTGCATTGAGTATGTTGTGTACAATTATGTGTATTTAATTTACTACTGACTTTAGTAAATATACTTCAGCATTTTTAGGGGCAATGTCAACACGCTTTTGTTTAATAACTGCTTCTTTTCTATACAAGTCTACGCAAATTCAAATGCAGCTTGAAGAAAATCTAATGCACCTACAATAAATTCTGAATGATCTCAGAGGCATCTCAAACTGTTTTTTTTTAAAGTACACTGCACTTGTTCATCAAAACCAGTCAACACAAGCTTTTTAAAACCTTAATAGTTGGCATGGCATTAAGAAATCTTTAATTTTTAGATTAAAAATTTCTAACTTTCTCTTAGTTCATTTTTTTTTTCAAAATTAGTGCTGCAGCAGTTAATTGTGTACATTTCATCAATAGAAAAGCAGCAATTTCATGTTTGATTGGGAGCTCTTGACAAATGAATTTAATTAGTTTAGCTTGACTGATAACAATATGGTTTGTGACCTCAGAGGGAGTTTTGGGAATAATAAAGGGCTACAAAATGAACAGCGTAAACGAACATCATTTGGGGTAAATAAACAGTGGTAAGTTCATGGGGTTCCAAAGCAGATATGTAGCATTATTAGTGTCATAAATTCACAAAGGTTGGGAAATCCTAAGCCAGCTTGTGTATAAAGATTTATTAAAATACCCCTTCTTATGTTTTCTCTCTACTTTCTCTGTCACTGTATTATTTTTACAGTAAACTGGATGAAAGGTAAGACAGATACACTTTAGTCCTGTACTATGCTGCAATTATTATGATTGCATTTTGCAAATTAGGACTCCAGAGGGCCTACATGTCTCTGGTAAATGCAATAATAAAAAGCTTTCTTACTCTGTTACCTTTATTAAAGATTTATTAGCACTTACAGCACCCCCAATCTGTGGAACAATTAACATTTTTTTCAAGTTAATTAATTTTGTAATCTGTTACATTTAAGAAATATAACCTAACCACCTGAGAGTTACACTGAGGTCTAGATTTCTGTACCAAAAGTGATCCATTGTTTTTCATGAAATTTTTTTTTTTAAATTGTAGACCTGTA
>NC_092869.1:12896218-12905922 GCF_032062135.1 Pyxicephalus adspersus
GGATGGGAAAAATCTCGGGGTTAACCATCCTAGCCGTTTTTTTTTGCCCGTACGAAGGTCGGGCTTAACGGCTAGGTGGTTAATGGGGGAATATTTTTTAAATAATGGAACTATGAATGAATGCTATTCTTTAAGCTGCTTTTTATTTTTTAGGTAAGCTCATTTTCTATAAAATTTAAACTTTCTTTTTAGGTATGGAAGTGTTGTAACCTGGGAATATTTGTCCTCACTTCCTGTTTTATTGACTACTGCCACCAAGACAGGACATGACTGGAGAATAGACTGAGGCTAGATAATTTGTTAGTGCTAATGGCACTTTTATTTTAATTGTTCTAAATCCAAGGGTCTATAGTGTGTAAAATATGCACAATATGCATTCACATTTAAGCATTTGATAACTATGTAATTGTATCCGCACCAATGTTTCTGAATTTATGTGCAATATGTGTATTGACGAATATAGCGAAAAAATGTTTGACATGATTTCTGGGCACCATTTTTTGATAATAAACCTAAAATGTTAGTAATGTGCATTTTACACACAACACGTTTTTTCCTGTGTGACACACTTTTCAATGAAAATAAAAACATAGTAGTAGTTCTGTAAACAGCATTTGCTAGTTGCAAATGACCTGCCAGAGAAATAAAAATGAGGGTCTGTGTAGTACTTCCCGCTAGGCACAGGTTACTTTGCAGTTAAAGCCAACTTTTCTTTGTGTCTGGTTGGTGTTCTGATCCTCTGCCTTTTCTTATTTTCTGAATCACTGATCCAGAATCAGTATGCAGCTCATTTATTAAGCTAATTGCCATACAAGTTGCAGCATAATTAGCTGCATGCTTGTTATAAGTGAGTAACTGAAACTACTAAAGCCAAAAGATCATATTTACATCCAGGCATTTAGCATTCTGGGGAATAAGATTCTCCCTTCGTGCACTGCCAGAATTGTTTTTTTTTTTTTTTTTTTTTTTTGGGGGGGGGGGGGGGTATAAATTTTTTAAAAAAAGGGGTTTTTTTTTTTTTTTTTTTTTTTTTTTTTTTTTTTTTTTTTTTGGGGGGGGGGGGGGGGGGGGTTACATAATCTCTAAGCAATGAGTCTTCTTTACTCTAGTGTACTGTTGTTGAAGCATGGCTACTTTGATGGTTACTACATAGGCTTGCTCAGCTGTTTGCAGACTGAGGTCAGTAACCAAACTTATTTTTTTCTGCACTGATTCTCCACAGTTTTAGCAAAGCATACACAGGCAGAGATTGTATCATGATTTAAAAGGTTCTTTTGTGGATTTGCTGTAATTTCAGAGTCTCATGGTGCATGGTCTCAAAAAATATGCTTAGCTGCTGTTGATCTCTGCTATATAACATTATGACAGTGCTGCAAAACTTATTGGTGGTTCTAGTAGTCTTGCATTACACACATACATGCGTGTCTGTGCATAAAAGCTGAAAAATGGTCTGATCTCATGCGACCACATAAACTGACATCCTTTATTTTTACTGATAGTTTGGGATTCATTTAATAAACTCCAAAGCATTATTACACCACTACAGAAAATTTCCACCAACATGTATAATAGAAGCAAGAAGAGAAGAGAAGCAAGAAAAAGATGACAATAACCTGCAACTGGACCATGACAGGTGAATAGAGTGGGGTTTAGTTCTTCAATTTTCACCATCATTCAGCATGTAAAGATAGCAGAAAAGGTGCTCAATGGCTGGAGCTCTGCAGCACTAGGGTCCCAGCATGTAAACAATATAATGGACCTTTTAAGGCAGCTCTCCTCATAAACATTTTTATATCCACAAATATTAATAAAACCATCATTGATTTAGACAATATAAGGCATACATAGCACACATGATCTCATATGTCTTTCAACGCATTGCACAAGATGAGCTTCTTCAGGAATAGACAATAAAACTAATAGTCTTAGTTCAAGCGTATGCTTCCTTTTTCTAGATAGAGATTTCACTTGCTTAAGCACCCCTTCTTAGAGTTGGGCCATTGGATAGGCCAAAACAGGTGGTACTAGAATCCAGGGATAATTGGAGAGATTGAGTTCTGTGTTGTTATAAATAGGTTTATTTCGGCCCAAAAGCACTACATTAGAGCTCTGGGAACTTTCCAGCTTCATACATTTCTGTCCATATGTTTCTCATGGAGTTGTTCCCTGCAGTAGGGTCGCAGATATAAATCTCTGCACGTACAGATTGCTCAACTTTCTCCAAATATGAAGAATTTAAAACAAAAACAGTATTCGAATACTAAAGCTTTCTGTTTACTATTATATTCTGTTCATCAGCCTTCTATCAGTTCCTAATCTAATTGTCCTGTAGTTAATAAACAGGGACGTTTAAATGGGAAGTCACGTATGCCACAGCAGGATCGCAGGTTGTTAAAACCTTCTAGCTTCCTGTTTTTTTTTCTTTTTGGTTGCAATTCAGGGAGACAAAGACCTGGAAGTGGAGCAGAGCCTTTTGTAAGTCTAATTGATTTTTTTTCATAAGTGGCCTCATTTCTTTACCACTTTCTTCCAGACTTCCAAGGTTTGAAGGAGGCTTCCAGTCTAAAGTAGGTCTGGGCAAATGTTTTTAAAATCTGGAATCTCAAGACCTTACAGAAGTTCTTAGACAGTTGTCAGAAAACTGTGATCAGTTAATTTGCTACATAAATTCCATCTGCTTTGGAGAAGATAATTCTTCTGTATGTTCACACCCTTCTCTAACAAGGGTAATCCATGAAGTCAATGATGGTGGGCTTGCAGCTCAAATCCTACAAACTGTCTCCTACCAACTCCTTTACCTTGGGTGATTCAGGCAGCACCATGAGCCAAACGGTCTATAAGTAAGTAGGGCTAAGCCTATTGCAGTCC
This sequence comes from Pyxicephalus adspersus, assembly GCF_032062135.1. Lineage (NCBI taxonomy): Eukaryota > Metazoa > Chordata > Amphibia > Anura > Pyxicephalidae > Pyxicephalus > Pyxicephalus adspersus. The sequence goes on from NC_092869.1 coordinate 12,899,087, forward strand.
AAACTGCTGATTATCTTTGCAGTCTATCTTTCGGAAGCTCTAAATGTCACAAAAGAGACAGGGAGAGAACAATGGTCTCTGTCTTTAATCCCACATTGATAATGTTCTTATTTAAATGACTGGAATAAAACATTAAAACCCTTTGATCTATAGTAAGGAAACTGGTTTGAGAATGAGTTCTGGTAATCTGACCTTTTATCTTGAGGTATACGATAAGTCCCCATGAGACTGTGAAAGTGAGTCTCTTTTGCTAGAAATGCAAACATGGGTTTAGAGAATGTTTGGCCTGGAATATCGGGAGAATGGAAGAAGGTGGTGATAATAGTCTGCATTGTTTACACAGGCTGTAAAGAGAATTTATTCAAATGTATTCTTAGATATTAGAAGTGTATTCTTAAAAGAGAAAGTGCTCCTGCTGTTGCTGCTATTCATGATACAGAAGTGTAACCATAAAAAGAATGTACACAATGTCTGTAACATTGAAAACAGTTTATCGTGTTTACAAATTACCAGTTAGGTGTCAATTTGCACCTTACACACTTTAAAGACGACCTGTCTAAAACAATTTGGGCTTTTGCAAGTGTATGAGATTGACAATGGCTGAATGGAGATTGAGCATTCAGAGTTCTTGGGGGTCTAAAAGCATGTATAGTGGACTTCTCATGGAATTGTTTAGGGGATATTTTCAGTTCCCTGTCATAAAGACTAAAGAGAATAATGAGGAAATGATTGTTTTCTTTAGCTGAAGAGAAGCTAGTGAAGCTTGGCTTAACATTGTCTCGTACAGTGCAAAGAGCAGAGTAACACCACAAGTAAACACCACAAGTAACACCAGAGGAAACACCACAAGTAAAGAAGGATTTTTGCACAGATCTGGAAGAAATTCAAAACGTAATATACATTGTAGTTAGATATTTGTTTACCACAATGTTCATTTTTAATAGCATTTTAGAACTGTTGCCGTGCATTACCATATGCACTGCAATATGTAGTATGTTACATATTAATGTGGGTCGTTTTAACATAGCGCACGCATACCCTGTTGACAAAGACAGTGATAGATAGACATGTTGGTGGATTGATTGCATAAAGTGTACACACAAACTGTTTATTAGTTTTTGATGCAGAGCCGAAGATTTGTTTAATTTTTACTGCTATGTGGGGTTCTAGTGGAGAGATTTTCTTTCAATTCCTATCCAGCTGCCAGCATCTTACTGAATATTAAAAAGAGGAACTCAAAGGGGTTTATGTATAATTATTTGCCCATCAATCCAGCTGTGTTTTCGTTCAGAACTGTTCTAATCCCTATTCAGTGCTCTCTTTAATACCTAAGGCTCAGTCTGTCACCTAGTGGTCATTTATCAAAAGAACATCCATTCACAATAGTAAATGCTCTACCTTCTCCATAAATCCAAAGAAAGCTGAAGAGGCAAAAAATGAATAAATTCACCCCTAAGAGTCAACATTAAAATTGCTTTTATAAAGTAGTGTCTTGCTAACTGTCCACCCCTCTCTCTACCTATTAGGCGACAATTTCATGATTAGGGACTTTGCATTTACCTTTGTGTAATGGCGAGCCAATATGCCTAGTGAAAAGGTGGAATAGGAAGAAGTTGAAGTACAGTGGCATGCTGTACGTTAGACTCAAAGATAAAATTACAAATATAATTCAGGCTAGCAGACGCCTAAAGCTCCAGCAGTGAAGTCTAATGTTTCTGTGTAAACTCATGACGTCATTACCCTGCGACCTTTGCCCACGTGTGATTCTCCCTGTGTGCGTTTGGAGAGTACGGCAGCTGGCAGGGTTGCAACTATCCAGTAGAAGGACCATCCCTCTAGAGCAGGAGTGTCAAACTCAAATACACAGAGGGATGAAATTAAAAACTTAGACCAAGTGGGGGGGCCAAACTTGAAATTTATTGAAAAAATGTGGGAAGTTTACTACGTCATAAATAAATAACAAAAACAAACCTCTCTACACACACTTTAGGTTTGAAAAGACTAATTTCTGTTTATCTGTGCAGACTGTGTGTTGTTCATCCTCTCACATCACAGGTTTGTCTGACACTAAATATTACACTATGCAGTCTCTAATTAATTTAAACAAACACATTGTCCCTGGTCAGGCACCATGTGATAGTTGCCTAGGCTTTGTGTCACATGATGAGTGTACAAGAATAATGTCTATGTATTGAAAATGATGATACAAGGTGGTAACGTGGGCGGGCCAGATGTAGTTCATTTTCAGAATTCTTTGGGGGCCAAAAAAGAACCTTGAGGGCCAGAGTTTGACACCCCTGCTCTAGTGTGAGCAGGCTATTTCCCATCCAGTACAAGGACATTTTGCCTCCTAGTGGGCAGGTCCTGTATAGGGATAGGAAATAACCTACTAATATATGAGCAGGCTAATTCCCATCCAGTACAAGGACCTCATTATTCCCTAGTGGTCAGGTCCGATATTTAGATAGGAAATAGCCTACTCATAAATGAGCAGGCTATTTCCCATCCAGTACAAGGACTTTTTCATGCCCCCTAGTGGTCAGGTCTGGTATAAGAATAGAAAATAGCTCCGTTACATATGAGAAGGCTAATTCTCATCCAGTACAAGGACCTCATCAAAGTTCTCCCCAGCCTGTTTTTGGGGGTGGGCCGGCCACCTTCCGTGATTTTTCCACCCGGCACTTTTCAGCAGCTCACTCTCCCATTGCAGGCTCTGAGCTAGCGATAAGAGAGTGGGCGGGGTTATGCCATCATGATGTCACATTTTGTGGCATCATGATGACATAACTCCGCCCACTCTCCCATCGTCCCGGTCCCTCTGTCAAATTTTTTTTCAGATTGTGGCCCCCTAATCAAAAAGTTTGCCTACCCCTGCCCTAAACTATATGTAATAATGATTTGAAATTTTCAGGGTGCACAGGGAACACTTTTAGTTAGCACCATTCACAATTTCAGCACCCAGGCTTTTAGAAATTTCATGATATGAGGATCAGAATTGTAAAATCTTGGGAAAATACAACATTGGGGTTGCAGTATTAAAAGCAAGTTCCCCTTGGGGTTCTTAATTAAAAATTCAAATTGCAGAACCCTCGGGGCCACCTACATAGAAAGGAGCATTGGGGAAGGGCCTCTAAAATTACACTTACCTCTCACAAATCTATAACTGTCATACTATGTTACCCGTATCTGCTTCTCTTCTTTGAACCCCAATTTCCCTAGAATGGAGGAGTGTACAAAGCCGAAAATGTAGGTGCAGTGGGGGGACACCTTTGGATAACCCCCCACGAAAATTGAATTACTAAGGCAAACACACTGCCCTGTTACACATTAACACCCCCTTTTATCACAATGGCATCATTAGAACATTAAAAAAACCTCTGCCCATCAAAATGAAATTGGGGTTTAGGTACTGGTAGAGAACAGTCATGTGTAACAGGGAGCGTGTTTTGATGGGCAGAGTTCATGTAATGATGCCATGGTGATGAAAGTTTGGGGGTGTCCCCCACTTCCACCAATGGTTCTGTTTATCTGCACCTCTCTGTTCTAGAGAAATTAGGGTTCAAGGTAGGGAAGCAGACAGTTTTATGGGCAGAGGTTTGTATGTTCTAATGATGCCATGCTAATGAAATTTTAGAGGTTTATATATATGTCCCCCACTTGCACCTACATTTTCAGTTTCCTGCACCTCCCCATTCTAGATAAATTGGGATTCAAAGAACAGAAGCAGAAAGGACAGCATAGTATTACAATTATAGTTTGGTGAAAGGTAGGTAAAATATTTAGGGGGCCCACCCCAATGCTTCTTGCTATGTACGTGGCCCTGGGGTCCTTAATTTGCATTTTAAATTTTGGGCTCCTAGGTGTACTTTCCTATAAAACAGCAACCCAAACATTCATTTTCCACAAGTTATGATCCCCATATTTTGAAATAAAAAAAAAATGTTGGTTATTAGTAGCTATGAGAGTCCCCTGTGTACCCTAAATATTTTAGGTAATTACTACCAACAATTTAGGGGATCTGAAGGATTGAACACAATGACTTTACACACACAGCTATCACACTGTGGGTAGATAAATTTCACAGGAAGCTTTTGTTTTTGGCAGTGATGAGAGGAGAGCACTGGCTGTCCTGCCCCCATCTGCGATCACATGCAAAATTCTCTTTGTTACCTAGGTATAGCACTAGGAGGTGACATCTGAAGGTAGGCTGAATTCACACTGGCAGTAATGTTGCATTAGCTGCGTTTACCCCTCTCTTATCTCTCGCCAGGAACCACTGCTGCTTGAAAAACTGCTGGGCCTGAAAAGCCCAGCACTTGGCGCCTGTTACCAATCGCGGGTGCCCAGGAGTTATCACCGGTTACAAATCACAGGTGCCTAGCAGTTGCCAAGTAGTCACTCAGGAGGGGCATTTTTTTTTTACTGCTATTCTGAACTAAGCCTAATTTGTTAAGCCACATTGATCACAGTATTACACTACTACAAGGGATTACACTATTAAAACATGAACAATAGGGAGTTGGAATAAAATATACAGCACTGGATTGTTGGGGCATAATAGTAGGTAGAACACTGACACAATAGCAGAGGTTACTGGATACCTTTGGCATAAATAACTAGGAGCTCTAAATTTGCAGTGTCTAGCCCCCTCCCTTTTTTTTTTTTTTTTTTTTTTTTTTACCACCTGGCTAAAGTTTCCCCCCACCCGGCTGAAAAATAATTTCTGGGGAAAACACTGCTCAGTATTCCCTTGTGGTCAGGTTCAGTATTTGGTTAGGAAATATCCTGCTCATCTATATCAAGGGTAAATAACATCAGTACAAGGACCTAATGATGCTCACTAGTGTTGGGTCCAGTATAGGAATAGGAAATAGCCCACTCACTATCATGGGTATTACCCATTCAATACTTGTGCTTGTACTGGATGTGAATTAGCCTGGTCATATATACGTGGGCTATTTCCTATCCCTATACAGGACCTGACCACTAGAAGGCATGTAAAGCTCTCTGCACTGAATAGGATATAGCCTGCTCATATATGAGTGGGCTACTTCCTATCCAAATACTAGACCTGACCACTAAGGAATAATGAGGTCCTTATTAGGTTAGGAATAAATAAATGGGGGGAGGTGGTGCAGAAGCAAAACAGAACTGCTTAAAAATGGGAGAGGATGGACTAAGCAAAGGGAAAAGAATCAGAAAAGGAAGAATATAAAACTTGTAATAGTAAATATCTAAATGTAGGGAATTCCCCTAATTCCCACCAAACAATGAGACCTACCTACTTGGGGGGAGTTAATTAGCAATGGCTAGGTTAAGGAGGTGAGCCCACCCTGTGGGGCAGAAACCCTACATTAGACCATCAAAAATAAAGAACAGACCAAACCCTAAAGTTCAAGCCTGATACAATAGTAGAATTGGGGAACATCAGAGAACCACATCAAAAATATATATTAAGCAACTGTTCAGGCCCAGACAGGAGAGGTCTAAAATATCTCCCCACTATAACAGTACCTATATCATATCGGAAGACAGTAATCATCATCAATAAATGAGAGTAAGCAAATATGAGCAAACTGTATGACATTCAGTAGTATCTAGGAGATGGAAAAAAGGTTCAGTTGTTATCCAGGAAGTAGAGAATTAGTGTGTCACACTAAGTAGGGATCGTTACACCCAGTGCTGACTGTTCTTTTTAGGTGTATACTATTTGTTTTGCTTCATGTACACTCATGTATGTGTATGTATGCATTTATATGTTTGTACATATAAAAGAGAAATTATAGGAAGAAATGGGCAAAGAGGCTTTGTTGGCATATTGCTTTACATGCTTTAAATTGAAAAAATTGCCTATTTCTTCCTATGATTTCTGATGTCATGGGCTTGGCTCAAAGCAACATTTATGGATGATATTGCTTCTGGTTAAAGGAGGAATCCACCTTTATGTGCTTACACTACCAAGCTGAGGTGAGTAAGTAAATATATAGTATAAGGTCTAAAATGGCATTTAAACCTGCATGAACACCCTGAAAGGCTGTCAAAGCAAGACATTTGTATTTGTCCCTGGTAGGTGTATATACTAGTACTATTTGAATTGTGTTAACATCTAAATAATGCATGCGATCCAGTATTTAATGAGCAAAATTAGGGTGAGCAACAACAGGACCTCTGGTAATGTAGAGTGCTTGACCCTGCTTGTGAGCTTGTCAATCAATGTGGTTTGATGTTGTGCTCTGCAACCTGGACCTCCTTCGATCACCATCAGGTATGTAAGAATATGTATGCAACTCAGCTGGACAGCTAATTGACAACCTGTTTGGCCAGAAAGTGGAAGTGTGCTTGTATACAATAGGGCTAAGATCAGGCAGCACAGCATAATGAGAACAAACCTATAACACTACTACAAATAAACAGAGGATTTGAGTAGAACAGTGGCAGCAAATCAACATGAGTGAAGTATGTTAAAGGAAAACCACAACTTATTCAGAAAATGTCTGACTATATATATAAAAAAAGAAATAAAACCCATGACAATTTATTTATTTATGACAATTATATTTTATTTAATAAAGGAATATGTACATATTACATTCAATACAAAATGTCACAATCTTTGAAAATGGGACAAAGGCAACGAAAGGGGTCAAATAGCAGTTTGTAGTGGAAACCATGCATACATTTGTACTGAATAGTTGTGGATAAAATGACAAAACATTGCTGAAGAATTTCTAAACAACAGAAACTGTAATTAGAAACACCAGGCACAAAAACATTGCAGAAACAATGATGATTACAAAAAGTCACATCAATGCATACCATACAAGAAAACTTACTTG
>NC_092869.1:12905947-12907998 GCF_032062135.1 Pyxicephalus adspersus
ACAAACCAGTACAGTTAAGCTGCGTACACACGTGCAATTTTTGTCGTTGGAAAGGATCTTTCACGATCCTTTCCAACAACAAAGGACTACACAATGCATGAACGGTGCTGTACCGTGGGAGCGAGGGAGCAGCACCCTGCTGCGGGCTCTCCCCCTTCCCTTTCATTAGGATCGGTCGTCGTTCATCGTCCGTGGATCCGTCAGGACGGTCATTCGGACGATGGACGACGCCGACTGTACACACGCCAGATTTTCGCCCGATATCTGGCCGATGCCGATTATCGAGCGATAAAAATCTGACGTGTGTACGCAGCTTTAAAATAGTAAAAATGAAAATGCATATGGATTTATATACATTTAAATCTATTTTGACATACACATCCTTGATTCATGTATTATAAAATCTTTGCCAACAATCCTTTTTTCAAATATTTGATTTCTCTTAAGCCAAACTATAATGAAATTTGAATCAGATCCAAAATGCTTTTAATCATTGTTTTTGTTTACATTTATACTATTGTGTGATGAGATGACATATTATAGAGTGCTAATTAGTATATATACAGTTTGATATAAATTAGTTTGCAGTGTTGCAACCAGTCCAAAAAAACTATTAAAAACAATTGCAGCCAATCTATCAATGAACCAATTTTCTGAATTAGTATAATGTACCATAAAAACTGTAGCACTTACCAAAAAAAGATCAAGCACTAAAGATTCAAACTGACCTGGAATGGACTGCAGGTGCACACAGGGACCAGAACCATACAATACAAGTGCACCCCATCACCTGTCTCCCCCCCCCCTGCACCCCCATATTACCTCAGAACAAAAAGAGTGCACTGCATCACCTATATCTCCTCCTCCTCTACCCCCATATCACCCAATAGGAGTGCACTCCACCACCTGTCTCTTCCCTTCCTGTACTCCCATATTACCTCACAATAGGAGTGCACCTCATCACCTCCCCCCCCCCCTCCTTTACCCCTAGCACCTGTTGCCCCTCCCTCCTTAACCCCCATATCACCTAAAAAATAGGAATTTCCCCCATCATCTGGTTTCCCCCCTCCTGTACCCCCATATTAACTCAAAACAATAGGCATGAACCCAATCACCTGTCTCCCCCCTCCTGTACCCAATATAACCTCAAAACAATAGGAGTGTCCCCCATCATGTCTCCCCCCCTCCTGTACCCCCATATTACCTTGAAACAGTAGCAGTGCACCCCATCACCAGTCTTTCCCTCCTGTACCTCCATATTACCTCACAATAGGAGTGCACCCCATCACCTTTCTCTCCCCCCCCCTCTTTACCCCTATATTACCTCACAACAATAGAAGTGCACCCCATCACCTGTCTCTCCCCCACACATTCCCCCATATTACCTCACAACAATGAGAGTGCACCCCATCATCTGTCTCACCCCCTCTTGTATCCCCATATTACTTCACAACAATACCAGTGCACCCCATCACCTGTCTCACCCCTAATGTACCCCCATATTACCTCAACAATAGGAGTTCACCCCTCCTGTACCCCCATATCACCTAACAACATTAGGAGTGCACCCCATCACCTGTCTCTCCTTCCCATTGTGTACCCCTATATTACCTCTGAACAATAGTAGTGCACCCCATCACCTGTCTCACCCCCTCCTGTACCCCCATATCACCTAACAATTGGAGTGCACCCCATCACCTTTCTCTCCCCCTCCTGTTCCCCCATATCACCTCACAACAATGGAAGTGCACCCTATCACCTGTCTCTCCTTCTCATCGTGTACCCCCATATTACCTCACAACAATGGGAGTGCACCCTACCCCCTTTCTCTTCCCCTCCTGTACCCCCATATTACCATACTGCAATTGGAGCACACCGCATCACCTGTGTCTCCCCCTCCAGTACCCCCATATTACCTCACAACAATAGTAGTGCACCACATCACCTGTCTCCCCCCCTCCTGTACCTCCATATTAACTCAAAACAATAGGCATGCACCCAATCACCTGTCTCCCCCCCTCTTGTACCCCCATATAACCTCAAAACAATAG
>NC_092869.1:12908093-12940489 GCF_032062135.1 Pyxicephalus adspersus
ACCTCACAACAATAGGAGTGCACCCCATCATCTGTCTCACCCCCCTCTTTTACCTCCATATCAACCCCCCATATCAACTCACAACAATGAGAGTGCACCCCATCATCTGTCTCACACCCTCCTGTACCCCCACATTACTTCACATCTGTAGCAGTGCACCCCATCACCTGTCTCACCCCCTAATGTACCCCCATATTACCTCACAATAATGGGAGTGCACCCCATCACCTGTCTCACCCCTAATGTACCCTCATATTAGCTGAACAATAGGAGTGCACCCCTCCTGTACCCCCATATCACCTAACTTTAGGGGAGAACCCCATCACCTGTCTCTCCCCCATCCTGTTCCCCCATATCACCTCACAACAATAGAAGTGTACCCTATCACCTGTCTCCCCTTCTCATCGTGTACCCCCATATTACCTCTGAAGAATAGAAGTGCACCCTATCACCTGTCTTACCCCCTCCTGTACCCTCATATCACCTCAGAACAATGGGAGTGCACCCCATCCCCTTTCTCTCCCCCTCTTGTACCCCCATATCACCTAACAACAATTGGAGTGCGCCGCATCACCTGTGTCTCCCCCTCCTGTAGCCCTATATTACGTCACAATAATATTAGAGCACCCCACCACCTCTCTCTTCTCCTCCTGTACCCCCATATTACCATACAATTGGAGTGAACAGCATCACCTGTGTCTCCCCCTCCAGTACCCCCATATTACCTCACAACAATAGTAGTGCACCACATCACCTGTCTCGCCCCTCTGTACCCCCAAATTACCTTACAACAATAGGAGTGCCCCCAATCACCAGTCTCCCCTGCTCCGTCTGTACCCCCATATCACCTCAACAATAGGAGTGCACCCCATCATATTACCTCACAACAATGGGAGTGCACCCCATCACCTGTCTCTCCCCCTCCTGTACCCCCATATTACCTCACACTAATACCAGTGCACCCCATCACCTGTCTCACCCCTAATGTACCCCATATTACCTCACCAATAAGAGTGCACCCCTCCTGTATCCCCATATAACCTCTAATATAATCAACATTAGGAGTTCACCCCATCACATTGTGCACCCCCATATTACCTCTGAAGAATAGTAGTGCACCCCATCACCTTTCTCTCCTCCTGCTGTTCTCCCAATATTACCTCACAACAATAGAAATGCACCCTATCACCTGTCTTACCCCCTCCTGTAGCCCCATATCACCTCAAAACAATGGGCGTGCACCCCATCACTTGTTTCTTATCCTCCTGTACCTCCATATTACCATACATATGGAGTGCACCGCATCACCTGTGTCTCCCCCTGCTGTACCACTATATTACCTCACAACAATAGTAGTGCACCACATCACCTGTCTCTCCCCCTCCTGTACCTCCATATCACCTCACAACAATAGAAGTGCACCCTATCACCTGTCTCTCCTTCTCATCGTGTACCCCCATATTACTTCAACAATAGGAGTGCACCCCATCATCTTTCTTTCCCCCTTCTGTACCCCCATATTACCTCACAAAAATGGGAGTGCACCCCATCACCTGTCTCTCCCCCTCCTGTACCCCCATATTAGCTCGCAACAATACCAGTGCACCCCATCACCTGTCTCACCCTTAATGTACCCCCATATTACCTCAACAATAGGAGTGCACCCCTGCTGTACCTCCATATAACCTAACATTAGGAGTGCACCCCATCACATTGTGTACCCCAATATTACCTCTGACCAATAGTAGTGCACCCCATTACGTTTCTCTCCCCCTCCTGTTCTCCCAATATTACCTCACAACAATAGAAATGCACCCTATCACCTGTCTCTCCCCCTCCTGTACCCCCATATCATCTCACAACAATAGAAGTGCACCCTATCACCAGTCTTACCCCCTCCTGTACCCCCATATCACCTCAAAACAATAGGAGTGCACCCCATCACATTGTGTACCCCCACATTACCTCTGAACAATTGTAGTGCACCCCATCACCTTTCTCTCCCCCTCCTGTTCTCCCAATATTACCTCACAACAATAGAAATGCACCCTATCACCTGTCTCTCTTGCTCCTCCTGTACCCCCATATCACCTCAACAATAGGAGTGCACCCCATCACCTGTCTCTCCTCCTGTACCCCCATATTACCATACAATAGTAGTGCACCCCATCATCTGTGTCCCCCACTCCTGTACCCCCATATTACCTCAAAACAATAGGAGTGCACCCCATCACCTCTCTCTCCTCCTACAATACCCCCGTATCACCTCAACAATAGGAGTGCAGCCCATCACCTGTGTCTCTTCCTGTACCCTCAAATTACCTCACACCAATAGGAGTGCATCCCATCACCTGTGTCTCCCCCTCCTGTACCCCCATATAACCTCTCAACAATGGAATAGCACCCCATCACCTGTCTCTCCTCCTCCTCCTCCTGTACCCCCATATTGTCTCAGAACAATGGGACTGCACTCCACCTGTCTCCCCCACCTCCTGTGCCCTAAAAATTACCTCACAATAATGGCAGTGCACCCTATCATCTGTCTCAACCATGCTGAACCTCATACCAGCGTGCGAATTTACCAGTGCACCCCATCACCTGTCTCTCCTCCTCCTCCTCCTGTACCCCCATATTACCCTGCAATAACACCAGTATACAAAATGCCTGCTCCAGAACTTTTTCCCCATCCTTCTATATCCCCTGCAATATTACCAGTTCACCCCATCACCTGTGACACTTCCTTCACCTCATTTCATTCTGCAATAATATCAAAGCATTCCAATCACCTAACATTCCCTGTCTCCCACATATCCCCCTACATAACTACTAGTGCATCCTAAAAAAAAGGACATGACACCCCAGAATTACCCTGACAGCCTATATTATATAAATCACACAGACACATACCTGTTTTGCTGTGTGAAGAGACTCAATCAACTTTCCCTGTCTCTGAACTGCAGTTTCCCGAACTTGAAGTTTGGTCTGTGAGACTCCGCCCACTTCCTTTTTCCTGGATGCCGTCACTTCCGGGTCCTTGAGCTGAATGAGAACTTTCCGCAACCAACTAGCCGCTACCTTGCTAGTCGGGGTCCGGTCCCGGTTGCTGTGTTCTGCTTCCATGTCTGCCAAAAGAAAAGAACCCGAGGAGCAGGATGGGAAGAGCCGTGGTAAAAGGAGGAAGAAGCAGCGGGGAGACGAGACTGAGGAGCGCTATGTGCCGCCTCCTACTAAGCGGAAACTCGGTGTGAGCTTCGGAGAGGAGCATTTCCGAGAGACGGAGTCCTATGTGGAGAATGGGCTGCGCAAAGTCCGCCCGTATTATTTTGATTTTGAGACGTACTGTAAAGGCCGCTGGGTGGGCAAGAGTCTGCTGGAGGTGTTCAGCTCGGAATTCCGCTCCGAGCCTGTGGAGCATTACAAGCTGGCGGCTCAGGAGGGGAGGCTGAGACTCAATCAGGAGATTATCAGAGATCTGAATACTGTGCTCAAGGTGGGGACTTGTGGGGGGATGGTGGGGTGTCAATGGTTATTAAAGAGGAGGAAAAAAATTCACTTACCTTCAATCCCGCAGCGCAGTTGATCAGTCCGGAGGTCTCTTCCATGGTGTTCCACGTTGTCCCAGGATCCGTCTCTAAGCTGGCGCACCGGCATCTTCTCCTCTTCTTCGGCGGTTTTTCTTCCTACGTCACCCGATCCAGGCGCGAGATCAGGTGATGTAGGTTGGGAAAAAAACTTGCCGATCTCACTGTGCATACGTGAGATCAGCAAATTTTTCTCTTTTCATGTAAAGGCTCCTTCTGTGCATGCACCAAAGAGCCTCCCGGGATGCGTGACGTAGGTATCCCGGGAGGATTTGCACTCACATTCATTCTCGATTGCCTAGCCCAGGGGTCGGCAAACTCCGGCCTTTAGGCCAGATACGGCTTAGCTGTTGGTTCGTTCTGGCCAGGGGGAGCTAGGAACTACCCGAGCCGGAGCTCCAGTGCCGCCCCCTTGCATTTGTTCCCCTATTTACAGCGGCCAGCGTTGATACTTCCTCCACCGCGGTAAATAAGGAAAGCTCCCTGAATGTAAATCCCTCTCCTCCGCAATGCATACGGAGGAGAGGGATTTCACTTCAGGGGGTGTTCCCTGATGGTGGTCTGGCCTAGTGTGCTCCCGCCCACCCTAAAATTGGTCTGGTGACCATAAAACTTTGCTGACCCCTGGCCTAGGCGATCGATAATTGGGGGGGGGGGGTTTGCACTTAAAAAACTAACCGCATATTTTACTTTACATAAAAGGATTGTCTACCTTTTTTATGTAAAGTGAAATTTCTTAGTTTAGGTATGCTTTATTCCCTCAAAGGGGAGAAACTGCACCCGTTTATTACACCTGCACAGGGGTCTGGGCTATGCCTTCCTTCTCACCACCCACATATAAACCTGTTAGCAGTTCTTTATGCGTCATGGATATTTGCACAGGTAGAAAAATCACATTACAGTGATAAATCGCGTTAAAGTTAACCCATACCAAAAAAAAAAAACACACCTTCAATCCTGCATATCAGGTTTCTTCCATCAGGTCCTGGTATCTGTCCTCGGCCCAGTGCAGATATCTTCCCTCTTTTTCTGGGTTCTGCTTCCTGCGTCACCTGAACTCGCAAGATCGGGTGACATAAATTTGGGGACAAAATTGCTGATCTCGCTGCGCATGCATAGTTTTTTTTTTCTATTGATAAAAGGGCTCCTTCTGCTCATTCCCGAGTTGCTTTTCTCTTTGCTTCTCCTGTCTTGTTTTTCTTACGTTCCCAATGCTCATACAGGATTACAGGTTGGGATATCAGGTTTCATCTGTTTTATTAGGCATCATACTGTTAACTCCTGCAGTTAAATCAGAACTATACATAAAAAGTGAAAAATTAGGAACAAGAATGTTGTTTTCTTGCTAAAGGGACAGCTGAGGTTCCTTCTGCAAAAAAATGCAAAAAAAAAACTTGCCTGCCTATTTAGAATTTTTTAAAAGTACATTGGCACCAACATCTTCACCCAGTCACATTCCAGGTTCAGGATCATTGTGCCAGGTAGGAATGCTGTAACAGGGTTTCATGAATTTCTGGCAGACAGACATGTAGGGTTTGTACACTAAGCTGCAGATGCTTAGCTCAGTGTAAACTATAGAAAAAAAAATGCAAATAGACAAGGAAGTTTATTTTATTGCAGATGAGAGAGACATCACTGATATCACCTACCTGCCTTCTCAATTTTTTTGTATTTTTACAGTACAGTTCTGTGTTAAAGCAGACCTTGTTTTAGAAATGCAAAGTACCTAAGCTATAGGAACAAAACTGGTCCTTTGAACTCTAGATTTTGGGAAAGCTAAGGATCTCAAGAAATGTGTTGTAGCATCCTCTCTCCAGATTTGATACCCATCCATCCTATTGCACCATGTGAAAAACTGTCACTGATGCATACAGAAATCAGCTGTAGTTTAACATGGTTACTTTAAAAATAGAAATCACAATAAGATCTGTTTTAGGGGATTAGGAGATTTATGTCTTGATTTTACTATTACCTGTCAGACCTTATTTGCACTTTTTTCACTGTTATGACCTGTTAAATTCCTTCATTACCTGTTCACATTCCTAGTTCTTAGACCCCACTGATGAATAAGTTTATAGTCACGTTACAAGCCCTATAAAATGTGCTCTTGATTCTAAGGTTTAATGACTTCAATCCATGAAAGAGTTAAGCATTGCCTGTGTTCTTTTGATGATGATTAGCTTTTATCTAATTTCTTCTTTACATTCTAGGACAATGATTTTTTGAAGAACACAGTGCATCGTCATGAGCCTCCAGTAACTGCACAGCCTCTACGTATTATAGCTGAAAATGATGAGCTTGTAGTAGTGGATAAGCCATCATCGCTTCCTGTGCATCCCTGTGGCCGATTTAGACACAACACTGTCATTTTTATTCTGGGAAAGGAGCACAATCTTAAAGACCTTCACACTATCCACCGACTTGATCGTATGACTTCTGGGGTGCTTATGTTTGCCAAAACCCTTGAAGTGTCTAAGAAAATGGATGAGCTAGTGCGTGGGAGACAGGTGAGTTCAAAAAAGAAGTTTTTGTAATTGGTGATACACAAACCTTTATAAACCACATTACCGAAAAAGAAGTATGCTTTTACTAACAAGTGTACAGTAACCTTAAACCTGGGTATCAATGTGTTACTATCCTATGTTCATAAACAACCCCCCTTGCAATGTCCTGTTGAAAAATACAGATTTTTAATGTCTTGCTTTCAATATAATGTAGCCTGGGGGAGGCTGATGGTCAGTCTCGGACCATCCTAAAAGAATTATATTTTCCGGATTGGCCCCAGATTTATTCCCTTGGATGATAACTTGAGTCTGTGCCCAAGGTAAACCAGAAAAAAATCCCGCTATACCTACCTGTCCCTGTTCTGTCACAGGCCGTCACTATGTTCTTCCTTCTTTCTAGAAATCTATGTGCATACAGAAATTAGCCATGTTGATTGGCAGACTGGTATAACTCCTGTCTATGCAGGAATCCTTACAATCAACGCTGAAAGCGCGTCTCAGTGTTCTTTTTTACAATTATATGGAGCAGTCAGGCAGGTAAGAATGCTCATTGCAGAAGGGACATTACCTATCCCTTTCTGCAATAATGCCCTGTTTAAACCAACAATTTTACTTTGAAGGCCGAAATGCAATATTTTAGGGTGAAACTCGATGGCATGAGCACCTGTGTCTGTCCACCTGGAAGTTTTTGCTCATCCATAATATTGTTTGTATGTTTATTTTTTATTTTATTTTTTTTTAAATTACCAAGTTAATAAATTTGTACCCTTCATATACTGGCTACAGCAGGTATTCAAACCTTGGCTGCATAAACCTCAAGAGATACAGGAAACTGTCAGCTAGCTGAGTAGATCGAAATCTAATTTTAATATTCTCTGATGAGTTTGAACTGGTTTTGGCAGATTCAGATGTGTGTTTTTGTAATATGCAGCATTCATTACATTTGTGATCCTTCCTTGTGAGATCTTATGTCTTGTTATAAGGTGAGATTTACATTATCACCTTGCACATGCACCCTAATGGACACTACAAGCATTGCCTTGTACATTCTGTAGGGTAATTAAATAAAAGACAGAGAAAGATAGAGTTTTTGGCACAAATATAGAAAATATAATTTGTAGTACAAGTTTACATACAAAATTTTGAAAGAATTATATCCTTTTTACTCATAAGTCATAATATTCTCTTATGATCTATACAGGATTCGATCAATTTTCACATAAAGTTACAAAAAACAATTACAACCTTTTCTCTGTATGTCACAATAGTTTCTTACGATACATACAAAGTTTTGTTCAAGCCTGCTGTGGCAATATACACGTTTCAGCTAATATTGAACAAATATACATCACCATAGAATGGTTAAGTAGATATGAACCCACTCATATCAACCGTAGTACCCTACGCGTTTCGCCATAGTGGGCTTCCTCAGGGGTAGTGATAGGTCAATAAAAAGTTCTCTATGTATACATACGGGGTTCAGGTGATCTAAATTTACAAACATAAATGTAAGGGTTCATTACACTGCAATGTTCAACATTACAAAAATCGTATATTTCATCCAATTTCGTTCAAATAGTAGAATTTAAATTTTTAGAAAAGATATACTACATACATAGTTCATATATGAGTAATTTGGTAATGGAGTTACCAAATATATATAAAGTAGGAATAATTATAATTATCTAACTTACCGTATTTTTCGGACCATAAGACGCACTGGACCATAAGACGCACCAGTTTTTAGAGAAGGGAAATGAAGAAAAAAATATTCTGAAACAAATAGTGTCCTAAAATATTTTATGTGCATTAAAAACCAACAGCACAGTCATAAACACATGTAATCAACCCTGTAAAGTAAACAGCAGCATTTAGAACCATTATTAACATTATTTATATTTATTTATTATATTAAAATCATAAATTATAATATAATACATAAATATAAATAATAATTTAAAACAATAATGAAATAATAGACAACAATGTAATCTAAAAATAAAATCAAAATGTACGGTACTTTTATTTTTATGTTGTGTGGTGTTTTTGTACTGTAAAAACCATTTAAAAGCAGATTACATTGTAATCTGCCTTTAAATTTCCCTCCCTGACACACCCCCATACTTCACCAATCACATCACTGGAAGATGACTCATCCTCCGGAGTGATGTGAGGGGGGGGATTTCCCTGCGTGCTCACACAGACAGAGACAGATACGGAGGCTGGAAGCTGCTGGCATGTGTGGAGAGATACATAGTATAATGCAGGATTTCTGCATTGTGCTATACATCTCTCTGCAAGATGCCAGCAGCAAGCAGAGCTGCGGACACCTGGGTGAGTATTTCCTTTCAGTTGTAATCCGATTGTCATACTATGTATGACAATCGGATTGCAATATAACATTTGTTTACTTTGTGTTGTGTACGTGTGTTGTGTATGTGTGTGCTTTCCTGCTCCCAGCATGACTTTGTCAGCCAATCATGCTGAGAGTGGGAGGACGCAAGATACCAGAGTGACAGGAGTCACAGTCACTCTGGCCGTGCTGGACAGGAGAAAAGCCGGAGGGGGGGGCTACACAGGGGGGACGGGACAGCGGCTGGGGAGGATACCGGAGAGACGGCCCGGGCACAGAGGCTACATTTGGACCATAAGACGCAGGGACTTTTTCCCCCCACTTCTGGGGGGAAAAAAGTGCGTCTTATGGTCCCAAAAATACGGTACATACTTCAAAATATGGCTTAATCTTGGAAAGTTGAAAAGTTCGGAGGAAATAGGGTAGTGTAGTAGAATCCCCTATAAATATAGTCTTTACAATTTAAGAACAATTTCTGTTTATATCTTTATATGTAATCATATAATATATGTATAAGTGAGGTTAAAGAATAAGTAGGAATTGCAGTTCTACCTGAAAATGAAGTAGACTCCATTTTTATTATGATGCTGAATGGTAGCACAGGTCAAACAAGTCTCAGTTTCCAGGGAAAAGATAGTAAATGATCCCTAGCAGATGCAAAACAGTTTTGCCATATATGTTTCCACAGTGTAGGTACTAAAAATAAAACAATAATATGTTTTTTCTATTAGTTATGGTATTCATAATCAAATCAATTTGTGTTTAGTAAAGGCAAATGTAATGTACCTGAATTCTATAGAGAAATCTCCTCCTAGTGGTGCTGGAAAGGATTGTTTGCTTGTTTAAGATGCAGCCTTGATAGTGTTTCCTAAGGCGTCCTCTTCAATAGGAGGACGGCGGCGTCCTCCTTAATAGGAGGAAGGCGCCCTAGGGACCTCCCATACTCAGCGTGGGGATGCACATTTTGTATGCATTTTCCACTGTCGGTTTTGGGAATTCAGTCCTGAGCAATGATGTGCAGTCAACAATGTGAGTTCATATAGGTGTAGGTTGGAATTAATTTGCTCTGATCTGCATATTTGATGAAAAAAGGATATTATGAACAAAACCTAAATATAATTTGATACACCCCACAGATACTTTTGGATTTGATTTAAAAAGTGTCTACAAATAAAGGTGATATACTTTAACATATTATAATCAAATTTGACTCATGTATTCATTTTTTTAATCTACAACAACAAAAATCCTGATGGTAAAATTACTGCATATATTTGAGATAAAGCCAAGAAGTATGATAAAAAAATATCTTGTGGTTGTTGAGAATGTAAGGCAATAGCCAGATCTTTAAGAAAACAGTTGCACAAAGGCACTAGAAACCAGTTAATAAGTGCTGTTGGGTGTACATACTTATTCACATATAAAGAGATGTACAACAAGACAAGATGATATGGTGTAATAATCTTATAGGTATTTGTTAGTATTTAATAATGTACATGGGGCAACCATATTAGCACATTGCATGCTCCAATGCTATTTTTTACTGGCAGCCTTTAAAAAAAATAGAAATGTTTTGTCTTTGTTTACTTACCAGTTTTACTTTTCATGGATAATTATCGTTGTGGTGAAATAAAATTATTGCTACTCATTTTGGTAAAATCTTATACATTATTTTCTGATATTCCCAGGTGGAGAAGCAGTATGTAAGCAGAGTGATTGGTGAATTTCCTGAAGAGGTGATCACCTGTGAAGAGCCAATCCTGGTTGTTTCATATAAAATTGGAGTATGCCGTGTAGATCCTAAAGGAAAACCTTCTAAAACGATCTTCAAACGTCTCAGTTACAATGGGAAATCTAGCGTTGTGAAGTGCTTTCCCTACACTGGTCGTACTCATCAAATCAGAGTCCACTTGCAGTATTTGGGGCACCCAATTGTTAATGATCCAGTCTACAACACTGAAGCCTGGGGTCCAAACAGGGGGAAAAGAGGTGAAATTGGCAAAACAAATGAGGAACTTTTGCAGTCCTTAATAAAGGAGCATAAAGCTAAACAAAGCCTTGATATGCTGGATATTTCAGAAGAAGATCTTCAAATACCTGTTAAAAAAAAGGAATGTGAGGGACCTCAACCGTGCCCTCAGCCTGTTTCACGTGAACCTGTATCATCTGAGAGAGATCAGTTGAGTCCCAAAACAGACAATGACATTGAAGCTAGTGTTTCTGTGACACAGGATGCCCTAAAAAAGGATCAGGAGCAAGTAGCTGATGGGATAGTCATTAGTAGTGTTTCAGAAGAAGACAGACAAGGTTTAATAGACCCACTTTGTGGGGAATGTAAGATTGTGAGGCTTGAGCCATCTACAAAAGATCTTGTGATGTATCTTCACGCTTTGCGGTATAAAGGAGAAGATTTTGACTTTTCTTCTGAAATGCCAGAATGGGCTAAAGATGACTGGGTGGAAGATTAAATCAAAAGAAAAAATACAAATGTGTATTTATGTAGACTGTAAAATAAAAGTTTTTATTTTCTTTTATCATATATTTAGGCAACTTTTTTTTTTCAAAAAAAACACAAACAACTTTACCATTAGTTATGGTTATTTTCCAACATGTGTGCTCCACATTCATGGCTTCTGGTGTGATTGCATTTTTAAAACTTCTTTCTTAAAGCAACCTCTCACAGAAAAAGTACTGGCTACTGGTAAGAAAAGTGTTAAAAGGGATTAACATTTACGGAATTAATCAAACAGGTTTAAAAATCATATTAGGAAAAAAAAAACTTGTTCTGAAGATAATGACCTAAGATGTCAGTGGTCTGGTAACAGCTTAGTCGCCCAGATGTTTTCTAGTATTTAAGATCTACGTTGTGCCAGGGAACAAAAGCATCCTGACACATCAAAGAATCCTAATGACATGGTCTTAAAGCAGTAAAGAACAAAACTAGAAGCTACAGTAGATTTTGTTCCATTCTTAATGTTTGTAACTGTGTTTTCAGTTAGGTGCAAGTTCTCAGCCCTTGAACTGAGGTAAACATATTCTCCAATATTTTGACTTTAGGCAGCATTTAGCATACCTTTAATATTTTAACTTTTAAGATATGAACAACATGGATTTTATCTCTAAGCTTTGCATAAATGGATAGGTCCACCAAGTATGTCCGTATGAATTTGGGAGCTGATAAACAGTAGTGAATTGGAGAGGATTGTCGGTTGTAGTTGATGAGCACAGGAGTTTTGCACCAGATATCACCTGTCTTTTGTTTAATGAATTTGTGGGAAATATAGAAAAATGATTGATGAAGATGAGAAAATCCTGCCTTGTGCTATTCACCATAATGATAAATGAAGAGTGGGGGAGTAAGTTCAGTTTTACCTTGGCTGATTGTTGTGTGTAAAATCGGTTATCAACATGAGCATCCTGGGTCCCAGACACAGATGGTGGAGTGCATCAAAGTTACATTCAGTCAACTCCATTAAATGCTCTTTCAGTATCTGTCAATAGGAGTAAATGATGTACTTTTGTGTGATTTCTGAAATCCATTACCAGGAATCTTCTGATGGGTATTTCTTACTTCTTTACCCTGTACAAAGCTTACTTGATTTGAACAGATTTAATAACTTTTTTTTTATAGAACCTAAATTAGGTATTTAGGATTTGACATAGGGTAGTACCTTTCCTAATTTTTGGTGTCACAACAATTTGGGATAGTAAATGTTCTGGCAAAAAATATCCTCCTAGGGGTGGCATTAGTTATTCTAATGCAATTTGTTAATAAATGCATTTACATTATTTACAAATAAAATTACTATATTGAGACCCAGGCTCCCCACCTCCAAGTGTGTTCTGCAGTGTAATCGTTCTGTGCATATATCTTTCTCCAGTCCCTAGAGTTTTTTTTTTTTGTTTTTTTTTAACAATAACGGTAAGGCTGACGGGTATCAGAATCAGATTTACCGGTAAGTGTTTTATTGTTCGCATTTGTCTTGTGAGCCATGGATACAGAAAATGGTCATGTTAGGCAAAGATTTTTATATTTGTCATTCAGTTGCTATATAATCTTAGGGCCATAATATGATCAATATCCTATTCTCAGGGACTGGATAAAAACCACAGATAAACACATGAGGAGTACAAGACAAGAGACCTACTAAAAACATATAACGAAGCTATTTACAAACAGGTAATTACACAGGGATCTGTACACCATAAAAGTAGTAGGAGCCAAATCATGTCTTTGAATGTAATCTTGCTAATAATAGACATTATTTATTATAGGTGAAAATGCTCTTCATGTCTCCCAATGGTGACATTTAAAAGCATGAAATCAGTAGCACTGCAATACAGAAAGCGAAAACCAATATTTTATTAATAAATGACAATTATCTCTAATGCACACCCATTGGTTTGGCAAACTAAGGGGTATATTTGTTATCAATTTGCATAGTGATTTGTTCAACCAAAGTGCTTGTTTCATGATTCTGTGTGAATGTAATTGAAAGGGTATTAAAACTGAAATAAACTGGTTGTTGGGGTGAATTTTTGGTATAATAAGCTTATATATAAGGTATAATAAGTTTACACATCCTAATTGCTGATTCCAGATCCTGTCACTGCTGCATCCTCTGAAGCTGTCATCTTCTCTGCTGACCACCATGATCCTCAACTGGGTATCCACTGATTATGTAACCTCTGCATTTGCTGTTTGTTTGTAGGTGTCATTCTCAATTTGTCCATTAGGTAGTGCTGAGTTTATATTTAAATGAAAACAAGCATAATTCATTGTGAAAAGAAAATGTAAAGACAAATTAATCAACCTGAGCAGAGGGGATCACATGTACTGTGAATCCAGTTTAAATTGCACCATTTAGGTACAAAAGCTTGTAGGCTCTGAAGGTGTATGTGCCGGTCTCACCTTGGAGAACCATATTTTCCAGCGTGTAGCTGTTTTCCACCTTTGGATGGATTGGCAACTAAAGAAGTTGCTGCTGCTTTCTGCTGAACAACTGTTTACTTGGTAGTTAAGTCTGATGACATCAGATTTTGCAACCTTCTATAGGAAATCACCAGATATCTTAACACATGATGGATCTGATGATTAACAATCTAGATCTCAAATATCTGAGAGGGTGAAGAAAACAGTTTTTCACATTCTGTAATATAAATCAGTGTCTCTCAACTATGTTTCCTCCAAAGGTTGCAAGGGGATTCTTGAGCAATAAGCAATGTATGACTTTAAGGTCAGTTTAACAGATTCCAATGATCCTTTTGGCTTTCTGTAAGGGTGACATTCTTCAATGACCTGCAATGCAAGAATTCTTCCTACTGACTACCACAATAATGTACTGTGAGCTGTGGTTACAGTAGTTTTAATGGGTTCACTGAAGAACTGAAAGTTTTTTCAAGGGCTTCCCCCATGTTCAAAAGGTTGGGAACCAATGAACTTGTTGTAAAACATAATATTGCATTAAAATTTCCTGAAATAATAATAATGCTAAACCTATAATCAGTAAAACAACGGGCAGAGACATGTAACCTAACAAGGAGGAAGAAAAATCAGTTGACTGATAGAAGACTAATAGGAATGTGCAAAACTCTTTGATTTACTTCAAAGTAAGATCTGATAGCTGCTGACTGTTTTCCTATTTTGTGGGTAATGACTCTTTCACCCCTGCTTCCAGAAGATCTTCTACAAAAGAAGAGATCTTCTGCATGTCTTTAAAAAATGTCATAGGTTTTAGCTAAACTTCCCCCAATGCATCCAAACTTTGTAGGCCATCCTGCACCTGGCTTCATTACTGGCTTGCCAAGTGCAAGTTGTGGGAGTTTGCTAACCAGTAAGGGAGCCAGGTGCAAATGCTGGGTCTGGGTTACCCAGCAAGGCAGCCTTTTACACATGGAGCTGGCCCTTCATTTGCTCCTAGTTCCCATGTAGGATAGCCCAGACATAATACTCACTTCTGACTCCCTTGCTGGCTAGCCCAGTTCAAGTACCTGCTCCTTTCTGGCTAACAAGGAGGGCCTAGCTAGCTAGCTAGCAAGGGATCCAGATGCAGCTGAAACCTGACCCTTTATTTGCACCTGTCTACCTTTCTAGCTAGTCTGGCTTCCCCATACACCTGGCTTCCTAGCCCAAACCAAACACTTGCATCACCTACCTACTTTGCTAGTTTAGCTAAACTTAGCTAAGCTTATGAGTAGGGATTTAGAATTCATGCAGGAGAAATAAAAACACACACACTGCACTTCCATGGTTCAGGAAAATATAACAGGTTGAATTATTTGATGGGAGACTGGACCTCAACACATTTTAGGAAAAGTTCCACAAAGCCAGAACCGGCTACTATTTCTCTACTGTATCCTCTAGGGCAGTAATCGTGTCCATGAAAAAAAAGGTTTGTGGTCTGCGGCTCTGGCTGGTCACCCCCTAGCGGGGTCAGGAGAAGGACCATGTCCCCCATATGGTCCTGAGGGTCAGGGCAGTGGGCGGATTGTGTCTCTGGACACAACCCACCCAGTCCCCCATCACAGGTCTGAGCGTGGGCAGGTTCTGGCTTCATGACGTCACTATAGGGGAAGTGTCTTCCTCTTTGAGTGGCACACAGCTCACCACGCATGCACGGCCCGGAGTCTGTAAATTTAGTGGACTTTATGGACTACAAAGTCAAGCCACAAAGCTTAAACACTGAACTCACTGTCACCAAGCAAAATTACTTCACAGGTGCCATTTCCTCCCAGGCTTCCAACCCACGCAGCCTCTTTTCAACAATTGACTCCCTCTTAAACCCCACACGTGCTCCCCCCACAACAACCTTTACAGCCCAAGACATAGCCGCTACTTTAGAGAGAGAAAACTGACAAAATCAGACGTGATATTTCTGCTCATCGAGCCACTCCAACCATACCCACCCCATCCACCTGTAAATCATTAATGGCCTCCCTCAGCCCTGTTACTGTGAACGAAGTCTCTTCTGTCATCATCTCCGTCTACTACCTGTCCGCTTGACCCAATTCCTCCTGATCTACTCCGTGCCCATTCCTCCACCCTGGCCCCCACCCTAACCAAACTATTTAACCTCTACCTTTCTACTGGTATCTACCCCTCCACTTTTAAACATGCCATAATTCTCCTTATCCTGAAGAAACCATCACTGGACCCCTCCCTACATTCTAGCTACCCTCCTATCTCCCTTCTCCCATATGTCTCCAAACTTCTTGAACGCCTTGTCTACAAAAGATTCAGGGATTACCTGAGAACCAACTTTCTCCTTGACCCTCTCCAGTCTGGCTCTCAAGTTGCCCATTCCAGCGAAACAGCCCTTACTAAAGTGGCCAATGACCTCATCAGAGCTAAGTCTCGAAGGGAACTTTTCCCTCCTCCTTCTCCTTGATCTTTCCTCTGCTTTTGACACTTTTGATCACCCCTTTCTACTACAAATCATGCTCCCCATTGGTATCAGTAACACTGCTCTCTCTTGGCTTGCTTCCTATCTGTCTGACCGCTCCTTTCAAGATTCTTTCAATGGTAATTCCTCCTGTTCTACTCTTCTTCCTGTTGGTGTTCCCCAAGACACAGTCCTTGGACCGGTTCTCTTTTGCCTGTACACCTCGTCTCTCGGTAGTCTCATATCCTCCTTTGGCTTACAGTACCATCTTTATGATGATGAAACTCAAATCTTTCTGTCTATCCCTGACTTGTCTCCTGGATGAGGTCTCATGCGGCCTGTCAGCCATATCATTACCGATGTCTGACCGATTCCTGAAACTAAACCTAGATAAAACCAAACTCATCATCTTCCCCCCTTCAATATCCAAATCTCCTCCTGCCATATTCCTAACTGTTAACAACACTGTTATTCGGCCTTCCCTCAGCTATGTTGTTTTGGCCTCACCATTGATTCTGCCCTCTCATTTACTCCCTATATTCAAAACATTTCCAGGTCCTGTCACTTTCACCTGCGCAACATCTCCAAAATCCGCCCCTACCTGTCCCCTGAGACCAACAAACTTTGTACACGCTCTTATCATCTTTCGCCTGGACTTCTGTAACATCCTACTCTCTGGTATTCCACTAACCGGACTCTCTCCTCTACAATCTATTATGCAGCCAGACTCATCCATCCTTTCCACCGCTCCTCTTCCGCTGCATCTCTTTGCAGATCTCTACATTGGCTTCCATTTCACCTTAGAAAAAAATTTCTGTACTTTGCCTTCAAATCCCTCCACAGTTCTTGTCCCACTTACATTTCTGACCTGGTAAAAAAATACTCCCCCAGCTGCTCTCTCCGCTCCTCCGATGACCTACAACTGACTTCCTCACCCATAACCTCATCACACGCATGGCTACAAGACTAGAGCTGCCCCAATTCTCTGGAATGGTCTTCCTTGTCCTATTCGGCTTGCTCCTACTTTCTGCTTATTTAAAACAGCACTCAAAACCCATTTTTTCAAACTTGCCTACCAATCTTCTTCTGTCTTTCGAAACTGTCACTACTTTCCACCACTACATATCTCCCCTCCGACTGTGGGTTAATCACCCACCTACTAGATTGTAAGCTCTTCAGGGCAGGGTCCTCTCCTCCTGTGTCACTGTCTGTATTCGTCTGTGATTTGCAACCCTATTTAATGTACAGCGCTGCATAATATGTTGGCGCTATATAAATCCTGTTTAATACTATTATTAATAATAGTGGTCCTTGAGGTCCAAAAGGTTGGCGACTACTGTTCTACGGCATGGATATCATCAAACTACATGACTGAAAAGTTGTAAGAGCTGCACAAATATTTTGACATTTTGTATCCAGGGTAATAAAAGCCCTGTTGGCACTAACTTTACCTTACACTGAGTAAACCAAATTATAAGAATAGACTGCAATGTTCCTCAACAGACCTACAATTGTGCATGTGTAATTTTGGGCAGCAGTAGCTCACTTATTATTGTAATGCAATAGTGTGAATAAATGTCATTCTGGATGGGACCCCAATGCGCCTTCCCAGTGCAGTACTGTTGTGGTTTGCTGTGCATTTTCTAATGGAATCCAATGTAAAAATGTAAATTTTTGGTAAAAGTTTGCTTTTTTTTCTATTATCTATTACGATCAATTTAATTAATTAATAGGTATTGAATATGCTATCCAATTGTTCAGTATTAAAAATGTTTTTTCACCAGTATATCCTGAAAACATCGATAGTGACACAAGTATTAATTTTTTGATAGTGACACAAGTATTGCTATATTGATAGTGACACAAGAATTGATTTATTGATAGTGACTCAAGTATTGATATATTGATGGTGATACAAGTATTGATACATTGATAGTGACACAAGTATTTGACACAAGTATTGATATATTGATAGTGACACAAGTATTAATTTATTGATAGTGACACAAGTATTGATTTAGTGATAGTCACACAAGTATTGATTTGATTTATTGATTGTGACAAAAGTATTGATATATTGATGGTGACACAAGTATTGCTATATTGATAGTGGCACAAAGGGCTCAATTTATAAATGATAATTGGATGAAATTGTTTCAAGAACTGAAAATAGTTTTAAATGTATCTATGGTTATAAATAAATGTATATATGCACATTCGTTTTATAGTGTTTTTGTACGATTAAAAAACATATAAGAATTAAATACTATGTGTAAATTTAAGTACCATGTCAGAAAATAATAAGATAGTTAAATTAAAAAAAAAAAAAAATAAACATTTCGACGAGGATGGGATTCGAACCCACGCGTGCAGAGCACAATGGATTAGCAGTCCATCGCCTTAACCACTCGGCCACCTCGTCATGTTCGGGTATGTGACTGCTCGCTGTATCCTAAGAAATCAAATTATATTTTCCAGTAACAACATTAGAAAATACGTTAATTTTAATGAATGTGTGTTGTATTTGTTGTCCTCGCTCATTATCGCACCGCAATGTCTGCAATCTATATACAGTAACAAGGCAGACAAGTAAAAAGGCAAACAGGATGTAATGGGCGGGTCAAAGAGCCGCCCAATGAAAGTAGAGAGAGGCGTGGTCAGTGTGTACAGGAGAGTGGCGGTTAAATTTGAAAATGGACCTGGTTTCTGCGGTGTGACGGACTTGTTGGGGATTTGAGGCACGGAACCGGAGCCCGCGAAAAGGGAGGGCTGTGAGGTAACGGGCATAGGCGGGTGTTAGATATTTTTCTGAGGTACTCGCGGGTTAATAAAAGCCCGGCCAATGTAATAAAGCAAGCGGTCTTCATATTGTATACACTCAGCCCTTTGCAAGTTTTAAAAACGAGGAAGCGCAAGTATTTCCCGGCATGCTCTCCTGCAGCCTGGCTGAGACTTGTAGTTCCCCAGGCCCTGCAGAGTGTTGTCAGTGATATTGGTAATAAAACAGATGCATGTGGGAGCTGCTTGTGTTTTATATGTTCCCTGGGTAATATTACATAAGTCAGCCATGTAATCCCTCTGCTCTGCTGGCTGCATTCATTTCTGATCTGAATATTTCCTTTTTATGTTTATTAATAATAAATGGTAATGCTACAAAGAAGATACATTTACAATATGGTCAGGGTGCTTTTGAAGTTTTTGTTTCACCTCTGTGATTGTATGCCGCGTTCCCTCCTTGGCTGGTCCCTGGCCATAGAATACAAAGAGTTTTGTGATTGGTCAAGAAAAGAAGGCGCATGAGTGTCATTGCCGGTGCGCCATCGTACAAAAGCCATTTACATAAAAATAATTTTTGTCATAGGTGACAAATGCATAAAGATCAGCTATTTGGAGTCTCTTAGCGATGACACGTTTCGCAGTATAAATTCTGCTTCATAAGATTGGGATACATAGTATGGTAGAATTACAAGGTTCTAAATTGATCAGACCAATCAGGGTCACGTTTAAAAATTAAAAAAAAAACTTGCTGTCATAATTAAGTAGCCACTAAAATGTTAATCAAAAAGATTTGCACCATTGCTGCATACACGTCGATACAAAAAAATTGGTCAGAAAAACCAACTGGCTGGTTAGCAGAGTATACAGAGGGAGTTATGGGGTTTATTTTTACTTTGTAATTTTAAAATCCTCAAAACCATCCAAAATCACATTAATGTTAAAGTGTACCTAAACTCAGAAATTTCACTTTACATAAAATGGTAGACAACCTGATTTATGGCTTAGTCTACACGGATGTTTTCCCCAGCGTTTATTCTGAGGCTTTTAAAGCCCATGTTTGAAATTCTCATGCGTTCCAATAAACTAATCTACTTCAGGATGTTTTTTTCAGGCACGTTTATGAGCTTTATCTTTAAAATTAAAACGCAGGGTAAACATTTGAAAACGCCCCAAAACGTGTGAAAACGCTTGAAAATGCTCCTGTTGAACTCAATAGAGGCTTTTACAAGTGGTCTTAAGCTTTTTACAAGTGGAAAGCTTCCTTTGAAAACAATTAGGGCTTTTATAAGCGTTTTTAGCAGGACTTTGGAATCTGGAAGCCCCCTTTGATAAGGAGACTCCCAGATCTCTACCACCCCACCCTGGGGAATAAGTACAGGGGTACATAAAACCCTTTACTCATTCCCTGAAATGGTTAATGTTAAAAAAAAAAAAAAATAGGATGCGGCTTTAATGTTAAACTATTTTATTAAATGTGTGTTTTGTGTAACTAAACTTCTTATCCCAATGACAGGATGATTCCCACGGCTGCATTCATGACATGAGCACAGCCCTGGGATGACTCCTGACAGTGAGGGATCCCCAGGCACTGGAGGTTAAATGAGGACAAGGCTTCCCATTCACCTCTAGTGCTTTGTGATTGGCTGAGGTTTTCCGTTTCTCAGCCACTCAGCACTAGACTTGAATGGGGAGACTTGTGCCCATTCATCACTAGTGCTCTGTGATTGTCTGAGAAATAGGAAACCCTGATGACAGCTCAAGCATCATAAGGATTCCCCTTTCCTCAGCCAATCAGGAAGGAGCGCAATCAGCGGAGCTTTACTATGCCCTAGAGGAGCTGTGACATGTGTTCTGTATCTGTAGCACATACTAGTGGGTCTGCACTGCATGTAGTAATAGTTGGATAGTTTTCCTGGCACTCTGATCTTCCCTACATGATAGATGGGAGACCTCATTTCAAACTCATATTTGTGGCACCTATAGAATTTTCAATCCTTAAACATTGTTAGGCTAGGAGGTGGTCAGAAAATGGGGTAGTGAGAATCTTTTGCTGTGATGTTGGAAGCCCCTCCGACTATTAGAATCCTGTCCCCTAGCAACCATAATTTGCAGGAATGGCCTCACTTCCTGGCTACCTCATTACTCCCTACCAGCATGGATCGGAGGGGTGCTAGGCCAAAGTGATCAGATCTCTATCGGGACTTCTAGGTAGTGGGCTTAAGTTTGTTTTTGTTTTTTTTTTGACACTTTGGGGAGTTAACAGAGCACATTTGTGCGTATGTTCAATTATTCTTTAAACCAGTGGTCCCCAACCTTTTCAGTGGACCTACAGACCACTAAACTTACAGACCCCGGACTGTGCATGCAGGGGGAGCCATGTGTCGCTCATATGGGAAGACTTCCCCAGAATAACGGGAAAACTTCTCCCAGAATAACGTCATGATGCCAGAACCCGCCCTGAGCCTGCGATACATATGAGAGACATGGTCCCCAGCTCTGGCCGGTGACCACCCCCCCTATAAGTGTGTTGGAAACCGCTAGTCTCGGCACTCTCGTGGACCGGGTGTGGGCGACCCCTGCTTTAAACTGTTCAGGTTTTTATTTCTTTATGTCCATTACTTAAACAATCTGTAAGTATGCCGGGAGGATTAGGGGTGAATTTTTTGCACAAGAACACAGAAAACAGTACAAAAAAATTATTTTGCTATAGTTCTGCATATAAATCATATCAAATTATACCGTGCCACTGTTAAACAAGGTAGTAAATAAAAATAAATGTTCCAATTAGTGGAATCTTTTATTGAAGCTGACCAGATGGCAAAATTCTAATTTTGCTTGTTGTGATGGAGTAACTTAAAACAAATATTTATCAAATTTGTGGTGGCTGGAATATGGCTCAGTATGTAAATTTGTGGGGTTTTTGGCGCTTTGGGTAGTTGTAAAGTAACTGGATTTTACCTTTCCTGCAGCTGTCTATAAAGAACGATAGTTCAGTACCACCCTCTGCTGCCTGCTGAAAAATGTTTAAACACAGATTCTTTAAGAACCGGCACAGCAGTGCGGGAAGCTAAGCAACTGCCCTCGGGAACCACATGAGCACAACACAGAAACTGCTGTTGTCAATACCAATCTGAATATAGCTTTAAACTGTGTACAGACAATAGATTTTTATCCTCTGAGAGGAAATTCATCTATTCTCAGTAAAAAATGTCTGTACAGCTGTCCTCTGATATTGGCTAGCGATCCACCGTCCAGAATCACTAAATGTTTGACACAAGCTACCGCTGTTGCTTTCCAATGGGGACGACAAAGCGCCACGCCCTCTATAGAGAGAGATAATGCATAATAAAATTTCAGTTGGTTCAAATTTAGATAAATGTGCATTATATAATAACTAGAAAATGGTGGGATATTTTGTCATGGGTTTAAAATGGTTATCCAAGTTTATGTGCAATTATTTTACCTGGCAATAAGTCATTACTTCTTGTCTGTGTTTTCTTCAGCATCTATTATAGCGTGGTCTTATTGTACCCATTTTTTTCCCATTAGGTCAGTGGTATAATAAAAATGGACAACAAATCTGTTCTTCAGGGCAGGTAAGGGTTATACACAATTTCAGATGGTAGATTCCATACTCTGTGTGTTATTGAATGTTTTGTCTGTATCATTAGTTTTTTCAGTCTCTCGTATTATGCTGTATGTAGACTTACTGACAAGGGTAGCCACATACAGTTGGTTTCCTGAAGGCATAAAAGATATTTCAAAGGGTTCCTCCATATTAAAAAGTTTGAGAAACACTCACTGACACAATCCATAAGCTGTGCTGTACATTCTATGCATTGGACTGGTTCACTGTATATGCTGTGCTCTATGTTCCATACTTTGGAATTCCACAACAATATTCTTCCTTGTATATTATATATTAGACCTGGCTTTCCCAACATATGGCCCACAGGCCAGAACCCCGTGTTTAGCTTTGACCACAGTCTCATACACAGCACTCTTGCTGCTGTAACTTGCACCAAATCCTGTATAGGAATTCTTTAATTATTCACTTCCTCTACTGGGTTCTACTGTGGATCATGTCACCTGCCGAAACACAAGGAGTTGAAAAGGCATGACTGTGAAATCTAAGTGTCTGTTGGTTTGAGGGTGCGCACGTGGGCATATATTTGTCTGTGTGAGTATATGGCTATATGTACAGTTGTGTTCAGAATAATAGCAGTATGTTTACAAAAAAAGTAACAAAACAAAATCCTTAAAATTCTTTTTATTTTCATACACACAAATGCATTGGGAACACTGCACATACTATTGCAAATTAAAACCTGAAGAAAAAACGAAAAGTACGTTTGTATTATTCCTTTTCAGAAGCTGAAGAAAAGGTAATAGGCTTTAAAAAAAAAAAAAAAATAGTGTCTGTATTCTTCTTTACAAACTCAAACATTCACTGTATAAACTGAAAAGCTTTTAGGAATTTGCTTTCCCTTTGAATCACTGAACTAATATTTAGTTATATAACCACTGTTTCTGAAAACTGCTGCCCATCTTTGTTGCATGGAGTCAACCAACTTCTGGCACCTGTACACAGGTATTCCAGCCCAGGAAAATTGAACTATACACCACAATTTTTTGCATTTCTTGGTTTTGCCTCACAAACAACATTTTTTGTGTCACCCCCCAAGTCTATTGGATTCAGATCTGGGGATTGGGCTGACCACCATAAAACCTCAATCTTGTTGGTCTGGATTCAAGACTTTGCTCGTTTTCTGATGTTTGGGGTCCTTGTCTTGTTAAATCACCCATTTCAAGGACATATCCTCTTTGGCATAAGACAGTATGATCCCTTCAAATATTCTGATGTTTTTAAACTGATCCATAGTCCCTGGTATGTGATACATAGGCCCAACACCATAGTACGAGAAACATCTCCATATCCTAATGCTTGTTCCACCATGCTTCACTTTTTTCACATTGTACTGTAGCCTAAATTCAGTGTTTGCAGGCTGTCTGACAAGCTATGTCTGGCCCCTACACCCACCCACTTTCATCAGTCTACAAAATGTTTACCATTTTGCTTTAGGCTTTGTCAATGTGGCAAACTGTAGCCTCTTTAGCACATGTCTTTTTAGAGCTTCTTTGATCTTCCTGGAGCTGATCATTAACTGAGTCTTTGCTTTTCTTCTAGCCATCATATCATATTTATCATTTTCTGCACTTCTTTCTATGTTTTCCCCTTTCCAAACAACTTTTTAGTCAAAGTACGCTGTTCTTCTAAAAAAAATGTCTGGAACTGCAGTATACTGAAATGCAGTATACTCCGCATGTACAGAATTTGCTGCTTTCCTTCCTTAAATAAGGGCCATAACTGACATCTGTTTTTTTACAAAATGAATGATCTCGCTAATTAATTTCCACACTGCTATTATTTTGAACAGCCTAATGTTCCCTTTCTTTCACATTCTGTAAATGAATAACACAAATGTGATAAATGTTTCCCCATGCTTAGATTTCGAATAGGATGTGCAGTGTTCCCAATGCATTTATTTACATGTATAGAAATAAATCCATTATGCGGAATTTGAACTTTATTCACTTTTTTAAATACACTGCCATTGTTATGAACACAACTGTGTGTGAATGTATGTTTGTGATTATGCATTCTAGAAATGTTTCACAGTGTGAAGGGGACAGGGAATGAATGAATCATATGTGGTTGTGTTAACTGTGTTTCTGAACCTTCCTATGTACATTTCATATTCCTGAACTCCATTCTCTGTGCGTGGGCTGTATGCTACTTTAATACCTAAGGCCTATGTTTTGTATGCTGGGCTTTGTTAATTTTTCGTTTTACTTTTGGTCACTGCATTCAGTGCACTGGACTGTGTGCTTTTCCATGAGCTATAAATATTTTGTTAGCACAAATGTAGCAGCATTTGCGCACGGAATATACATCAACTAGGTGCTTGTTAAATGTATCTCCTCCATTGTCACTATAAGGTACAGCTTGCCCATGCTGCAAACTTTGATTTGGGTATTTTGGCTCTTTGGGCGTTTTGGAAATGTTGGACTACCATGTTACAGACCTTTACATTCCCTATGTTGCAGGGGATGTTAAATACAACAATCTTTAAACCTTATGGTTGTCAGGCAGGAGAACAGTTCAGTCCTTTACTGTGGCCAATAAAAGGAAAAAACAGGGCAGAGGATATGTGGTATATAGTTCTGTTTGAATGCAAAATAACATCCTTTAGATTTATTATTTCCCCGTTTTATTTCTTTTCAGCGATCTAACTGAACGAAGGAGCCGTAGACGACTTTCGTCGGTAATTATGTTGCACATTTTAGTCACCATTGTCATTTTATATGTATTATTTGGTGAAGTTCCTCTAACAATTACATTTTCAAAAGTATCCAAACAAAATATGCCCTTTTAATAGACAATCATTAAAGCTGAACTCTGGGCACAAAAACGTATGTATTATATTGTTTATATATTATAAATAAAACTTGTATATTATGTTTTTATTATATAAAAATATATTTAATGGCAAGGAATGATAGAAATCTACTTTGTCTACACAATCAAATAATATTTTGTAAGTTGCAACAAGATCATCACTATGCTACACAACTGCTGTATGTATCTACAATCTGCTCAAGCATATAAAATCTATGATCTATCTATGAGCAATATTTTAGTCAAAGCTGAGTGAGAAAGTGAGAAAGGCAGCTGTCCATGGTATGCATGTACTGCTTTTTTTTTTTGTTTTCATTTTTTTTTAATATGTTTTTTTTTTTTTGTTTTACAGATTCTGAAAGCTCCAAGAAGTCCCCTTAAAGATCTGGGAAATGGAAACGAGCTTCATCAGGTCAGATAAGTCTACTAGCCTTGCCTTGAGTAGAATATTTACCAAGTCTACTAGCCTTGAGTAGAATATTTACATACGAACTACATTTTTTTTCTTCCAACAAAAACCTTCCGTATCGACTTGCAAATTTTAATTTTTTTTTTTTCATTTAAGTTACTCCTTAAGCTTTATGTTGGTGCATTTGGGAGAATTTTCAGCTGTATTGCCACCTTATGTTGTTAAAAAAAACATGTCTCTGTGTATGTTGTTAAAAAAAAGTGTGTGTGTGTGTGTGTAAATATACACACTTACCAACCACTTTACTAGGTACCTCCATCCAACTGCTTGTAAGCACAAATATCTAATCATCCACTCAACATGGCCACAATTTAGAGCATTTAGGTATGTAGACATTGTCAAGGCGACCTGCTGAAGTTAAAACCATGCATCAGAATAGGAAAGAGAGGAGTTTTAAGTGAATGTGGTATGAATGTTGTATAGAGCCATATGTTTGCTAAGCCTAATTTTTATTTTTATTTTTTTAGTATTCTATTATTATAGATGGATGTTGCAAGGTACAATGATATTTTCAGAGATGGCCACCTAGTCCTTGCTGTCCACTCTATCCTGGGGAAAGTGACAAAAATTGATATAACAAAAGTGTGAACAATTTGTACGGTGTTTAGGTTGACATGACAAACAATGTCCAATGTGAAATGTACCTCTACAGAACCATTAATTAGGGAGGAGCCTGAGAGATGGGGCATATGAAAGACTGAAGAAGCATAGGACTTTCCCTTGTAGCTATTAATTTATAATTAGTTTAAACATATGTTTGTTTCAGTGACAAAATGTTCTTACCTACAGGAGTCAACTTTTGAAAAACGGAGAAAAAGCTCTCGGCGAGTGAGTTTTGCAGAGACAATAAGGTAATTCTCTAATCATGGGCAATTTCACAAATATTAGCTATGTCTTTTAGCTCTTGTCAAACTACATTTCTTCATGAATTCTTTTTTTTTTTTTTATTGAGAATTACTTGATATATTCTTGTATGGCTGGTTAGTGTGGTTCTCCCAACACAAGGCTTTCTGTTCGAGTTGTTAGTAAATGGGTTAGGTCAAAAAAAAAATGCAACTTTTGCTTTGATATGTCCCTCTGCTCCCTGTGGCTGCCCCCTTATAAATACTCCATTCCATTTTGCTCTTGCCACTCTTCTGGGTGATGGCATGATGTGTTCCCATCCTGTTTATGTAGCCACAGTGAAGGCTCCTGGTAAGGTGTAGATTTGTAAAGTTGTACGGTGTTAGTTTCTTTTTGTACAATTTACTAAGTTTAACTACAGTTACCCTCAGGTCTAATTTTGTGTGTTTATCTTAGAGCCAATATTTATAAATTTTATATTTGAATCCTTATCCATCCCAGGTGAACTGGAATGGTTTTTATTGTAAAAAGTGGGTGAACACATTACATTTTGATATTTTTATTCTTCATGTAAAGAAGAAAAGTTACCATTCAGCCTACATTTAATTATATTATGTATGTATGGTGGGTAACATGTAGCCAGCTTTAATTCTGGTGTCCCATTGGTACCTCACTTACCATTCCAGATAATTTTATTTGCCTGCACTTTCATGGCTTATGTAAATTTTATGAGTTGAAACTGTTGTGTGCATTACTGTAAAGCCAGAAATGCTTAAAGCTAAACCCTTTCAAGTTTGTGTCTAGAGAAGATCCATAATCTTGTTTTCTCTCTGTTGTTTATCCTGAAAAGCAGCATGGATGTCCTGGGATTTCTGAGGGTGTAGATAATCACAAGACACTTGTTAATGTGAGGCCAATAGAGATAAATGGGACAGGTTTATATAGCTGCTGCAAAGTCTAGAGCCAGATCTCCAGCATATGGGCAAACTAGAAGCTGCAAGTTTTATACCTTGTTACTGCCACAACATAAAAATTAAAGCTTTAACTACAGTGCTATCTATCTCTTCATTAGGCCACATAAAGATGTCACTTTTAAAGGATCATTTTATTTCATTTATATTTTTATCGATATGCTAATAGACTAGTTTTTGAGGTGACTTTATTCTGTTTCTTTAACCTCCCTTTAAAAAGGATATGGATTATATAAAAAAAGTCATGTACAGTTAGAGCCATAAATATTTGAACAGAGACAACGTTTTTCTAATTTTGGTTCTGTACATTACCACATTTCAGCTTTAATAAAGGGCCAACTGAGTCCAACTAATACAGGGCTAGCATAAAGGGCCAACTGAGGCGGTCAAAGGCCTTTTCGGCATCTAGGCTAAGTATCAGGGACACGGGGTCTTCCGTTTATTAATAATATCAATAATGTTGACAACTCGTCTAGTATTGTCGCCCGCATGTCTGTACGGAATAAAGCCCGTTTGATCCCAGTGGATGAGAGAGGGAAGAAACCTGGAAAACCGAGAGGCCAAAATTTTTGTAAAAATTTTTAAGTCAGAGTTTAGAAGGGCTATTGGTCTATAGCTCGGGCAATCCAATGGGTCCTTGCCCGGTTTCGGTATCACTGTTATATGAGAAGCCAACATAGAGGGGGGGATCAGCTTGCCTTTCAAAAAATCATTAAAAAGATTCAGGAGATGTGGGGAAAGCTCTGATAGGAACGTTTTGTAGTATAAGTAGGGCAAACCGTCCGGGCCAGGAGCTTTAGAGGAAGGCAATTGGGCAATAGTTTTTGCGAGTTCCTCTTCCGTAATGGGGTTAAGTTGCTCCAGGTGATCCGACTCAGTCCTAGGGAGGACCACCCGTGCCAGATACGAATCTGTTTGGCCTCAATGATCTACCCTAGAGGAGCTTGGGCACAGTGAACCGTTTGGTATAATTGTGAATAATAGGTCTCAAAACAGGAGGCGATGTGGGAGGGGATGTACCGCACCTTCCCGCTCTCATCTCTAACCGCCCCAGGAGAGGAGTGGACCTGCATATCCCTCAGTTTACGGGCCAGCAGTGTGTCCGCCTTGTCACCCTTATAATAGTATTGTTGACCGATACGCTGCATCCACCTGCTAACCTTCCTCAATTCCAGGGCCCTCAGCCGAGACCTGAGGGTGATTAGTTCCCTCAAGAGGTCCAAGGACGGTTTCGCTGTGTATTTTGCCTCTACAGACTTTAAGGCCTGTGTCACAAGCGTCCGCTGTAAATTAGAGTCCCTCTTAAGGCGGGAACCCAGGGCTATACAATGTCCTCTAAATACAGTTTTTTGGGCTTCCCAGAGCGTGGAATTATGAGCCACAGTGCCTTCATTTTCCCTAAAGAAGGACTTTAACGTTGTAGAAAGTGACAATTTAGAGTCGAGATGTTTTATTAGATAATCGTTCAGTCTCCAGTGACAGACTCTCACTGATTTGGGGGAGAGGGTCACATCCAGTGTAATGGGAGCATGGTCAGACCAAGCGATTGGATGTATCTCCGCGGAGATACTGTTCCTCAGGAGCGGAGAGTTAGTGAAAAGGTGGTCAATTCGGGTATGAGTACAATGCGGGGGGAATAAAAAGAATACTGTCTCCCAGAAGGGTGGTGAATCCGCCAGTTGTCATAAAGCTGATATTTCCTAAGCAATTGCCTAAACACTCTGGATTGCCTGGACACCTGTGCCGGGGGCTGGGAGTGGAGCAAAGTATGCCTGTCCCTAGTGGGAGAGAAAATCAAGTTAAAGTCTCCCCCCACTATCAAATAGCTATGGCTGAAATCTTGAAGGCGGGACAGTACCTTACTGATAAAGTGAGTTTGATTAGTGTTAGGGGCGTATAAATTACATAGTGTAATAGGCACTCCCTGCACTGCGCCATTAAAAATAATGTATCTCCCATCAGTATCTATAATAGAGCGTGACAGTGTAAATTTGTGGGAGTCCTTTAAGAGGACTGCAACTCCGGCCGCCTTCTTGCCCTGGGAATTAGCAAGGTATGCCTGAGGATAAAGTCTGGAGGCAAAGTTAAATGAACCGGATTTGTCAAAATGAGTCTCCTGCAGAAAGACAATATCTGGAGCTAAGCGTTTAAACTCTCTCAGGGCAAATTTCCACTTCGTGTAAGAGTTTAAACCCCTTACATTAAAAGATAATATCCTAGTAGCTATTAGAAGTAAGAGGGAACCAATATGCCACAGCCAAAATCACCACTTATTAAAGTATCCTTCGGTAAACCCGCAGGGTAGCATCCAGAGCCAGGTTCTGCTCCACATCATGTCACATTCAAGATAGGGGGGAAGGGAGAAGGGGTCACAAAACACCCCAATAACAACAAATAAAACCAGTGAACAAGAAAAAAATATAAGCCAGTAGGTGAGTACTCGCCTATCGGCGAGTAGGGAGGAGTCAACATCTGCCGGTCCTGGCCACCTATAAGGTGGGGGCAGGGAACAAATTCGCCTGGCAGATGAATGGATCCTCCCATAGGGACCATGGACCCAAAGGGCCAAAGAACACTGATCAATAAATCCCATCAACAACAAAATGATGCCGACCACCGCCAGTCAGGCCACTAGGAAGAGATCGGGACAGCCCCTGAAAAAATTAGGGACAGCCCCGAGCCCCCCCCCCCCCCCCAGGGCCGCGACAGAAAGAAATTTGAACTTCACGGGAGGTTGGGCGCCCTAGCACCCTGGTAAAAAAAAGCTTGCAGGACCGGTTTAAGATCAGAATCTCGAGTTGCCTCAGGGAGACCCCATACCTTTAATATTATTCCGTCTAGATTTGTTGTCCAAGTCCTCAATTGAACGTTGAAGCTCTTATTTTCTGATCACTATCCCCTACTTTGCGTGAAAGTGTTGTTATATCCTCCTTGGCCAGTTGTACATTTTCATCCAGGTCATCTACTCTGCCAGCCAAGGAATGCAAATCAGCACGCAGGGCCCCTATTTCAGTAGAGCATGTTGCCTGAACTTCTGCTACTAATTTCTGGAAGTCATCCTTAGTAGGTAAAGATTGTAAATACTGCTGCCATAGGGGGTTGGGGCAATCCTCCAACGGGCGATGACCTCTCTCCCTCCTCGTATGAGGACCTGGCCAGGCCTTTAAGCCAGGGGTTTCCACCACTAAATCCCCACAAACAGTTGGGGAAGTAACCAAAGGGGGGGGGACCTAAAGTGCTTGAGGGGGAACCCGGCACAAGGTTATCCCCGATCCCCCCCACATATGTGGCCTGCTCTAACACCAGTACCCCTCCTGCATGCAGTAGGCTCCCTGGCTCCCCTAAGTAACTCCAGGGGGTCTGATGACTGGGTGAATACCCCGCTGGGAGAAGCTGCAGGGGAGCAGAGTCCCCCATTATGATCCGCAGGACTCACCGGCTCCAGTGCAGGAGATTCTGGGCTGTGGGAAGAGGAGGGTGACAAATCCCTGTCATCTGCAGAGTAATCCGCTGGCTGCAGCTCCGTGTCAGCCGGGTCCCGATCTCTCTCTCCCCTCTGCCACGTGTGCGGGGATATAGTCGGCGCCATCTTGGAAGCCGGAGAGGAGGCTGGCGAGGGATCCCCAATATAGGCCCGTGTAGAGGGCTAAAGAGAGTGCTGTTGCAGCGCTTGGGTGGGGGGGAACTTCCCCACTCTCGCTCTGCGTTGTTTGCCCATAATTAAGTGTGCGTCTGCCCGGGATGCTGCGGATTGTTGGTTTCCTCCTTTTTAATGCTCGGCCAGGCCTTTACTGCAGCGGCTTTCAGTTGCTGTTTGTTTGTGGGCCTTTCTGTCCGAAGTTTAGTCTTCAACAAGTGAAATGCATGCTCAATTGGGTTCAGATCAGGTGACTGACTTGGCCATTCAAGAATATTCCACTTTGCTTTAATAAACTCCTGGGTTGCTTTGGCTGTATGTTTTGGGTCATTGTCCATCTGTATTATGAAATGCTTCCCAATCAATGTGACTGCCATTTAGCTGGATTTGAGCAGACAAGTATGTCTCTGAACACCTCAGAATTCATTCGGCTGCTTCTGTCCTGTGTCACATCATGGATAAACACTAGTGTCCCAGTGCCACTGGTAGCCATACAAGCCCAAGCCATCACACTGCTTCTGCCATGTTTTACAGATGATGTGATATGCTTTGGATCATGAGCTGTTCCACGCCTACTCCATACGTTTTTCTTCATCATTCTGGTAAAGGTTGATCTTGAGTTCATCTGTCCAAAGAATGATTTTCCAGAACTGTGCTGGATTTTTTAAATGTTTTTGAGCAAAGTCCAATCTAACCTTTCTATTCTTGAGGCTTATGAGTGGCTTGCACCTTGCAGTGCACCCTCTGTATTTATTTTCGTGCAGTCTTCTCTTTATGGTAGACTTGGATATCGATACGCCTACCTACTGGAGAGTGTTGTTCACTTGGTTGGCTGTTGTGAAGGGGTTTCTCTTCACCATAGAAACGATTCTGCGATCATTCACCACTGTTGTCTTCCGTGGATGTCCAGGTCTTTTGGCGTTGCTGAGTTCACCAGTGCTTTGTTTCTTTCTCATGATGTACCAAACTAGTTTTTGCCACTCCTAATATTGTAGCAATTTCTCGGATGTGTTTTTTCTGTTTTTGCAGCTTAAGGATGGCTTGTTTCACCTGCATGGAGAGCTCCTTTGAACGCATGTTGTCTGTTCACAGCATAATCTTCCACATACAAGCACCCCCCTCCCCCCTCAAATCAACTCCAGGCCTTTTATCTGCTTAATTGATAATGACATAACGAAGGAATTGCCCACACCAGCCCATGAAATAGCCTTTGAATCAAATGAAGTGATTGTGTAAAAAAAAAACAAAAGCCTTAGTTCTTCACATATTCAGTGTTCTCCCCAGAAATTTTTTTCAGCCGGGTGGTGGGAAGCTGTAGCCGGGTGGTAAAAAAGGGGGTGTGGCAAAACACAGCAAATTTAGTGCTCCCAGTTGTTTATGCCATGGGTATCCAGTAACCTCTTATTGTTTCAGTGTTC
>NC_092869.1:12941726-12947505 GCF_032062135.1 Pyxicephalus adspersus
TTTTTAAGGTACACATGGAGGCATAGGAAACTGAAACTGTAGGTGCAAGTGGGGGACACTTGTGGCTAAACCTTTCTAAAATGTAATTAGTATGGCATTATGAGAACATAAATCTCTACCTAGCAAAGTTTGCTGCTCTGTTACATATATCTGTCTTCATCTTACCTCAAACCCCAATTTCTCCAGAATTAAGAGGTGCAGGGAAACAAAAATATAGGTGGAAGTGGGAGACACGTGTGGCGATCATCTTTCATCACCATGGCATCATTACAACATTAAAAAAAACTGTCCATCAAAATGCACTTCCTTGTTACACATGACTGTAACCTTCCTGTACCTCAACCTCAATAAAATTTAGTGGGCAGAGTTGATTTTCTAATGATGCCATAGTGATGAAGTTTTAGGGGATGTTAGTCACAGATGTTCCCCACTTGTACCTATATTTTTGGTTTCTTACACCTCCCCATTCCCCAATTGAAGTTCAGAATGTTAGATAAGAGGACAGGAATGTGTAACGGCAGGGAGGCCCATTTTAATGGGCAGAGTGTTTTATGTTCTAATGATGCTGTAGTAATGAGATTGTAAGAGGAGAATGTGCCCAACACTTGCACCTATATTTTCAGTTTTGTACCCCCTACCCCAGGGAATTTGCTGTACAAAGAAGAGAAGCAGACAGTAGTTTGACAAGTAGGTATATATTTAGTGGCCCCACCCCAATGCTCCTTGCTATGTTAGTGGCCCCCGTGGTCCCCAATTTGCACTTTCAATTTAGAACTCCTAGTTGCACTTTCCTCTGAAACAGCAACCCCAAAGTTCAATTTTTATAACTTTTTACATTTGTGACCTCCATATCTTAAAATTCTTTAAAGCTGGGGGCTGAAATTGTAATACCTAGTATCTATGAGGGTCCCCTGTACACCCTGAAAATTACAGGTCATTGTGACATACATATTAGGAGATATGGAGGTTTGTACACACAGAGCTGTGAGGATGCAGAATTCACACGCAGGGCTAGCGGTGGATACATTTCACAGACAGAGCTCGTGCTGTGAGATGGGGGCGGGGCTGCCTGTGTCCCCTTCATATGAAGGCTGAACTGTGTGCAATCCTCTGAACGGATGACACAGAGCAGCCGGAGATCCGTGCATGCGAGGACGAGAGCTGGGCGGGGTATTTAAATCAGCCGGGCGGAGCAACCGGCTAAAAACCTCTGGGGAGAACTATGCATATTTATGCAATCTTTTTTTTTTTTTTTTTTTTTTTTTTTCCAACCCACTGAATTAAAGCTGAAAGTCTGCAAATCAACTGCATCTAAATTGTTTCATTCAAAATTAATTGTGGTAATGTACAGAACCAAAATTAGAAAAAAGTGCTCTCTGTCCAAATATTTATGGACCTAACTGTATGCAGACAATAAAAAACTTGCACACATTTATGAAAGCTTCTATGAAATAAATGTTCTTCTGTTTTACAGGGTTTTCACGCCAGAGCTACAGTCAGCTGGAGTAGAAGATGCTGACAGTGGAGGTAATTATTGGGTTTGATGTGTTCCTAAAGTTCCTCTCCAGGGAAAATGACCCAGCTTACTACCCACTCCAACACATCTGGCCTTTTTTGCCCCTTATTTTGTTAAGCAAGATATACCTCTCTAAATGCACAGTATGACAGAGCTGTTGCCAGATGCGGGGGACTGCTGCCCGCTTATTCAATTATCATCTGACATAGTCACAACGTGAAAAGGAAAATGAACGACAGGGAGTTCCATGACATGTTACACCTGTTCAGAATAACATTTTGGTAAATGATTTTACAATAGATGAGTAACTTTTGAATGACCTTGTAATGTTTTTATGTCCAATCTTCTCTGCAACCTGATGTGCTATTGGTTGATTGGCTTGGCCTTATTTAGCAAAAAAAAAAAATATTGGGAATGGCACAATAACTTTTAGTCAAATTCACATGAATTTTTGTTCATGTCATTTGATGCATCATGTTTAAAATATACACTTCACAAATTTGTGGGAAAGCAAATAAACTGCATTAGAACGTTATAAAAATAATGGCTTTTTGCATTGAAAATCTGGCAGTGTTATTTTTTACTAATTAGTCAATGCCTTTGACCAGCTTTTTTATCATGATATCCTAGGTTTGATTTAAAAAAAAATCTTAGAAAAAGCACACAAAGGACAATCAGTTGACATTTTTACTTATTTCTAATAAAAGAATAATAACTATGTGCCTCGTTGTCTGATTTATTAAAGCTCTCCAAGACTGGAGAAGATACATTTTTATCAGCAAGCCTGGAATAGATCTGGTACAGAACTGAAAACATAATAACACGTAACAAATGACTTTTAAGAAATTCATCCCAGGTTTGCTGGATCACCCAGCTTCACTGATCAATGTATATCTACTCCAGTCTTGGAGAGCTTTAATTAATCAGGCTGATTGGGTCCACACGGTTCAATATATCCTGGTCAGACTGATGGTGCCAGATAACAAGCTTCTCTACAGGGGGACATAAATATCAATGGTAACAGT
Organism: Pyxicephalus adspersus; assembly: GCF_032062135.1. Lineage (NCBI taxonomy): Eukaryota > Metazoa > Chordata > Amphibia > Anura > Pyxicephalidae > Pyxicephalus > Pyxicephalus adspersus. Next base: position 12,944,268 of record NC_092869.1, read on the forward strand.
CATTTTTGCAAAACTGGTTATTGTTTATCTAAAAAATGGAGCGGTTATTTTTGTAATGCCATTTCCTTTCTATGTTTACATAGTGCAAAAGCTAGGAGCCAAGTATGTTAAGATATGTAAATGCAAAAGAATTTTAAAAACATGACCCATTCATTTGCTGTATTACTCAACCTTTAAAGTGCATTCATTCTAAGTATCTATATAAATAAGGGTAATTATTTTTACATGGGAATACAAGAAACTTGCTTCTTTGACTGAAGTATTAACCTAGGGTAAAAAAATGCAGTCGTCCGTCCGTCTATAAATAAATACCATACAGACCACAGCCTTTAAATTGCCAAACATGCAATATTCTGTTTTAAAACTGTCTTTTTGACATATACTTTGCAAACACTCGCCAAAAGCAGTCAGCTCGATCATTTTTCCTATGTCATATTATCCACTGCATCTGAGGTTGCCAAAGGGCTCTTTAGTGGTCATCTAGTTAACGTCACTCTTCAACTATACCATGAAGTCGTGGGGGTCAATCAAACATATGATTCTCACCCTTTTCCGCAGCAGTGTCCTTCTTTTAGGCAAACACTCTACAATGTTCTCCCAGGCCCCTTTTAGCCGTTTGCGCCACCTGGCACTTTTCAGTAACCGCCTGCTGTTTTTAGGTTGACAGAACAGTTGAGTCACCATACAGGGGCTGCCATCCGCCTACAATTTCTTCCCACCCAGCCTAAAAAGATTTTTGGGTTGAAGACTGCTTTAGATGATCCTTCTGATATGCAAGCAGGCTTGCTGGACACTCTAGTCTGCAGTCTGTTAGATCCCTCAATACCCACCAGAGCTTTGCAATAGGATAGTGGTCCAGATAGGTCATCGAGCAGCTGCAGATTTGGCTTTGATCTGTCCAACCCCAGCAATTCTGGGATTGTGACAAGCGAAAGACCCTTAGCATTTTGGGGGCAAAAAGTCTCGATTAATGCGCCTGTGTGCTAACATTAAGAATCTCTCATGCAGATCACAGTTCTCCCACTGACATGGCCTTTATCTGCTTTTTTCTCTCCAGAAGGCCCTTGTTATATTTGTTTAGGAATCAGACAGGATCATCCTCTGTCTGTGTTAAGATTCGGTTTCAATCATGTAAATTCTGTTGTCTGTGCTTCTTGACTGTGTCAGAACTACCCCTGCTGCAGCATCTAACCTTTGTGGTTTGAAATCTTATCATGGGGGAAAGGAGGATGAGTCTCCCTCTAATAGTCAAGGGGAACTTTTTGATGTAATTTTTGCTAAATATTGTAACATGTCTGGAATATATTTATTCAGACTTGTTAAGTTACTGAATGGTCAACTTGAAGAACTAACCAATTGCCAAACAGCTATTCCTGCCTACTTTCCTCCTTGATTATGTAGAGTGTACTATTAATATAATATTTTATTTTATTCACCTTTTAGGTAATTTGTACAAGTTTATTATATTTGTTTTTGCAATACTTTCATTAATTATTAAGGGCTGTGTTATCCTTGGAGATTTCAGGGGTGATTATTAGGCTACATGCACATCCTTGGTAAACAAAGAGTTAAGTGCATTACATCTTATGAGCTGTCACTCTGTCGTAACGACAGCGGAAGGATACTGAGAATTCGGTCTTGTTGAATTAGGCTGGCAATGTTTTCGTAAATGTGTCAAACAGCTTGAAATATATTAAACAGGACGATTTCTTTTTTAACAGGTTTTGGTACAGCTACTTCTTTCAATAATGAGTAAGTACAATGATAAACTATTTATTTATTTATTTATTTTTTATTGCTTTTGCGAACAGCCCTATAATTCCAAATAAAGCCTTATACTAGAGCAGCGGTCGCCAACAGGTGGTCCACGGCTCTGGTCGGTGCATCCCACCGGCCAAAGCCATGGACCACGTCTCTTGTACAGATCCCTGGCTCAGGGTGGTGGGTGGGTTGTGTCTCTGGGCATAACCCGCCCACTCTCGTATCACAGGCTCAGATCTGGCTCCACATTGGACTGTTTTATGGACGCAGGGAATTGTAGTAGCGGTGCTATTTCAAAGAGTTCCAGCCACTCATAACATTAAGCCTACATTACCTGCTATATTAGTTTCAAGTTTGACCCTCAACTTTGTCTAAGTTTTTAATTTTGGCCCATTGTGTGTTTGAGTTTGACACCCCTGGCCTAGGCAATCGAGAAAAAAATGGGAGGGCAAAGCCTCCCGAGATCCCTACGTCACGCATCCCAGGAGGCTCTTGGGTGCTCCTTCTGGGCATTCCCGAGCATCTCGTGCATGCGCAGAAGGAGCCTTTTCGCGCAAACAGAAACATTTGCTGATCCCACGCCAGTGCAGTTAGTTCGACAAGTTTTTTTCCATTCTATGTCACCCGATCTCGCGCCTGGATTGGGTGACGTTGGAAGAAGAACCAGGAAAAAGAGGAGAAGATGGCCTGGAGCGCCGGCTCTGAGACGTAGGAAGAACAACCAAGAAGAAGAAGAGGAGAAGATTGCCCAGAGCACCAGCTCTGGGACAGATGCCGGGACGACGCAGGACCCGATGCAAGACACCTCCAGATGGATCGGACTGCCCTGGCACTTTATACTTTAGTTCCTCTTTAACTCCTTATTCCCCTCCCCTATCTCTCTTAATTTCTTTTTCTGCAATTTAAATTTTAAATGTTTACAAAGGGGGTGAATGGTACTACCTGCCAACCTTTATGATATCACTCTAAACTTAATATGTCAGTATACCAAGCTTTAAATCTGTGAATAACACTATTTTTGTACTATTGCACTTATTTGTATTATATTTTTTATTGTCAATATTAGAAAACTACTTTGTTGTATTTAGACTTTGTAACCTAAGAGGTGTTGAAGTATGTTTGACCTCATATTTATTCTACTGATGTCCAGTTACTGGTTGGCACTGTACTTATTTTGTTTTAAACCCCCCACCTATTTTATTTTTTCTCTTCCTGTTATTCTATGCAAACTTGTTGTGTATTGTTATTGTATATTGTATTTGAAAATTTCAATACAAACTTTGAAACATAAATTATAATAACATAAATCATTCAGCTTATTGAAAAGTAAACCCATAATTTTTTTTTTTTCCAGAAATGAAAGCACAGATAGTAAATTTCCCATTACTGGTGAGAGTTTTTTTTCCCTTTAGTGAATTTTCATGATAAGCTCTGTAGGTGATTTTATATGATGTATATGTGTATATGTGTATGTATA
>NC_092869.1:12947538-12948596 GCF_032062135.1 Pyxicephalus adspersus
TTTGGGAGGGCATTATTAACTGCTGTAGACTGAATTAGGAATGGATAGATTGCTTCATGGACCTCTTCAAGCTCCAGCTCACCAGGCAGAGGTATTTCTGCAATTTTGTTTGTGGATGTTTCCTTGCCCTTCCAAATTATAGAACTGTAATGAGTTTCATTATGCCATATTTGTGTATTATTTTCAACTACGAACATTCATTACCTGTCAGATCAACCAAACTAGTGTACAAAAGATTACCTAATTTTCTTTAGTGGAGGAACTGATGCATATCACTAGCATTAGACCCATATTTTTTCAGTAAGCCTGAAGGAAATTACAATACAAGCATATTTTTTATTTACCTGTTTTCAAATAACCATTATTATAATTTTTCCTTTCTGCTGCTTTGGTTTTACGATTTCAACTTTCTAACTATTGCTGTGCATTTTTGATATTAACAAACTTGTACCAATCCACTATTGTGAACCTATCATTTTACACAAACTTTATGGCTGATCCACAGGTCTATCTGTTCTAGTACTCACTTAGCAGCAATGAAACCAAAACTAACATACTGACCAAGGGATTGGGATCTTTCTGCACACTGATTCAAGGTCAAGGGCAAAACGACCAAAAAAGTAGCGTTTTCACGTTACTAATAATGACACCTATTAAAAAAAAAAAAAAAAAAAAGCACACTGAAGTTGCCCTTTGTGGGCAAGGTGACAGTAGTTTTTCAATTATTCTGAATGCCTACTACATATTTGTAGGCAATTTTATCCTGGTTCACTGTTTTTTATGCAGATGTTTTAGCATGTTCTTCTGTCATATTTATAAGAGTTAGGTTAGATGGCATGTTTATGTGTTATTCTGGTGAGCACTAGGCTGTTTCCGGAACTTTCACAGCAAATTACTTCCTTGGTTCGTTTGTTTACAGTTTTGACCCCTCTGCCATGGAAATTGAACAAAAATGCACTTTTACGATTACTGCAGTTGCTTTGATTAGATACCATGACAATGTTAATCCTAAACTTGATAAAGTGTTTTTTTTTTGGTTTCTTTTTTTTTTTTTTTTT
>NC_092869.1:12948692-13110494 GCF_032062135.1 Pyxicephalus adspersus
TATATATATATATATATATATATATTTACAGTGGTACATCAGTATAACTCCTGTTTGGACACAGCAAATTTTGCTTGGTATACAACCTTTGTGCTAGAACTTGTAAGGGGGAAAAATGAGTCACAACACTTCCCACTACCCTTATTTACCTCTCTCGAGTCAAAGCCATGACTGCCCACGAGTGTCAGTACGCCAGTTGCTACTATTTAGTGAACAATCCGCGCTATAACTCTGTGATATACATAATATCTCCTCCCTTATCAAAAAAATGGAGCGGGTATTTTTGTAATGCAATTTCCTTTCTATGTTTGCATGAGTGCAAAAGCTAGGAGCCAAGTATGTTAAGATATGTAAATGCAAAAGAGTTTTAAAAACATGACCCATTCAGCACCATCCTAGTAGGTACTCGACTCTTCTCAGCAAGGTAAAGTGAGGTTAAATTTTCATTTATTTCATCGAATTGCTTTTGTATTTATGTACTTTAAGCAGTGTTTAAATTATTTTATACAACCCCCATCAATTAAGTATATGCCAATAACTAGGATTTTTTTTCATTGGACCAGATTTTTCTTTTTTTTCTTTTTTTTGGGGAAAAATTTGTTTGGCATAAGTCCAAAGATCTGGAATGAATTAAGGACTTATACCAAGGTACCACTCTGTGTGTATGTGTGTGTATGTGTGTGTGTGTGTATATATATATATATATATATACATACACACACACACACACATGTTGGGCATAAATAATGTGCCTAATATGGGATCTGTGTTTTTATTCTATGTGAAGGCCTGCGTTTTTGTTTGTATGTATAAAATAACTTTGTATAGTAGTAGTACATTTCACTATTTCATTATTATTTTTTTTTCTTCTAGTGGAATTATACTAACTGCAGTAAAAACCAAACTATTTTTTTCTCCTCCGACAATGATATGGATATGACTACAAGCAACACTGTAGCTATTGATGGACTTCTTGAAGAGAAACCAAAGAAAATAGATACCAGTTTATTTTTGGAAAGCTTGAAAGCCCATGCAAGTGATGAATCTAGCAACTTTGATTTAAAATTTTCAACAACTACAAAAAAGCCTCAGGAATGTCAGTCTTCCACTACTTCATCTTGTCAGACAAAAATAAAGTTTGGAGACTTTTTAGATCGTTTGAGCAATGAAAACACAGCATCTTTAAAATTAGAAGGAGTGGACAAAGAGAATATTTTTCCTTTTGTCTCCAAAGAAAACCTGTTCTCCACAAAGACTATGCTTCAATTTTATGACACTCAGGAAAATACAGCAAATATTACCCGTGTGTTCAGGGACCAAGAGGATGGTCTTGATTTAACAAAATGCCACACAACAAATATTACTTCTTTCCTTCCAACAATCAACCATCAACCAACAAATTTAAGTTCAGGCATCCCTTCAACATCTAATTACAATGCTCATGATAAACCAGAGTTAAGTCATTTGGAAGAAGCCAATGTTAAACCACCCAAGTTTGTTTCTACCAATCAAACTGTGCTTTGTGAAGATGACATGGATATGACATTTAGCCATACAACTCGCATACATGGTGTTTTAAAGGAAAATGCTACCCCTGATAAAACTAAGGTGTTTGTTGCGAGTAATGAAAAGACCATTATTTTTACTGATGAAAATGAAATGGAGCTTACTAAAAATGATTCTGTTTTCATTAACAGCATCCTAAAAAGGGGCAGGCAATCTATTCAAAGAAACAGTAATGCATTCTCTGTGGATCAAACAATAGTTCATCCAGAAGAAGATATGGAAATGACCAGGAGCCATACAGTAGCTATTAATGGTTCAGCAGTATGTGAAATTTTTAAAAAGCAAGTGATTGGTGACACTATTCAGTCTTCAAAGAGACAACAAAGTTTTGGACTATCTTTACCTCTCCAAGACATCAAGCAAAACAAATCGGTGTTGAAAAACACTGATGTTGTACTTACCCCTTTCTCTGAGAAAACTGTTTTGTTTGGATGTGAACAGGATGACATGGAGATTACCAAATCTCACACAATTGCCATTGACAGCAATGCACCTGGTGTTAAAAGTAATAGCTGTATTCCAAACACCATTCCTAATGATAAAAGATCACATTTTATTGGTTTAAGATTATCTTCTGGGTTTAATAAAACAGTTTTTTTCTCAGACGACAGTGAGGGCATGGATCTCACACAAAATAATACAGTAAGAATTGATCAAACAAAGCGCCTTCAACAAAACATGAAAATTACTGGGGCTGAGCATGATGGCTCACAAATAGGGTCTGCATTAGCTGCAACAGATAAGACAGTGGTGTTTACATGTGAGCAACAAGATATGGACATTACAAAATCATATACTGTTGCTATTGATGGTGATGCCTGGAGCAAAGGACTAATGCTGGATCCCTGCATTAACAGAAACAAAGAACTTGATTATGTTTCAACTAAGAAAAGCAATGTTGGGCTTGGATCAAAGATAGACAGCAAAAATGTAGCAATGCAGTCATTTGTGGATCGAAATGTTGGTTTTCCTGGTGCTTCTTCTAAATCTGTACCATGCAGGAAGTCAGTTGGCCAAGTATATGGCACAATTCAAGACAACACAATTGTTTTTCCGTCGGACCAGGATGAAATGGAGCTAACCAAATCTCACACAATTGCCATTGACAATAAAATGCTGTCTGCTTTGGACAGTACCCATAAGCTAAATTCAATTCTTAAAGACAAAAAAACAAAAGGTAATTTAAGATTATCTACCATGCACAATAAAACAGTTTTTTTTTCTACTGACACTGATGACATGGAGCTGACCCAAAGTCACACAACTTGCTTTGATCAAAATAATTTAGCCTGTGCTAAACAAAAGCACATGTCAAATGATGTTGATCAGACTAGACATGTTTTGGATGACATGGAAATTACAATGGTTGGATCACCTGGCAGACAGAGAAGTCCTGCTAAAAATGTATCTGACAACAAGACAGTGGTGTTTACATGTGACCAACAGGATATGGATATCACGCGATCACACACTGTAGCCATTGATCGAGAGAGCCTGTCAAGGGGGTACCAGTCTGATATTTGCCTTGGCAATAATAAAAGGGATGAATTTGTTTCAGCTATGTCAAGATGCCTGACTGACAAAAATGTGGTACCTGGTTCCATGGAAGATTGTGGAAATGTTATAAAAATGGACACCTTAATGCCATTAAGCAAACCTGAGTTTAGGTTATCAGACAGGTCTATGAATATCACTAATATGTCGTGCCAGAAATCAACTGATCAAGTACAAAGCATGTTGAGCAGCAATCCTGTTTTCGTACCTTACCAAGATAATAAAAGGCTTTTACAATCTGGTGAATCTACAAATAAGGCTATTACCCACACACCTTATCCTGATAAAACAGTTGTGTTTGATGATGACATGGAATATACCAAAAGCCACACAGCAATCATTGATGGGATAAATACAAATGAGTTATCACGTCGATCTGTCTTTTCGAAAACTGTGGCTTTTTCAGCTGATGATATGGATATGACAAAGTCAAATACAGTTTTTATTGATAACATAGTAACTGATAAGAGGGCCAAAGATGACCAGCAACATAAATTAAAAAACACACTTATAAAGTTTTCTGGGCCTTGTGATCAAATTATAGAAGACTCAAAGTTGACAATGGTTTATAATAAACCCCTTCTCCCTGAAAAGTCAAAGGTTAATGAAGCTGCAATGCCTGAGTCATTGGAAGACAAAATGTTAAAATCCCTGGACCAGGAAGACATGGATTTAACTAGGGCAAATACAATTGCTATTGAAAACAAGGTTTTTAGTCAGGTGGAAAAATTGCAGGCTACAAATTTAAACAAAACAGAAAACGGCTTTCCATGTAATTTAGCAGCATCTTATAAAAATGTTGTTGATCCTAAAGCCCAGCATTGTCCTAGTCCAGCGGATTCTAATGAAGCTGATATGGACATTACCAAGTCAAATACAGTGTTTAATCATATACCCACCAGCAGAATGCCCCTATCTATGACTCAGTCTAAAGATGTTCCATCCTCCCAATCTTGCCAGAAATCAACTGATCAATTACAAAGCATGTTAAGCAGCAATCCTGTTTTCTTACCTTATCAAGAAGATAAAAGGGTTTTACAATCTGGCGAATCTACAATTAATAAGGCTTTTACCCATGCACCCTATCCTGATAAAACAGTTGTGTTTGAAGATGACATGGAATATACAAAAAGCCATACAGCAATCATTGATGGGATAAATAGAAATCCGTTATCACGTCGATCTGTCTTTTCGAAAACTGTGGCTTTTTCAGCTGATGATATGGATATGACAAAGTCAAATACAGTTTTCATAGATAACGTAGTAATAGATGAGCGGGCCAAAGATGACCAGCAGCAAAAGTATAAAAACACCATTATAAAGTTTTTTGAGCCTTGTGATCAAATTATGGGTAACCCAAAGATGACAACCGTTTATAATAAACCCCTTCTCTCTGATAAGTCAAAAGTTGATGAAAAAGTAGCTACAATGCCTGAGTGGTTGAAAGACAAAACATTACATTCCCTGGACCAGGAAGACATAGATTTAACTAGGGCAAATACTACAGCTATTAAAAACAAGGTTTTCAGTCAGGTGGGGAAATTGCAGGCTACAAATGAAAGCAAAACAGAAAATGGCTTTGCAGCATCCTATAAAAATGTTGTTGATCCTAAAGCCCAGCATTGTGCTAGTCCAGTGGATGCTAATGAAGTTGATATGGACATTATAAAGTCAAATGCAGTGTTTGTTAATCAAATACCCACCAGCAGAATGCTCCCATCGATGACTGAATCTGTAGATGTTCCATCTTCCCAGAAGCTTACCGGTAAAACTGACCCTGTGGTTGGTCCAACTGTATTAAAAAATATTGGTGGCGAGTTAACCAACCATGAACAAGAACAAATAAATGAAAATTTTAGTTTGGTACCTGAAGCTTCACAGAATAGGACCTTGCGGTTACCGTGCCATAAGGATACATACACTGTAACAACTGAAAACACATCCAGTAATATCCATCCATATTCCAGCCGCTTGATGCTTGGCAATAAGGATAAAGCAAATGAAACAGTCTATCAAGTATGTAACATGGAAGAGACAATTGGAAATGCTGTTCTGGTCATCAGAAATGATAACAAGGGTTTCATGGATCAAACCCTATGTAACCAAGGTGAGATGGAAATAACAAAGTGTCATACTACTGCAATTGAAAGTAAGCCTATAGAGACTACTTTTTCAGAGTATCCTGTCTGGAGTGATTGTTCTGTACATAAGCCTGCACCACTCTTTTCAAAGGATATGTCCATGAATGCAGAAGCAGGAATGTTAAAGAGTGGCAAAGAATGCAATCCCTTTCTTGGAAATAAAGTTACCTATAAAAAACCTTCGGATGAATGTGTGCTCCCATGTGAGCAAGAGATTACAGAAATCACTAAAGCTCACACTGCTATTGGGGAAGTCAACACTGTTGAGGAAAATGGTTATGCAAATTCAATTGCAAGTAACTTTGCAAAAAATGAAAATAAACAACCTGAGAAGTTTTTAGAAGTGTCAAACATGCTTTCTGGAACATCACAAAAATGTGAAAATATTTTAAAAGAGTCCATGTTTACAAAAGAAAAAAAGGAATCGAAACACAATGAACTTTCCATATCATTGCCAAGTAAGACTGTATTGGTTTCTGAGGATTTGGGAGAAATGGAGCTCGCACAGATGGATACTGGGACAGTTCATAGTTTATCTGAGATAGGAAAGAAAATTTCCTCTGCTGGTATAGAAAAAACATGCTTGTTTTTGGAAACTGAGATAGATTTTACAAAAAGTAACATTGTTTCTATTGATCAAGAGTTTAAAGAAGCTGAACTGGGCACATTTAAAAATAAAATCAAGGGACCTAGCAGTCTGGTGCCTCTTGTTTCTAGTTATCATGAAGGAATAGATTCAGACCACAAGGATACAAATACTGACGCAGATATGGCTTTGGATAAAAAATACATTATGCCTCATTGCGAAGAATTACTAGATCACAAAGTTCTGTCTGATAGTACACAAACTATACCTTTGGGTGCGCAAACAGTATGTGACCAGAAACCTACAACAGCCCTTTCTACGATTTCTGACTTGGGTGTGCCTTCTGAACTAAGTGATAGCTGTACATCTCAGGAGCAGAAAACTGTAGCTGAATATACTTGCACTCAACAATCTGAAGCTTGTGTCACTCAAAAAATTCCAAGAGCAAATGTAGACAACCAGGTGACAAAAAAACACAGATTATCCAAACGAGTATCCTTCTGCTTTCCTGAAAAGGATATCCAGGAAACTGTTGCAGAACCCAATACTGAAAAAAGTTTGCAAAACAAGCAAAAGTTACCTTTTGTCCCAAATATTCAATCTGACATCAGCTGTTTATTGGAGAGTAACCAACATTTAAACAATTCTATTGCTGGGAAGAATATGTTGTCCTCAGACAAACATGTAAATGAGGAAATCGCTAATAATGCTCAAGATGATGAATATACAATTGAAGGATCACAGAAAGAAAAAAATAGACGTAGAAGTATTGCAAATATCCACCTGAAAATAAGAAGTTTAACAGAACAGTCAAAAAAACGCCCAAGCAATCACACTGCACCAGTCTCTTGCCCTACGGAGTTGTCCATCTTACCCCAGACTCCAGACCCTGCAAGTGGAAATTTTATATCTGAACAAACTTTGTTTAATAAACAGGAGAAAGACACCCAAGCGAATGAAGATGAACCTAAAGAGAGAGATTCTGGAACCACAAAAGACACTTGTTTGCAAACTAGACTATCTGTTAATGTCCTTCACCCTAAGTTACCCAGTAAAAGGCCTTCTAGCACTAGCATTTCTAAACCACCTAACCAGACTTCCAGAACATCTTTGAGTCTTCTCAAAGCTTTTACTGATGGTGACCCGGGGCATTGTATTGATGAGGAGATACTTCCTACTTGCCTAGATGACCATGATGGCAATAGTCTTTTTCAGTATGAAGTTCCAGAAGGTGCTTGGGAAGAGTTGTTTGAAGAGGAAGTCTTGCATAAAAACCAGAATGACTGTCCTTTGTCTAAAGAGACTTTAAATAGCTACAAAAGAGCAAGAGACACTGAAGATGAGACCAAACTGCATAGAGAAAAGCGGGCCAGAAGGAATGATGACATACACAATACACAGGTAGGTGTGATAACTACACACATATCATTCCTCCATAGCCTGTAATATCTGTTTTAACCAATTGTACCATCTATATACACAAACCATATATAGACAAATAGTATTTCTGATCTTGTTCATTGTTCTGATGTGTAATTTCTACCCAGCAATGTCAGTTCCTTATAACATTGCTTCCCTGTTGGTGTTGATGTGTTGCTCCATTAATATTCCTTAACTGGAGATTGAGAATCTTTAAGGCAAAGTTAGTAGCTTTTTCAATTGCTAGTGTCACATGGCTAAAACTTTAAACCAGACTTTTTTTTTTTTTGTACAAGTCTTAAACACTGTTCCTTTACCTTTCTTTCTGCTCACACAGAGTAAATTTAAAGTTTCTCCTACAGAGACATAGACCTCGAGTAACACTTGACTGTTTCTCTCCCACGTTATTTTTAACTGGGCCTTCACCACTTGGTGTCTGCTAATCTGCATAATGCTTTAGAAGTAATTGTTTTTTTTTTTTAGATATCTGTGAATGAATGTTCCAGAAGTGAATATTCATCTCATCACACAAGTAAAACCATGGAACAAACTTACTGCAGCAGTAGCTCCCAAGATTCAAGAGGAGAAGGGATGTCTGTTGACTTAAGCAGTGAGTATTCTTTATCTGTTTGTGTGTTTTTTTTATTAAAAAATCACCAAAATTTTATTTACTTTTAAGTAATACAGTTGTTTAGTAGGCATGTTTTCTAAAACATAAAGTAGCATTGTATATATGCACAACATCCATGCATAGCCAAATCCATGGGTATATTTGCATTGGTAATCGCCAAGAAACCTTGTAGCAAGCAGAATATCTATCAATCTACAACAAAAAAACTTTATCCTGAAATGGGGGCTTAAACAGAGAATATTCATAGAGAAATTTAAATGTGGTTTTCAACCCTTGTCTCTCCTGTTTTATTTCACTATTTTTCCCTATATTTGATTACCAATTTTTAACCTAACTCACTGACCATCTATTATTTGATCCATTTTTGCTCCGATATCTATACTAATGAAAGTGTTTTGAATATTGAACCTATATGATGTGGAAACATAGGAAAAGAATTAGTAAATACTTTAGCAAAAACCCTTGACAACTCTCTAGGTGTTGTGGGCCAACAAGTAATACAGAAAGTGGTTTTCTGGCAGACCAACTGATATTTTTATGTACTTCTGGGATTTTTAAGGATAATACACAGAGAACATATGTATGTATTTTAACGGTGTACTGTCCGTGTTTTTTTTTCCATTTGGCTTGACAAATGCTTTAATACTGCATTTTTTAATAAATACTCAATTACATGAAATTAAATTATAATTTATTAAATTATAAATATATAAATTAAATATAACTTGCTGTAAATATCTTTTAAAAATACACAATTTTCATTCATTTGTTACAAATACAATTTTTTTTTTCCACAGGTCAGCAGTACAGTCGAATGGACTCTCAATTACCATTGGATATTGGATGTGGACAAAGCCTGTGGCAGGTAAGTGATAGAAAGCATTCCTTGGCTTCTGTCCTGACATTCTGTATCAATGCTATTCCTGTGCATGTGCAGGGAGGACAAGCTGGGGTTCTAATCCTGCCACTGCTGGGGTGCCAAGAATGAGCTGTCAATGTGTGTGAGTGGGTGATAGTTTTGTAAAGAGAAGCACTTTTCTAGGTAGTTACGACCTTACAGTGTGCAAAATATATAACTATAGAAAAGTGCATACTTAGTATCTGCTAGGAGTTAACCTCATTCCACTTTCACTTAATTTTTTCTTTAGAGCCATGGGGTACTGTGTTTTCGGTAGTTAGATTACTCACATATTTTAAGTTTTTACTGTTTATGTAAAGGCAATTTCATGTGTATTTCACAGTACGAAATGTTTAGTCAGTAATGTTTTTCTACTAAATACAGCGGTTTGTTTACTGTAGTAACTTATCTGTTATAAATTTGAAGTACCAGCCTTGTAGTTCAGCATTTCATTGAGAAGCAGCAAAAGAGCAGAATAATAAATAAAAGCAATAATAAAAAAGATCAAACAATATATTGAAAATGTTTAAATCAGTAATATACCTGTAACACAGAAAATACTAATTTATATTTAAAAAATAATGAGAAGACTAATTCCTTAGAAATGTCTGCTGAGTATATCTGGGTGAAGAGCAGATGATATTTTATATATTTTGGAGTAGTTCATGATGGTCTGGTGTAAGCTAAATTTAGCTTGTCCACAATTCGTTTTTAATTATTTTTGTGTTTCTCTGGTAACGTCTGTCTACGATTAGTGAAGGGAAGTAATTTATTGCAATAAAAAATTTAAATTGCCTACATATTTTCCTTCCTAGAAATTCCGAGATGGAACTATTACAGTCAAGGAGTTCTTTATGCTACTTCAAATCCGTATTATAATCCAAAAGCCAAGATACAGCGAGCTTCCCTTTAATGTAAGTTTTTTTTTTTTTTTCTTTTTTACGTTACACCTTTTATATAGAAAAAACTGGTAGAATCTCTTACTTAAAATTATTAGATGTCAAAACGTATGCAGCAATGGTGTGGGTAACTAATCTGACATTTTATAATAATAATTAATGGCTTATCAGTCCCACTGATATACAATACTAGTCAAAAGTTTGGATTGGAAATTATATTTGAAACAAAATTTAAACTACTTGCTGTTCTTTTGTGCTGCAATTACATCAGTTGTTTTTTTTTTATTTAATACAGCGTGGAAACTATGAAACACCATCCTTTGAAGACCTGATGCAAGATCAGTTCATTTATCAACCTCAACTTCAAGTATATGAAGAGGAATACCATGCTCTATGCCAAACAACTGAAGAGTAGGTTTCCTTTTTCTTGAAATCATTCAAGTAGTGAGATTGAGGGGGAAGCCACATAGCCTTGCTTGTCAATTTATTTTTAAATGTACAATGGTAAAATGGTAAATTGTCAAATCATTTTAGGTTGAAGTTGTATACGGATGTGCAAGAAAAGCCTCTTGCTGAAGTTAGCAGTCTTCTGTGGGAAGCTATAAGGATGTGTTCAGAAGATGAGGTACCAAATATGTTAACATTGCACATTTATTTCTGTGAGTTTAGGACAAATATTTACCCATGTCTATTACTTCCCTTAGGTGATGTGTTTTGGCATGACACTGAAACATCTGAAATCTGTGTATTCCAAGAAAAGCAAGGTCTTGGCACATGAAGCAAAAGTGTCTATTTACAGCAAACTGCTTCATAATGCTGAGGTAAACACCATTTTATTTCCAGTGTTCTCCCCAGAATTTTTTTTTCCAGCCAGGTGATGAGAAGTTGTAGCAGGGTGGTCAAAAAGTGCACAGAGTACCACACAACAAATTTTACTGTTTTACAGTTGTTTGAGAAGTAGGCACTTCAATACTCAACTTCAACTCAACTTCAATACTTCAATATTCAACTGCATAATGTAGTTATGGAAATGGATGGAAAAGCAAACTACTCTTCATTATTGCATTTAACATCTGAAAAGACAACACCGCAATGCTGCTACTTTCTACCACCTGGGGAAAAAAACATTTTTGCTAAAAGTTTATCAGTAATGTGAACTAGGCATCATACAGTATACACTCTAGTACACCCTGGCTCCTGTTGGCAAAAAATAATTGACAATCTGAGTTTTAGCTGTGTAAGCATGCTTTCAAAGAGAACTGAACAATTGGCTGATGACAGCCTAGGCAGTTACTGAGAAGTACATGGATAATTGCATTTCTATAGTGACTCTTTTATCTAGGATGCCAGCCAGTAAATATTTATTAGCACAAATAAATTGGAGTTACCCTATACCAGGGGAATTTTTGTTGTACACATTGTACATTTTTGTTGTACACATCTTTAAAACATAAACATCAACTGCAAATCGCAGCTCTATTTATTTAAAAATATGTAAAAATCATAATACTACCAAGACATATACAGCATGCTCAGAGTTATGTATTCTCCAGAAGCTTCCTTCCTTTCTTAATTAAATTAATCTTTATTTAATGAATCTCTAGAGTCAGCTGTTGTAAACCACCAGTTATGACCTAGATTAAAATATTTTATAGTTTTTATTTCTCATAATTTATAAAAATTTTTTTTTTTTGCAGGTTCAAGTGGTAGAAGTACAGAGAAGAATAAATGAAACTGATAAGCTACTTGAAGAAATTGATGATTGTATCTATAACCTAGAAATCGGTGTGTGTGTGTGTGTGTTTTTTTTTTTTTTTTTTTTTTTTTTTTTTTTTTTTTTTTCTCCTTATACCACTTCACTTTGTCAGAAGTAGAATTTTATGGATTTCACTATTTACTCAAATTTGCCTATTTTTTACCACAGGAACCTATAACATAGATATATATGTATCCAAATGAAAAACAATTTTTTTTTTTCTCCTAAATGTTGATTTAGTGGTTTTAACTTACAGAAATTTTGTAATTACGTTTCAAAATTAAGTTTATCATGCATTGCCTGTTACACACCAGTTGTTTTAACTCACTAAAACTTTGGGGTACATGTTAAAAAAAAAAAAAGAAAAAATCCACATATTGCTGTATATTAATATATAGAGGTAAACCATGAAGTTAGGCTTGGGAAACAGATAATTACTTCTAACCATCTCATGGAGTATGGATTTTTGGCATGTAAAAGCAAATTATTCAGTGTATTCAGTGCTCTGTTATTCCTGCCACTATAGGATTTACGGGAGATTAATGTAAATGTTCTGTGGTTGTAATGATTTCAGTGTTCTTTTCAGACAGTTGGGACATTAAAAATTTTTTAATGTAGTTACATCGTTTGTATGAACATGTTTATTTTCATAAACATTTATAAAACACATCCAGTGTTTGTTCTCTTTATAGAAACTAACAAACTTGAAATGGAATCCAAAGATAACTTGGCAAATATCCCAGGTGGTAAAGAAATACACTGTGGTGAGTAAAGACAATTCCAGTTTTCTGTGGGAAAAAAAGTTTTGCTGCACTTAAAAGTAGCAGTAAATATATTTGTACCTGCACCTAAATTAACCTCTATCTATAAAAAAAGGGCCAGTTGTTAGATATATATCTAAATGATCTTGAGATATATATTCATATATTCTCTCACTATAATTTCTGTTTGCAGAGTTGGAACGTTTGAGCAATGAGGAACAGATTGGTATTCGGTAAGAATAAAAACACAAATGTTTTCCCATTTTTGTCTTTCAAATATGTAACTGAAAAATATTTTGTATTATTTGTTAACCCCCCCCTGGTGGTCTAATTATGTCTATTTTTACGCCAAAAGCATTACTTTGTTTTGCATGGAAATTTATTTTACATTGTTAGCCTATGATCTTTGGCATAACGCACCGAAATATGTCCAATATTTAATAATAAACTTTCCAGGTGGATGCAGATGGGACCAGGTTAAGTGTTTTTTATTCTTGCTTTTAGCTACACCGAGTGTGGCTCGGTGTTACCCCTTTTAGCATGCTTTTATTTTACCCCGAGCCACACTCGGGAATACTGCCAAGGGGGTTAAAGTAAAAAAAAAACTATTAACCTTGTCTCTCTACTGATAAAACATGTAAAATGTGCAAGTTTGTAAGTATGTGCAACTAAAAAGACGAGGTCAATAGAAAGTTACTGCACCTAATGGAAAACTACTACCGAAAATGGGTAAGTGGGATTTGTTGGGGATGCAGTTAGCTTAGAAATGGCAAGGGAGCTTGGGTTTGATTTTCCAAGCCTGAACATGGTCCCAAGTAAAAAAATGTTTGCAACTAGCAATTTTTTAAGTATTCTCAATGCTTTTACTAGTCCAATATATAGTGAGTGAAAAAATAAGATATAATCTAAAAGACAATCTAACACTACTCATATATTACTATTTATAGGGAAAGGTCAAATTTGGAAGAACGAAAAGAAAAGGTTTTAACGCAGCTTGGCTGCTTGCAGGATGAAGCACGGAGCCTTGACAAACGATTGCAGGATCCTTGGTAAGAGTGATGCTTTAATTGCATACATAAAAAGAAATAACTCCAGCTATGCATTCTTCTCTAAATAATGGACAAGACAATATTTGAGCACAAATATTACTTACATTTTTTATTTTTATTTTTTTTTAATGCAATAGTGTTTCTCTTTGAAATGCCATCCCAAGTGCTATACCTTTCTATGTGCATCTGCATGTTTATTTCCAAGAATAAAGCCTTTGGCTTTTTTGCCTTGGTCTCATGGTCTCAAATCATGGTTTCAAAGATGGTATTCAATTTAATTTCTAAGATGCAGTACATATTTTTTATTCAAGGTAAACTTTTCTTTTATCCATGCAATATGTTTGTCAAGCTGCACCACATACCCCCCTCCCTCCTCCCTTTCCTCTGACCCACATTTCACACATCACATCATTTTTTTTTTTTTTTTTTTAGCTTTGCTGAATGGGATATGGTGAAATGGACAGATACCGAGGCGATGTTTGTTTTTCTGTATGATTCTTTGGAACTTACGGTCATGTTTGGAGAGGAGATTGGTAAGTGCTCTATCAAAATCATAAAAATAGTTTTATAGTTTTCAGGGTTTTTGGCAGCATTTGGTTTTGTTTTACTTTGTTTAACAGTAGTTTGTTTGGTCAGACCAAAACCTGACACTTGCTGTCAAGGTAACTACTCAACCTAATGTCTCGCAACTTCCTAGTGTGCATAATGATGCCAAATAAAAGGGCTTTCATTTAGTAAAAATGTAACTACATGACTTTATTACAATTTTATTGTAATGTCAAAAACTTAATCAAGTTTTTTTTTTTTTTTTTTTTTTTTTTTCAAGACTCTTCACACAATAAATTTAAAATAAAATCCACACCGTTTGTGATAGTTATTGATTTATTTCATAAGTTGGCCTGCCTGTGTGTGTAAAGCTGGGTAGGTGCCAAGCAGGCTGCTCTGACCCTCTACTCTAGGGCAATGTTTCTCAACCAGGGTTCCTCCAGAGGTTGCTAGGGGGTTTGTTTCATGAGCAATTTGTGACTCTGTTTACCTGACACCAATGATCTTTTTGGCTATCTGTAAGGGTGACATTCTTCCTAATAGTAGTCTAGAAGGCATTCTTCCTATTAACCACCACATTAATTTACTGTACATTGTAAATATAGTGTTTTTGCAGGGGTGCCTAGAAGATCTAAAAGTTCTTTCAAGGGTTTCTCCCATGTTAAAAAGGTTGAGAAACGCTGCTCTAGGTCTAGTTTCAACAAAGTAAGCAAAAATTGGCTTTCTAGGTAATAATTGTCTGAGAGATTTATAGATACAAATTTTGAGAAGTTGGTGAGTAGTTCCCCAGGGCAAAAAGAGTTCCTTGAGGCTGAAAACTAAATTTAACTGAAACAATATTGAATACAATCTCTTAAACTATCTCTGGAGTGCAGTGCCCCATATTTCCTTAATGGTATATTAAAAGGGGATACCTAGCAAACAATGAAGTTTTCACCTTGAAACGGGAAAGGATTATATTAGTACGTACTAGTCTCATCATCTGTTTCTGAAAAAGCAATGTTTGTGAAATGCATTGTAAAGATACATGGGATCATAATGTGTATGTATGTCCTATCATGTTGAAATTTTATAAACATTTTTGATATAGTAAATGCTTTCAGAGGAAGTGCTTTAAAAGTTCATTAGAATGTAAAATGTTTTGTACTCTTAGAGTCTAGTTTTAACCAAATATGTAAAACTTAAAGCCTAACTCGGAAAAAGGGGCTCCATCTGGCAGTCACAGGTCCTGACATCATAACCTACAATTCAGGACAAACAGTTCTGCATTGTAGGCAAGGACATCAGAAATCTGCAGAGTGCTGGAGAGAAGCAGAGTGTGTTCTGGCTGCTAGGGGAGTAAGGGATAATGTAGATTAAGTCTTTATAAAGGAGCAAATATAGCACCCTTTCTTATGCCTGCACTTTTATATTGATTGGAATAAACCAGAGGTTGGACTAAGTCGTCGCCTTTCAAGTCCAAGTTGAGTCCCAAGTCACTGACACCAAGTCCCAGGTCAAGTCTCAAGTCAAGTCACTTCATTTATTCCCATTTGTCCCTATATAGAAACCGTGCTCTGATCCTGTTTTTTGAGCACAGGATCGCATTCTAAGTCCACAGCTTTCTCTGCTGACAGCTAAAAGGGGAAGGGAGGAAAGAAGTGAGGCTTTTGTAACACAGCCCCCCCCCCCCTTCCCCCTTCAGCTGTCAGAGAAGAAAACTTAGAATGCAAGAAAGACGGGGAGGAAGGCCGTGTTATGTTACAGGAGACTCGCTGCCTTCCTCCCTTCCCCTTTCAGCTGTCAGAGGAGAAAGAAAGTCGTGAGTTGAGTTGCAATCTGGGAAAACCCCCAAGCTGAGGTGCAAGTCATTCATTAGGAGACTTGAGTCCAAGTCCCGCGACTCAAGTTCCAACCTCTGGAATAAACCGAGTATACCTTTTGCAAAAACCTAACTGTTTTGCATCTTTCTGTTTCGCATCTTTTCGATGCATTTCCCATCGGTGACAAATGTTTAAAACCGATTATGGGCTTACATGGCAATGTGGCAATTTTATTTCTGTGATGAAACAATACTAAGAATATGGCTAAGAGCAGAATTTATCATCTCCATTGTGTAAATATGTTTTTATATCTTTTAACAGATGGTGTCAAGTTTAATAACCAGCTCTGCAGGACAATTTCCAGGGTAATTTTGACACCTTATCTAAACAGTAAGTATAACAATATCCACGTTTTTACAATTTATATTTCACACTATTTACTACCAAGAATTCCGGCTAAAAAAAAATTTTAAATGGTATTGTGGACTTGAAAGCAGGCATTTTGTTTGAGGTCACTTGTTATTGTAAGTACTGAACAACTTGACACTGTTTCAGCATATAAATCCAGTGTTATCTGTATGGCTGAGCAGTCTCTCCGCAAATTGGAATTGTTTCATATGTCTCCACAAAAACTATACTGATGTCACATTCACTTGACATTTTGAAGCTTTTGTACTTTGATGTAAAAACTGCTGTCTGTAGGAATTTTAAGAACTAACAATTCAACTACATTTTAAATAGTTAAACTGAATAATCAAATACATTGAATCTGTTCTAATGTAGTGGCAAAAATTAAGAAAGAAAAACTTTATTTTTCAAACAGCATGGTTTGATCATTTACACCAGAGATATTTCTCTGTCTATTGACTACTAGTCATAACAATTTTTTTATTTATATTTCTACTCTGCACACTTGCTGTTGTGATTTTTTTTTCTCTACAATGAAGTCTGTCTCTGCTTCCAATGGAAGAATTGGACACTGGCAAACAAGAATGAATTTTCCAATTAAACCCTTCCTGCTACCAGCATGCCTCCATTGTTGCTAATGTTCCGGAGAGATGGATGCCTTTTGTTTAGCTCCTCTGGCCAAAAGATAACTTCCTTTTTTGCGGGCATAGTCAAGAAGTGATCAATGATTCTTTGTAAGGTACTTTCCAGATCCTGTTTGGATAACAAGTTGCCCATGGAGTGATTTTAAGGTCCAGAGCCACCAGCATTGCAGTCTCTGAAGATTGGCTCTGTGTTGCTCCACTAATGTTTCCGGTTCTGCTTTATATAGCTCCTTTTGAAAAAGCTGAACCTCCCTAGCTCTGCTGGGTCTGCCTGTTCAGCTAAGATTCATACAACAATCACACAAAACTTTGTGGCCCAATTCAACCAGTTTTCATTGCCTGTAGTGGCTTTGACTGTTTGAGTCACTCCAGTCTCTTAACTCACAACGCTTATTCATGAAGAGTCAGCCTTGTGTTTTAGGAAATTAGGAGGCCCTTCCAGCTCTTATTTACTCAATGCCTTAGGTTAAGGGTCTTTTATCATCTCTAAAGACTCAACCTTTAAATTGCATTCACTTCCTGTATGGGCTTTGCTTTGTGGGGTTTGGAAACACACTTGCCCTTGGCATTCCCCCAGACGGTTACTACACTTGTTTACATTTGGAAACAAATCTATCAAACAGTAGTTCCACCGTGAATGCAGAAGTGCACCACTTTAGCAAAGCAATTTCAATTAAAAAAAAAAAAAAAAACACTGATGAGCAGGTTGGAAAACTCCATTCTCACCAGCAAACCCCTGCCCTTGCTTTTTCTGGCTGTGACTTGAATGTATCAAACCATAACAGAATAGTTAAAATCTATTGCGCAGCTGTGAATCCTTTACTGATGAAATTTGTGGAGCAAAAGGCTGGAGTTTTACCTATCAACAATGGTGGTCTGCTAGAAGCCCTCATATTTATCTCACACATCAATAATTTTTCAACACATGTGCCAAGCACTCTGGGTAAAGTGCTGGTTTTGCCTAGAAAGCACCTGTTTTGCATGGTCCTTAAGGTACAAAGTCTCTTTAGATTGGCCCTTGATGGTATTATCAAGCATATTACTTGCAGCAAAAGCAACTACCTTCCGCTGCATAAAAATCCTTTGTTTTCCTTCTTTACAGGGCAGCATGGTGGTTCAGGGGTTAGCACTCTTGCCTTTGCAGCGCTAGATCCTAGGTTCGAATCCAGGCCAGGGCACTATCTGCATGGAGTTTGTAGGTTCTCCCCGTGTCTGCGTGGGTTTCCTCCGGGTACTCAGTTTTCTACCCACATTAGGTTAATTGGCTTCCCCGCAAAAAAAGCAAAAAAATTGACATTACATTACAATAAATACATATAACCGAGGTAGGGACAGTTAGTGTCACGACTATGGACTTTGTACAGCGCTGCGTAATATGATGGTGCTATATAAACACTGTGTAATAATAATATTGACACTCCTGCAATATCAATGTCTAGACTCCATTTCAACCTCCCTGCACTTGGTTTTCCGGCCTTTTAAAGTAAAAAGCCTAAGGTTTGTGGTGCCAAACCCGCAAACCTCAGCATGAAGGTGCACCTCCGCTCCACAGTGTGGGGGATGCACCTAGATGTGTGTTTAGATGCAGGAATCCATTTCACAGGGACAGAAAAAAAAATCCTTTGCTGTTTGCACACTCTTCACAGTTCCTAATCTATAACTACCCTGTGTTACTGCACACGTAACAGATCTTCTGGTGGATCTTGTGGACTAAGGTATCATTGCGGCACTATCTCTTTAGAGATTTTACTGAACCTTGTTTACTCTTCCTTTCACAAAGCAAACATGTGCTCTATCTTGGTTCTTAAACTTCTTATTTGAGTCCTAAAACCCTCCTATAGGGTGTACATTGAAGTGGCTCATTTTTTGGATTTTATTGACATGGATTGTAAGATATAACACACCACAATGTGTATGTAGTGCTCAAATATGATACACTCTTCATCATTTCTTCATAAAATGTTTGATTGAGTTTGTGAGGTAAAGCAAAGGTACCATTTAGCATTTTAGGCAAATTACTTTGTGGTGTCAAGGTGTGCCAAAAAGAAAACATTACATATGATTTATGTATTCAGCATGCTGCAGTGGGGTGTAATGTTCCAGCAGATGGATTGATATTTGTGAGTAAAATGGAGGCTGCAG
This sequence comes from Pyxicephalus adspersus, assembly GCF_032062135.1. NCBI lineage: Eukaryota > Metazoa > Chordata > Amphibia > Anura > Pyxicephalidae > Pyxicephalus > Pyxicephalus adspersus. The sequence goes on from NC_092869.1 coordinate 12,967,495, forward strand.
TAGGGAAGTTTTCTTTAATATATGTGTTTGCACCAAGTTAACTCATACATACGTTTTACATGTGTGTAGTGAAAGCGGTTAAAACATTACTTGGTGGAGAATCAGTGACAGTCATTAAAACACATAGACCTGGAAAATCCTCTGCTAGAGAATATGTTGGTAAATGGCCTTTTATATTAAGATCTTTTGAGGGGGAGTGGCCAAAAAGTTTTATAAAAGACACTTTGTTATTCTGCAACATGATTTAAATATTGTATGCATTTCTAGCAGTGTTGTAGGTATTTTTCTGTATTTGTAGAGTCTTAATATGCAATAAAGCACAGGCATATGTGCATGAAATGTTTTTCTTTAACTTTTTATTTTACCTTGACATACTCACAAGTGCTAAAATACAGCGATTGACATCCTGTGTTTAACCCTTCTGAAAATGCTTTGTATGTTTGTATTGCAGAAGAAGCTGCACCACCGTCATCTCTTCTGGTCCACAGATTGATTTTACAGTTTATCAAAATAAAGGGCTGCCTTCATGAGACTTACAAAATGCAAAAAGATTTACCAGAGGTAAGACTATTAGTTTTGGGTCTCTTGCCGCCTCTGGTTTAACCTCTTCTAGGTTTAATGATGCCTACTGTGAGTGAAGGCATGTCATTGTGGTACTCTGCCCCTCACAGTACAATGATGTACAATAATAGTGAAGGAAATAAGTTTTATTCTGAAAGTGAGCAATGCCTAAATCTCCACTGGTGTATTCTGTGCATCTTCTAACCTGGTAATTGGTTTGCAAGGATTATCATTCATAATACATAAATAAAAACTCTATTTGATTTCAGCTCCTTTTTGATGTGTCACTTGTGGTGAGCAGATGTAAATTACTTGGAGAAGAGGTTGAGTACCTAATGAAATGGGGTGCAAAGTACAACATTATGAAGACTGAAGTAGAGAACAATGAGTAAGTGATATTTCTGAAAAGACATTGATGCCCATTCGCCATGTTTTGTTCCTGTACAAGTTAGGTGTGTGAAGGTTGCTACCTTACTGTATAAACACCACCATTACTGGAATATAAAGTGAACCTGTGCTTATATTTATGCTTGAACCTGTACCAGACAACTGTTAATATAGTTTTTGCATGTGCTGAACAGGCTCTAAAATGTTTCCTGACCTCTCTAGCTGCATGTACTGTTTAAGTATTTTTGTTTTCCAAAGAGTTAGGTTTTGATTTGTTTCTAGCAGCTTACGGTACTGGATGTTCAATTACATTACAGCAATGGCAGTCTGTCAAGATTTCACAGCAATAGAAAATAAAGTGAAAACCAGTCCAGTGCCTTTATTATTAATAATTTTGAAGATTTATTTTTCTACAAAGCCTATTTTTAACCAAACTGAATTAGAATTTGCTTTACAGTTCATTTACTGCTTGTTTGAAATATAAAAATACTTTAGGGTGCAAAGTCGTGCATAGCCTGCTATTAACATAGTGAATACAACATTTTAGTAACAATATTTTTTATTGGTTTTAGGTGCTAAATGAGGCAACAATTCTGATGTTTGTGGGTGCAAGCAGAATTCAGGAGGCCTGGCTGACTGAATGCAGGGAAAAACCTATAATAGCAGCATGTTGTTAAAGAAAAAAAAAAAAAAAAAAAGTTTAGTTCTATTCCCCCAGAATGAATTTGCAGTGTATTTGTTTGTGCACTCTCAACTCCCACCCCTAATATATGCCATAAATGTGCAATATGACAATTTGACTTTAAAAAGTTGATTTCAAGCAAATATTTATATACACAGATCATGCATCACACTGCCTCACCTCTATACATTTTGTGTTCCTTTTAGAGTGAAACTTTTATTCTCAAGTTCTGCCGCTTCTGCAAAGTTTGAGCTGTGTGTGCAGATTTCCGAAATGTATCCAACAGCCCCTCTGTCATTTACAATGCTAAATCGTATTGGGAATATTGAGTAAGTACCTTTATTAAGACATGTTTGGTAGAATGTTTTTGGAAAGTTTTTTTGTTTTTATACAAAATATTTACAGCATTAACCAGCTAACAAATCTGTAATTTCATTGACTAGTCACTTTTTGCTTGTTCTTGATTATCTTGGTATCTATTAAATACAATTTTTTTCTTTTCCAGATACAGCAAAGTAGCTGCAGTTATTTCCAGTGTTCCCGTGGGTCCTTGGCTTCTGAAGAGAGCAGTGAAAAACATCCATGAACATCTCCTTGTTTAATCCTAAATTCCTACTGAATGATACTAAATTATAATACTAAACTTTAAAAATGTCTTTTTTAAAGAAAAGTTTGAATAGTGCTTGCAGCACTGGTTCTTTAGCCTTTGGAGTTTTGATACATGGTACTTAAAATTGTTCTAACAAATATATCATTTAAAACATTGTAATTGTTATATTAAGTTTGTTTGAAATTGAAATATATGGGGTGTGTCAAATTGCAATTTGTCTGAGCAACAGCAAATCAGCTGGAACTAGAATCGTTCCTTCTCAATCATATTTGTCTTGTCCTGTTTTCTATGTTTAGTGGAAACTTCACAATAGCACGCGTGTATTTTAGTAAACTGTGAACAAGTGTACAGATTAGTGCTTGTCCAGTCAGGGGATCAACATATTACAAATGCAGTCAGCAGTAGCAGCACAAGTGTCTCCAAAAGACTGACTTTTTTTCTGTTTTCAGAAAATTGTATTGCTAGCATGTTAGAAATATTTAATGTTGTGAGACACAGACTTAACTATACATTTTCTTCTGATTTACCAACTGTTGTGGGTTTACATACTAGCCTTTTTTTCTGTTCAGTTTTATATCATACCTGAAATTTGCTACTGTCCAGTTCTTTAATACAACTAGGATTTCATTGTTTTTTTAATGACTGCAATCTAAGCTCCAAAGCAGCAAAACAACCCCAAACCATTACACATCCTCCATGATACTCTCATCATTGTTGCCCTTTATATGGAGTTTGTTTTATTACAATTCTCTACTTTTGTTTCATCTGCTGAAAAAACTTTATTCTGAAGCTTTGAGATGGAGAGCAGTTATGTCATTAGTCATATTACTTGTGCTTCTTGTAAAAGATATAACATGGTTATGAAGTATACTGCCTTCCCCATGTCAAATGTATGTGTTTAAAGCTGTTAAAAAGAAGAAAAAAACCTCCATGGGCAAAAAAGATGGATACTATGCTTACCATGCTTCTGTCAACCTCAAGGCAAGGGTGACAACAGGATACTTTAGGTGCAATTCTAAGATTGCACGGCAGCTCAGATCTTGAGAAATGATACCTGTACATATAAGGAAGAATTGTGATCTATTCTGCTCCCACAGGGGGAAAAGTAAGTATATTCCAGCAGAACGGTATAAATTTACATATTTTTTCTTAACCGCTGGCTTATTGATTGGCATATCAGGTTGTGCACGTTTTGTTTGCAGTGGCCTTGTGTTCAATAAGTTTATATTGATGTAGTTTGTGTATCTTTTATTTATATGAAGCTGTCCTTGTTATGACCTAGCTGATGTGCAGCTCAAACTTATGAAATGAAAATCATTTCCAAAGGTTCACAAATCTTTTTTTTTCTTTTCTTTCTTTCTTTTTTTCTTTCCTTTGAGTTTGTGTGTATATAGTGTAAAAGCTGTAAATATTTGCTTCTCATAAACATGTCAGCATTTGCTTTCCTTTTTATATATGTATGTTAATGTTTTTAAATGCTGTCTTTCTGTGTTATTTAATGCTAGAGCATTGTATTGAAGAATAAAAAAGGAAAATAAGTTGTTTTTTGGATTTTATTGACACTAGATCAAATTGAAGCAAACTTTTTCTCCCCTCCAACAGTTTTGTAATAAAAAGAGTTAAATCCAGACTTTAATAGCAAACCACTGTGTTTTATAAATTACTGCATTATAAAAAAAAAAAAGAAACCTAAATATAATCAGCCAGGTCCTACAAAATTTTAGGGAACAGTCTAGCAACACTGGTGTTACCTTTATTTTTCTTCCGAAGACAACTTAATAAATCTTTTCTAATAATGATATATATGTAAGGCAATGTACACATGTAAGATTATTGTCCCTGTAAACAATCTTTTGTGATCATTTCTAATGGCATGTGAATAATCAGCACTGTACCCTTAGCCCTGTTCTGTTCTATGGAGACAGGAGGAAGAAAGACAACCAGTGGCACCTCACTGTACTCTCTTCCATTGATATACAAGAGCGGTAATTCTCGATCTTTGTCTTTCATTGATAAAGATTGACCAATAACGCTGGGGACACCTGCATACATGTCAGAATAATTTGACGTGTATGCAAAGTTCTAACACAGTAATACCCTGAAATTTGCGAGAGTTCGGTTCCTGGACACCCCCGCAAATTTTGGATGCCACCTTGTGGTCGCCTGCGTTGGAAATAAAATAACCATACTTTCAGTATTGACCCGTTTTCTTTTAACAACTTAAAAAATTGTTTTCCTTTTGGTCTTTTGCTTTCAATTAGCTGTAACCTCATTCATTACCTCTAGTGCTCTGTGATTGGCTGGGGAGAGGAATGAAATATAATTTTTATATATATATATATATATATATATATATATATATATATATATTATACACACACATATATACACCAATAAAAAGGACCTGTCACATCAATATTAAAGAGCACCAGTCACATCCAATATTTGAGTAAAAACGACATGAAAAAGTAATATTATTTGTGGTTTCTTCTCTGTGACTATATGTGTGGTATAGTTGAATTTTAGGATTCATTTTGTTCTGCTGTAATTTTGGGGGCACAGGACACCCGAATCAAATCTTTGGCCATTAGGTATTTGATGGTATTTCTGCCTTGTACTCAGTCACATGTGCATTAAACTCACTGCACGGATGCATTTAAAAGCAGCCTGGAAATGTGCTTGAATATAAACCAGGAAAGAAAGAAACCAATGAGTTAAGAAGTGCATGGCCAAATCCTGATCAACATATTTGGGTTTTAGTACCAATCACATACAGTACATGCATGTAAAGTATTGAACGCAATTCATTGTAATACCCATAGCCTGTCATTGGAAAGAAGTGTGGTAAAATACCTTTGCATAACTAGAAATAAAATACCAGAAGCAGAGTCTCTGCTCATGTAATCTATATGTTCCCATATAGTAATACATGACACACAGAAGAGTCTGCCTATGTAATAGGCATATACCCATACAGTTAAACATGACAAAAAAGTAGAGTCCGCCAGTGTAATAAGCATGTTCCCATACAGTTATACACATCACACAGAAGTAGAATCTGCCTATGTATTAAGCTTGCTCCCATGCAGTTATACAACAATATATATATATATATATATATATATATATATATATATATATATATATATATATAAAAGCAGCACATTTCATAAAATTATCATTAAAAAAAAGTATTTGTGTCAGTAAACACGAAGGTTCCATTTTTTTCCGGTCTTTTATATATTTTATGTTTTATCAGTGTGAAAAGTTTACCTGCAAATCCTGTAAGAGAAACTGAGCGATGTGTAGTGCAATCTGCAAGGATTTGCCTGGATGGAGGTAGAGGTGTTCTGTAGTACATATTCACTATTAGTGTATTATTGGTGACAACACTTAGCTCCATATATACAGTATAATGAGTAACTGTTGTCATTCTTAGACTGTAACTATGTAAAGACAAATGACAAGGAGATAATAGAGGAATAATAAAACACAGACACCATACATAAAGAAGGACAAATGACAGAATGAAAGGTGTCATGTTGGGTTTATATAAACTTTGTCTCATTTCCCATCATGCTTCGGGTAAGCATACTACGCCTGCTATAGGACAGAACCACAGAGGCCAACGCGTCAGACTCCTCCCAGTCCCGGAAGTGATCGCTGGGGCGGGGCCTGTGACGTGATGTCTGCTCTGGCGGGATATTCGTACAGGCTGATCCGACCATATTGAGGGACGGCGGAAGCGGTTTGGTGTGACCGGGGCTGTATTTTCCGGTTCTCTGCGATCTGTATGAATCTGTTGGTGGTTGGCTGGAGGCAGCGGACAGGCCAGAACCGACAGTGAGTGTTATATTATATGGCACGGGCAGCCCTACCTCTGCTGTCTTTGGAAAGTCGGCGCGAAACCTGCCAACACCACAGACTGCAATAGCCGCGTGTGTTGTAATGACAATGAAATAATTCCAGTGTCCTGGTCTATTTCCAGTCTGTAGGCTGCAGCCATGGAATAGATGTTAGGTAACACCATACGCGCCCCCTACAGGCTGCAATGTGTACATGAACAGTTGGTTACATTGTGCTTGTTTATCTGGGTTCTACCAAAGGTTGTTGGGGTTGCTGAGTGTTGGTAGATTGATCTGTCTGACAACACACACATATTATTCTAGGCATTTAGAACAAGTGTGATATTAAATAACAATCTGGGTATCCGATACTATAATGTGAAATTTATACTGGTGGGGACTTGCTCAGACATGATTCCTAGGTGCAATGAGAATATTCCCCACTTCTACCATAGTGTTTCACTGATGACAATCCATATAGGATTTTATGTGAAGTCTCTTGCTGGTGATCAGCTGCCGGTGTCAGGATTTGTCCTGCATACCTTATCCTTTTTTATGTTTAAAACCCACCTGCATATGCCTTTGTAACATTTTATAAGTTTCCTCAATGTTAAACTTTTACTTTTTAGACATCGCTGAATAAATCATTGTAAAGGTAAATTGTCATTTCTATAGTTGTAGATTCTACTAACGTGTTATATTTCCATGCAGGTACAATGGCCATGCAAGCACAGTATGAAGCATCTGCTGAAGAAGAAGCTTTTGGGCCTCAGCCAATATCCAGGCTTGAGGTAAAGTATGTAGAGACAAAAAGTTACGATCCCGATCTCATTCATTGTATTTAACAAGCAGTCCTGATGCTTGATTTTTATGGTTTGCTTCGTCTGTGGTTAAAGTATTCCTAGACAAGGCTTTGGAGTTGGAGTCAGAAGATATTGTGTACTTGGATTCTGCAAAAATGTGCAGACACTAACTCCACTCCTGTCTCCTAGATTACAGAATATAATAAGTAAATTCGGTATATTAACAATATCCGTGTAATCTCATAGTAATCTCATATCTCATTATCTGGCTCTCCCTAGAGGTTTATTAACCAATCTAGTATACAAAAAAACTGAAACAGACTTCTTTACTTCCCCTTTACTCAAATAACATTTAGAATCTCATCAACGATTGATCCATGTAACTATAGACTAAGTGTCAAAGAAATTGGTTTGTCACCAAACTGAATACAGTGTCAAAGCATTGTTCCCGCACAGTGACTTGCCTTCAACAAGAAATAGGTCATCTCTCTGCATTTTGCAAAGATTTAGAAAGTGGCTTCTCAATGTAGGTTCAGTGAGTTGGGCCTGCTGCATTCTTACATTAAAATGCAATTCATCTTTCAATGTATAATGCTGCATCTCATGTTAATGTTCCTACTTACAAGTGTATGTGATGGAAACTAGTGCTTAGGCTAGAGATGGTTTAAAACACAGCTTCTACAAAAATGGATGACACAACTCATGACAAATTTAGTGTAACCCTTATAATTCTGTCCTACACCTTGTTCCAACATGTAATAGTATGTAGTATTAGTATGTCCCGCTTTTCCATGGTTTACATGTATTGCTGCCCAACTTTTAAGTAACCACCCAAAAATAGCAAGGTGATGCGCCTAACTAAAAGGGAGCGGGGAGAACACTGAATAGCATTAACTGAATTTATGATTTGTTTTTTTTTCACTTTTAGCAATGTGGAATCAATGCGAATGATGTGAAGAAGCTGGAAGAGGCTGGCTTCCATACAGTAGAAGCTGTTGCTTATGCACCTAAGAAGGAACTTCTTAATATTAAAGGCATCAGTGAGGCCAAAGCTGAGAAAATCCTAGTAAGTTTCACAGAATTCTTATTGCATAAAAAAATCTGACTAGAAGCCTTGTTGTTACAGAACCTCTTGCAAAAGACGTATGAAAGGAAGTGTGTTATAGTAAGCAGGCACTTGATCACATTTTGAAATACAATTTATTGGATGGGGAAGAAACTGACTTCAGGGGCAAGTGTTATTAAAAATCCTGTGTTTGGTATTCTAACGTAACGTCACAGCAAACAAATTACATTTTTGAAATCCACAATGTGTCAGATATATTACCTCTGTAATACCTTACTTTTTAAAGTAGTAGCAGTGTGTCATCTCCTGACTGTAACATTCCTGGCCCTGCTGTATTCTCCGGATATGACAAACATTTTTAATGGCCGATTGTTAGAGCTTATTGCATAGCTAAGTCCAGTATAAAAACATTTAATAAATTGCAGATTACCAGTCCTTAGTTTTGATGGCTCATCCTACTGTATCAGGACAACAGAATAGAACTAAAAGATTCACCATTGTTTAGCCTGTTTGCTCACTGTGGTTTCTTCCACTGGTTAGTATGTCTTGTAATAATGTACAAGCTGCCTGGGGAAGCACATTTGGAAGTGTGTAAACTTTTGCAATGGGCAGAGAGAAGTGAGTTTTCTGGAATGGTAGGGTATACAGAATTTTCATTTCTTTCTTTAGCAGTAATATTTGGTATATGCACCAGAGCATATGTAGGCCCTAAAACTTCCACTTTTAAATATTAGTGCTGTTGGAAGCTGATAGGGTAGTGTTAAAGCTTTTCGTGTTGTTTTTGTTGCATAAATTATGCTGATTTTAAAAGCTTGCAAAAAAAAATGTGTTTTTTTTTTCTTAAAGGCTGAGGCTGCCAAACTTGTTCCCATGGGATTTACCACAGCGACAGAATTTCACCAGAGACGTTCTGAAATAATACAGATTACAACAGGCTCCAAAGAGCTGGACAAGTTACTACAAGGTGCACAAATTTTCCATTTACTAAATGTAATTATGAACAATTTCTAAACCTAAAAATGTATGTATTCATGCATTTCCATTTTTAAAACCAGGGGGTATTGAAACTGGATCAATTACAGAGATGTTTGGGGAGTTCCGCACAGGAAAGACTCAGTTGTGCCACACACTAGCAGTGACATGTCAGGTAAGATAAGAAGTGAGCGCAGGGTTTATATCTCTGTCTCTGTGTGTCTCTGTCTCTGTGTGTCTGTGTAAAACACACTTGCTATGGGTTTTTTATTATATTTCAGCTCCCCATTGATAGAGGTGGCGGCGAAGGAAAAGCCATGTACATAGACACAGAGGGCACTTTTCGACCAGAAAGGCTGCTTGCTGTTGCAGAAAGGTACTAAATACTATGCCAGTATTTTTATTTTGTATATTAGTTTCTAAAGATGTATTTAAACAAGACACAATAATGAAGTTAACAGAAATGTAATGAAAAGTGCATTTAATCATTTAAATTTTTTTTTTTTTCTTTTTTTAATCCCTTCTTACAGATTGAGAATAGGGTACCTGGGTTTTTTTTTCTTTTTAGTAAGGATGGGGGCATCAGGTGGAACTAGGTATTTAGCTGGTATCTGAGAGATATCTTAGACTTGTCCTCTGTTTTGTCTAATTGAAAAGTCCTAATGCCATTTAGTCTTATACATTTTCTGCAGGAGGAGAAGGGGGTTGCGTTAGAGTTGGATGTGGAGATTTGGAGAATTTGAATTAAAAAGACAAATATTCTCAAAAGCTTTTAGAACAATATAGAAAAGGTCAATTCAAACAATGCTTTATGTGAAGATGTCTTTCCAAAAAAAGTTGTTTGGTTATGATCTATAAGCTCTTCTCAAGATGTCTTTATATGTGAACTAAGAAGGGGTTCCTACGAATTTATGGGTAACACAATAGGAAATATTCAAGGTTTTCTATGACAGGCTGAAACATTACTTGTAAATTTTCAAATCCAAATCCTATTTACAAACTGTGACAAGATTGTCTTGTCACAGTTTGCAAATAGGATTTGGATAAACAGATCCAGTTAAGTTGGGGATTACAAAGAAATGCATATTTCTCTGTATGTAATGGTTTAGGGCACAAATTTACAGCAAAAGTCAGGTTTCACTTAATTGATGAGATAGATATAGATTTAGATATAATTATATATCCATCCAATTTCCTTAACAATCTATAGTTAGGTTTGTTTTAAACATGTATTTCTGATGTAGGTAAATCTGTTTCCATTGGCCTATTTAGCATAGGATGACACCTTTAGCTGAAGATATAGTTAAATAGTTTCTCCCTTTTAGTTCTGTCACTGAGGCTCACTGTGCTAGTATATTGATCAAATGTGAACATAGTGGGTGGTTTTCTAAGCATGTAGCTATAATTTTTTATATCTTATTGAAGGAAGCATACGCTAGTGTTTTCTACTTTTGTTCTTTAAATATTTTTTTTTTATTTTTTCAATAGGTATGGGCTGTCTGGCAGTGATGTTCTTGACAATGTGGCTTATGCCAGAGCATTTAACACAGACCATCAAACCCAGCTGTTATACCAGGCGTCAGCCATGATGGCAGAATCTAGGTAAAATTTGTCAATCATCCTTTATAGCAAAGCCATAATAAAACCATTGTGCACCTGTACAAACCTATACTTTTTTTTCTAAGGTAGTTTCTGTTACCTAAAAAAATCAAATCTGCAGTAATTTAAAGTGGCTAGTAATGAGTGGGGGTTTAGAATTTTTGTTTGCCACAATTTTTTACCCTATTATAACAGTTTATATCTATATAGCCTATATTTTGCATTTTTGCCATTTACCAGACAGACAGAGCCAATATTATTGTCTAAAGCTATTTTCCTAAAAAAAAATTCCCTGCATGGAATCAGTGTTCTCCCCAGCCCCTTTAAGCTGGGTGCACCACTCGGGACTTTTCAGTAAGAATCAGTAACTACCCAGCTGTTTTTTTAAGTGGTTACTGAAGAGTTGGGTCACAATACGGGCCTTGCCACCCACCTACAATTCCTTCTCATCTAGGTTCAACACTGGCAATGCAGTAAAATTTGTGTATTTTATTTTCCCTTTTTTGCACAGAGAAAAACGAGGAAATAGAATTTGGTTACCACACCATTGTTGTGGTTTGTGTTTTACTAAAACCTGACCAAAACATTTGTCTTTATCTTTCTTTTTGTAGGTATGCACTTCTTATTGTGGACAGTGCTACTGCTTTATATAGAACAGATTATTCAGGAAGAGGGGAGCTTTCAGCACGACAGATGCACTTGGCCCGCTTCTTAAGGATGCTTCTAAGACTTGCGGATGAGGTTTGTGTTTTGTACTTTATTTTGAGATTTTAAGCAAGTAAGACATCCTATGCAGTAGGCTGACGCTTATGATTCAACACAATATATTGCCCCTTAACAGTGAGCCAGTGTTTGCAAATTCGTTGAATAACATTAAATGACTCTTAAAAAAGTGCAGTAAATCTATCTGATGTGTGCAGTTAATTTATTTGAGTGAAATGGAAAATTCACTTTTATGCTCCATAGAAACAAACAACACACCATGTTTTGAATTGGTGAAGAGTCTGTGGTTATAAAATTACGATGTCATATAAGTGTACATCCTTTTTTATGGTTTTTTTTAACTAATATTTACACTTCGTCCTAAGGCTGTTTTGAGTCTGTAAGTTCAATTCCCAAACAAAAAAAATTTGTTTCTTTTCCCTATCCTACTGTGTTAGTTTTCTGAATTTGTCTGCAGTCTTTGAAATATTAGCCATCAGCTATCATGAGTTGATATATTAATATTTATATGGATAAAATCTTCTCCAGTCCCTGTGTGTTGTGTTTTTGGGGTTATTATTTTTTCATTTAACACACAACTTTTGTCATCTTAATTTGATCCAGAGCCTGGTGACTGTACAAACCATCAAACTTCTCTATATTATTCCTAGTCCTTGTTTTATAGAATGATGTCAAAATCTCTATCCAGCATACTGAACACACCTGTAGGCTTGTTTTAACCTCCCTGGCTGTATGAATATTAAGTATTTTTAAATGTAAACGCGGTACATTTAAAAATACTTAGTATTTTAAATTTCCCGCCTCTCAGACGCACGGTCCTTCCCCCCCGGGCACAGATGCCAGCTAGGCATCGCCAGGCTACACATATGCCTGGCTGGCATCACCAGTAGAAGATGCTGGACACCCTCTGGAGGACACTGCGGGCACCGCTTACCAAGTAAGCTGTTTAAACTCCCTTGCAATTCCACCCCCAGTGTGGCTTGGGATTACCGCTTTTGGTATGGATAATTCACCCTGAGCCACGCTCAGCATTAAGGCTAAGGAGGTTAATAAATGTAAAATGCACTTACCCATAGTTACAAACTGGTATTAATTATTGACCTGTCAATAACAACAATCCTATCTGTTTGATTCCTTTAAAGTGTTAATGCAGTTGTTTACAGAGAAGACTGAGCTCTTTCTTTCAGTTTCTGCATTCATAACGACTTTCAGCCTAATAACACCTTCCTCATAACAAGGCCTGTCATAGGAAGCCTGATCTGTCTTCTGTTTTGTCTTTTTAAAGTTTAAGACCATGTGATGAATAAACTAGATTGACCAAATTACCACAAGTGCATTAAACACATACAAACTCCATGTAGACAGGGAGCTGATTTTCTGCAGATGTTGAGAATTTTAATACACTGTGTAAATATTCACACAATGAAAAATTTCAATGTCTTTAATAAATTAGCTAAAGCTATAAATATAAATTATCAGAAACGTTTTATTTTCTTTTAAAGTTTGGTGTAGCAGTTGTAATTACGAACCAGGTTGTAGCACAAGTGGATGGAGCCGCCATGTTTGCTGCCGATCCCAAAAAACCCATTGGAGGAAATATTATTGCACATGCATCTACTACAAGGTATGACATACATATAAACAATATCTGCTTTCTTTGTTTCGTACTAATGAAATTCCTAGTTTTGCTTATATAATGTAACTGCTCATGTTTTTCAGACTTTACTTACGGAAGGGTAGAGGAGAGACCCGAATCTGTAAGATCTATGACTCTCCTTGTCTTCCTGAGGCTGAGGCAATGTTTGCAATCAATGCTGATGGAGTAGGTGATGCTAAAGACTGAATGCAATATGAACACCAATGTTTATGCCATAACTGGACTTGCTTCCACTGCAGAAAGATTTGCCAAATATGTGCTCAGAAGGAAATGGATAGTTACTATCAAATGAAAGGAGAGAGTAATATCCCACCTAACTATTATCCTATTATTTCGGATCTCAAATCTTGTATGTGTTTGAAGCAGAATGGAAGAAGCCATCCTTAGTATGTCACCTGCAGATGTGCACATCACATTTTTTTTTTTATATATATATATATTTGCAGGTGTCAACAATATGGTTTTCGTTTGTTTGCTTGACAATGACTCTTAATCATCATCACAATACTATAACTAGTTTTCATTTCACGTACATTACACCTGGACTTGCTATTCTTCGTGTGTTTTCTTTCAATTCCATTTGTCTAGAAAAAAAAAAACAAAATTCCAAAATTAAGTTTAAATATAAAAAAACAGAGAAAATAACAATCTGTTGCCCTGAGCTGCTAGTGAGAAGATTGCGTACATTACATACATTATTTTATTCAAAGGTTTGTTTTCAGAACAGCAGATTCAACAGATCCACTCTTATTCCAGCACAAACAATGCAAACTCACAAAGTCTGTGATTACAACCCCAAATACCGTACACAGTCTTCTTTTATAATGCAAACTTCTGAATAGGTAAATCAGTTGCTGTGTGTTGTATGTTCCTTTTTCTTTCCTTTAGTTTCTGTAAATGTTTCTTTGAATCTCTCTGTAGAGCAGAATTTTTATTTTCGGCAAAATCCTGTTTGAAATGTTGTAAAAAGGTTTATTTTGCAATTTAGGTTTTGTTTTAGAGTTATTGTGTATACATGTATATATGGATAAAATAAACTAATTAATAATTTCACACTTTTGCATTCATTTTTATTGACAGTACATCGGTTTTACCACTAGGTGGTGCTGTACACTATTAAGAGAGAAACGGGTATTTCCCATCTTGATGCAATGGTGTCCTAGCGCAAATGTACTGTAGAATCTGTATATAAAGTCTTAAAATGTAGAAGTCATATAAAGTGAAGTGCTGGATCTGTAATAACGTAATTAATAAGTACAAGTGCACAATAAGCCAACCTTAAGGATTGTTAGAAGACACTGTGAAGATCCTGTTAAGCTCTGTCACAACCATTAAAGTGTTTGTGTAGGCGCACCTCAGTTTTATAATCATTGGTGCTTTCATATTTCCAGGTTGGGTTTTAGGTAAACTGTAGTTAAAATTTCTTGTATTAGAGAAGCCTCTCACGACTTTAACATGAGGGAACCCTTGAAATAATGTTAAGGTCTTCAGAGAACCCCTTCCCCAACACTACTATATCCACAGCTCACAGTATATTAGTGTGGTGGTTTGTGGAATGGATGCTTGGTACATTGCTGGCCTTTGGGAAGATCGTCACTCTTACTGTTAGCCAAATGGTTCATTAGTGTCAGTTAACCCGAGAGGCACAAATTGCTCAAGAAAACCCCAGCAACCTTTGGAGGAACCCTTGCTGAAAAAATGCTGTATCAGGGCGTGAAGCAGGGAATGATTATATAGTGGTAAAGTAAACCTGACCTGACTTAAAGTTTCTAAATTAGCAATGCTATTGTGCAGAGACCTTAATGTACTCACAGGTACCAATGTAGGTCTTTATATGATTCCTTTTTGTCCTCCTTTATCCAAGGCACAGGTAATGCATGGGATATTAAATTGTGCTCAAACCGAGTTTGTGTCAACATATATGTATCAATTGTCAAATGCCAGATATTTAGTGAGTTGTTGAGGGTCTGAAGTTTACAGACCTACCTCTAGAAAGAGAACTTGATCTTATTCGGGCATTAGTTGAAGCTCCATGTATAGCTTGGGTCTGGTATCCATGTTGGCTGCCTTATTAATAATAATAATAAACAGGATTTATATAGCACCAACATATTACACAGTGCTGTTCATTAAATAGGGGTTGCAAAGGAGGAGGAGATGACCCTGCCCCGAAGAGCTTACAATCTAGAAGGTGGGGGAAGTAACAATAGGAGAGGCCTTGATTTTATTGGACTAGATTGGATTGCACGTGCCGGATGTTAAGCAGTATCTGTGATAAGCATGCATTCCTTACAAAAAACAGACCTTGTAATAGAGGAATGGTGCTTGAAATGACAACCATGGATAGTGCCTCTTAGAACTGGAATGGAAACCGAATACATAGTAACTGCCACTCCAAAATACAGGACTTACTGTCAAAAGCACTGTCAGAACATGTTGAAAAGCAAAGGCAGCATAGTCACAAAGGCTAAAACATACACAACACTTAGGTGTGTTTTATTTTATATATATATATATATATATATATATATATATATATATAAAATAAAACACACCTATGCCTGTATGAAAAAAGGGGCTCTAATACCAGATGTAAACCTAGGCCAACAAAAAGGTTTGCATTTGGACATGTAGTGCCCTGTACTTGCAGGTAATATTGTTGCTTGAACTTAGATACCTAAAATTTTTATAATTTTAACACCTGTGAAAGTCGTAGCAGGCAAGGTAAACATACCTTGCTAAACTTACTATTTGTTATCCAAAGATATCTATCAGCCTCTTTCTCCTTCACTAGGATGTTTATAGGGTATAGGCCCATGGTGTTACCATCCCAGTTTCAACCCCAACCAATAAAGATTCCAAGGATTGCATTCCATTTCTTTTCTACCTTCCATACATCAGGTATTCAGCCCATTTTGGACCTATAAAGGTTTTGTTGCCCCAAAAGTTCAAAATGATATCATCCGGTGACTCTGGAATACATTCTGTTCGACCTATGGAATTTTTTCACCTGACATCCGGGATGCATACTTACACAATACCGTGTATTTTTAGGATATCAGTGGTTTTTCAACTTCACCAGAACACAGTTTTAAACATTGAGTAAAATTCTGTACACCTGTACTTAACTTCTGATTGGTATGTCCTAGGATGAACCCAAGGTTTTTTTGCCCTTGGCAGTTGTTTAGCTCCTTTTAGATGCAACAGCTTACCTTTAGAAACTCCTTGGATTTCAATGTAGAGCATGGGTGCCTGAAAATGACCAGACAAATGTAAGGGAAGCTGCAAAGCTAGGCTTGAGCGCTTGCAACAAATGAAGCCAACCTATGGGAGATATGTGCTAATATAACATAATTATTTTCTTTCTTCAGGCAGTGTAACTAGCCAAATTCTGCTTGGCATCAGCTTCTTGTGACCCCGTGAACAACGCAGCTCAAACTGAGAGGGAGCAAGAATCTGTTGTGCCACAGTCTGTTGTGCTACAATGCTCATGTGCTAACAAGGAAGAACCTGTTAGGAGGAAATGGCACAGGGATAAGTATGACACTTGTCTTTTCACTGTTCAATAATAGGCTAGGGAAGGGAAGATTTGTGTTATGTACGGCCGAAAAAATGGGCTGTGCTTTGAAAATATCAGGGTTGGATGGACAAAAATCCTTTGGCAGGTAAATGTGTATATTTATCAGTTTGTCTGGAATTCAGTTTAATAGACAAAGATTTCAGGAGGGACATTGCTACAAATCAGTCCGGGTACTAGCATATATATATATATATATATATATATATATATATATATATATATATATATATATATATATATAATAATTATCTCTATATGTATGGAAAATGCTTATTTTAAACAAAAACTAGTAAATTATGCATTATTTTTGTATACATTGTTTGACTGTATGTACTAGATTTATTGTCTGGGTATTCTAAGCTTAAACCCGGAGATGCAGAGAGGCCAATTATGGTTTTAAATAAACACCCTAAGAAATCCTTATTGTTTTTCCATTTGTTAATAAATGAGTAAGCCACAGGCTGCCATGAATCAAAAAATATAAGTAAGCTGAATGAGCGTGCAGTGTTTTGTCTGCTTTTTTCTCCAAATTCCCTTATCCAGTCTTGCAACAAAGCAAAATACAGAGAAGTTACTCCAGAAAGAAATAATCTTCTGTCTTGCAATACATAATGCTTTGCCAATCAGTCATTTTCCTGTAAGATCTGTTCTACACCGGGAAGGCACAGGCAGATTGTCACGCAAGCGGTTCTCAGTTCATACTCAGCGAATGTTTGTGGTTTTGTATCTCCTGCTAGATACACCAACCTTTAAATCTGCTAACAATACTAGCATGTCATAAATCACTGTGATTCATGGGACCATGTGGTGATTGTTTAAATTGTTAGATAGTATTGAATTGTACAGCAGATAAGAATTGGCTTTCACAGTCATTTATCTTTTTACCAGATGTTAAAGAGGATCTCTGGTCAATTTTAAAAATAAGTATCTGGTTACTGCCTACCCACATATATCTTCAGTGATGCCAGGGCTGTTTAATTGTGTGTTTGTTTTTCAAATATTTATAAGATGACTTTATATTACATAAATTCCACAATATAATGTTTTGGAATTAATCTGAATTCTATTTCTTTACTATCCTTTGTAGTGCATTAACACACAAATGTGTAGGCATGCATTTAGGCATCCTAATAAAAGTGAGTACACACACAACACAACAGATCAAAAATCTTAATCTCAATCATGGTTGACCATCTTTTAAGTCTGATTTATGTAAGGGTGTCTTCTTCACCTGCATAGTTTCTCCTAAAACAACCCCTTCTTTTAAATCTGAGAAACTTGGATGGTTTGTAAACCAGTGAATAGTTAAATTTAACAATATATATTAGTTAAATATAAGTCAATAACTAACTAAAGTTAAAAAGTGTCATGAAATGTGATGAGTGACTACAGCGTAGCCACAATTTTCCTTTAATATGAAAGAGATACTTAGCGGCCACCTACTTAAATTGTTCTGCTTTAAGCAACACAGATCATGTAGTAAATTCTGGCACAGCCCACAAAAAAACTGAGAGATTCTAATGGATCAACATATGCTGGTCTCTGAAATCCTATTGAACAACTCAGTGGCAATTGCAGCTTTAGGCATAAACTTAGCCTGTGCACTTTTCAAGGACATAAAACCAGGTAACCTGCGGTTTGCAGGCATGCATCGGCAGCCTTGGTGGTTGGTATTACTAATTGTTTTAACATAAAATGTCTCTGTTTTTTAATCTTACAAAGCCACATGCCAGTGAGGGAAGAGACGCTACATGTAGCTTCTCCTGACAGCAACTCCATAGAGAATAAATGAGCGCGGCAGTGAGTGGTTCAGTACAGCAGACTGAAACCCCATTGTCAAACGCACAGATTGCAGATGTGGTGCCAGTGACTGTGACTGGAGTCACACAGAATTGCTGCACAGTCTACAAGCCAGGTCTGATTTTTTAAAATAAATTGTCCAAATACCAGAACATTACAAAATAATTTAGAATGTACAAGATAGAAGAGCCTACTATCTATTATCTTCCACAGACAGAGAGACACATATTCAGCCAGTGCAGAAAATCCTAACTCTTCTGGCTGTCTAGAGCAGGGACTCCTGCTTGGCCAATGGCTGGACTCACATTAAATAAGAAGGCTCCCTGTATCACAGAGCTTCCAGCTGCACAGTTCTAGCAGGTATAATAGTTCTCCAGATGATACAGAGATTATCTGTACTGTATCTGTCAAAACAGTCCAGTTGGTAGGTATGCCCTCAATGCCGCCCTAGGCCATGCTGGTGCCTGGCTGGTTTATTAGAAAATCTAACTTGTTTAAGGCACAAGGTTGAGGACCATTTGCTTTAGTTTTTGAGAGATCAACAAACTAAATCGTCCTGCATACTACTTTATCTGGAATGATTTTAGTAGGATATCTTGGGCCTTTAGTAACTTGTTCTGAGAAATTGTACAACCTTGTATGTTTGAGAACTAAAGTTGTTGTAGTTGTGTTGTTGCTGTTGTGGACATTTGACAGTCATTTTGACAGTCACGGTCAACAAAAAATGTTATCCATTTACATTATATAGTTTACATATATACCTTCTAGGCAATGCTTAGTAGAGATAAATCTGCATTGCTGGTTATTCAGGGTTTTTTTGGATAGTAATATTAACTTTAAAATATTTTAGAATGTGACGTGATATAAGGCCGATGAGTCTACATTTAAAGTGTTAAGATCTTTAAGTAATTCATTTGTGAGAATTTAAACAAATGAAAGGATGTTGGAGGAATAATCAGAGCTTTGTGTCAGGTATTGTTAATAAATTGTAATATTTTGGGGGCTGCTTTGCTGCTGGTAAGGTGAGAGGTTATACAAAGTACAAGGCCTAATGAATCAGAAAAGTTTCTTGTTTATTTTATGTCATGGGGTCCCTTGTGGTCAGAGCTTGACTGGTACAAATTTTATCATGTGCCAGGAAAATCAGCATACTTCATAGACAGCCTTTTTCAACCAGAGTCTTGTTATTATTTCAATTTAGTGAAAAGAATTTTGTTGTATAGAGCAGGAGTGAGTGTAAAAATTCATTTTTGCAACTATAACTTTATCAAACTAAATCTGTTTGGTATTCTGTTTGAGTGCATATGTGTATGTATGAATGTATTTATGTAAATATATATATATATATATATATATATATAATTATATATCAGCAAATTAGTTATATGGTGCATTTAGTTCTTCTTTTGCCCCTCTTACATTTTGTATTTTTTTTCTTAGCTGAAAAAAGTTGTATAAAGAGTTGTACGCCCTATCTTTCTGTATATGTAGGTCAACTCTACAGGACTCTATTAAAAAAAAAAAAAGATATACTGACTTCAGCAATGTGTAAGAAATACATATTGGAGTTACTGTCAGGTGCATTTACAGTATAATACTTCTGTATAAAAGGCAGTATAACAGTCATAGTTATAGTTTAACGGTTTAGCATTGTTTTAATACCACATGCTGTTCTTTGACTGATTGCTGTAGGTTACTGCATATAAGTACTAATGGCATGATGTGATTAAATGACACCTTAAAATACTTTTTTTAAGTTTCACTTTAGTACTGGCCAGAGGCTCCTGGTAGGAAAATAGTTAAGACTGTCCTTCGGGAGATAAGAATTGTCTGTTGGAAAAAAGGAAGCAACAGTCACGCAAGAAAAACAGAGCAGGGGCAGGATTCTCACGCATTGGCATGTAGTTCTGTCATCTGTCATGTCAAGGCCTGGCCCTTACCCCCACCCCTCTCCTTCTGCTGTCAGCGTTAATCCACCGTGACATGAAATTAACCTAACCCCCCTAAAATAACAGTGCTACAAACTTTCTAAGAGGAAACATAGGGGTTAATATTAAGGCCTCAGAGTAATTAAAATAGTTGATAAGGGAAAAAAATAGATATTTATGGAAGTATAATCCCTGGGCATTTGATATCTTAAGCAGAGCAAAAATACAAATGGGAGTGTAGTGTCAATAATTGATCTATTGAACGTTTTGAGCCTTTTTCTTGCAGCTTAGCTTAGTTTTGTATATGTAAAAATCAAATAAACTTTTCATTATCACTGTGAGGATTCCCATTTATTGTCCAGTGAGTAGATCTGTGACACAAGAAGCTGCAAAGATAAGATACAAAAAAAGATGTGTGAATCACAAAAAATCAGAACAGAGTTGCAGGTAAAATAGATATTATATTCATTTTTGACCTAGCCATTTGCTTACAGATGCATGTTAATGTATTGTAAATCCTTTCTTTAATAGTTAATGGGGATTCCCTATTTAAATTGACAACTTATTAGCATTGTGCCTAAGAAAATGCTGGCCATATTAGAAAGACCCCTGCATGTCTAGTACATGCCTATTTACTTACTGATATGATTGCACAAATTGTCAGGACTGCGTTTGATGATGTACGGTCCTAGGACACTACTACTTCTGCTGACATTACACAAATTATTTAATGGCTTATAATGCTTTAATATATATATATATATATATATATATGGGAATATAGTCTGCATTGGGAAGAATGATAATGTTCCACTTCTTTTTCCAGAAGATGTGCATCACTATATTATAGTTGTAATGTAAATTGTAAATTTTCACAAATAAGGTCATCTGAAGCAATCATGCAAATGCAAAAACACAAATTTTGTAATGGAATTGAGAGGGTGACAATCAGTTTAGGAAAACCTTGGTTTCAAAGGAATTTGACATGGTGTTGCCACCAAAACTAGTTTGTGCATGCTCTCTTCATATAACATTGTAATTTAACAAACTATTAGTAAAAAAAATAAACTATCATGGATGGGTATAGGTGTTGAAATTGTAAGGGTGAGTATATGTCCTATTGGTTTTTTCAACAGGGACCCCTTAATGGAATGTGTGGCACATAATGCCAGGTTACTTATCTCACCTTTACCCAACTGGACTGGCATACTGGGACTTTACTATACCTTACCTAAAACACAAATTTTAATCCTCAGCAGGGAGATGTTCTTATTTTGAATTATGCTACAGTAATCAGGTAGGAGGGCAAGAAGCAGGAGGCATTTGTTATTGCCCAAAGATCAGACTTGATATTTCTCTGCTTAATGTAGAACAATGGGGCTTCATAAGGTGCATATTACAGTAAGCCATGGGTGCACAGTCAGAAATGTCTTCAATTTATCTTCCTTAGGACAAATCTGCCTAAATATTGCCAGCCTAAAGCTCACCGTATGTTATAATCGGATGTTAGATCTAAAGAAGATCAAAGAAAAGTATATAGAGCCAGGGACTACCTGATTGGATACAAATTAATGGGATAGTTTAGCTTTAATAAATTTAGTTTGGGTAGGTCTTTGTATGACATAGATTTATCAGGCCTAAAGTGGATTGTGCAGAGATTATATGGTAAAATTTTCACAAGGATAGTAATTTAATAGTAATATTACTATGTAAAAGTGTTAGGCTTTTATGCACACAAGCTCATGCTCTCTTCTGATCTGATTTTTCTATTTGCAAAAGTGATAAAACAACAATTAAACTGATATTTTGTGCATTTTTTTCTGATTGGACATGGGTAGATTAGATGTGCTAGTAAATACTGAATGCAAGTTTACAGTTATGTTTTAAAACGCTCAGGGTAATATGATAAGCAAGGCAGAATATCATACATGTGTGTGCAAAGTTTTGGGACTTCCATTGCCATTAACTGGATCAGATCAGCTCCGCTTGTATGTACCTTTCTTTGGACTTTAGCATCCAACACAGGCACCAAGCAGGTCTTGAAGCTGAGTGTATCTTCTTTCCAGGTTCTTCTGTCAACAATGACCGCAGCCCAGGCAGCACATCACAGTTGTATCAAAAACATGGTCAGGAGTCTAGGAAGCCATAATTCAGATGGGAAGTCATCAGCTCAAAAAAGGTGGGCAGTAGAACAGTAGAATGGACACCCAATACACCCAACACATTGCAGGTAGCATAGGCTACATAATTAAAATGCTGGATACAACTCTATGAACAATTTGTAATAGAGTACATTTTTAAAACATTTTGGGGCTTTAGATTGCTAAAATATTGGTGAATTTTCAATACACTATCAACATGAGGGCACCATTAGCTAGAAACTGTGGCCTCAAAGAAATATGGGTTACGGATCCAGTCCTTTTCCATGTTGAAGTGACCAAGGTAGCCACTTATTCTATCTACCAATAAACCTAGCCTTGGGCCATGGGGTTTAATCAAGCTATGCTTATAACACTTCAGGTTTCATGTTCTGTTCAGCATCAACCTGGGGCTATACAAACAATTAAAGCTCTTAGATAATGAGGAATTTGACTACTTGCTAATTTTTATTAAGTTCTGAGGCTATTGCCAGCAGGCAGTTAGCAGTGATATCCCTACCCTAAAGATAGTTACACATAATAGAATCCAAATGTATAATTCCATTACAAATACAAGGTTTGTGGGAGCCTACCCAAACCATCCGTTCTACATACAATTTACCCAACTGGAGGGGTTATTCCATTTGTTGGTACATTGGACAATCTGTGTGACCTGTTTAGGTCAACCTTTATTTTATACATATATATATATATATATATATATATATATATAAAAACAAAACTGCAATATACCCACAACTAATAATAATATAACTATTTGTTATTTTTACTATTGTCCAGATCTAGTGCATTCATTATGTGAACTGATCATTTTAAATTTGTGACCACCTTCAACTACATAAATAGCAATATTCACATTCCAAACATACATCTTTCAAATACTAGAATGTTGTGTCCTGTAGGTTATTGCTCCATATAGATTATGGTTTCCTGTGAAGGCATGCTATTCACATAAATATACAAGCTTGTACAAAACTAGTAGGTGATTTTTTGATTACTTCAGCGACCCCCTTTTTATTTAAAACCCTCTAATACTAAAAGTTTGTCAAACTTTGCATGTCATTTTATTATTTGTAGGTCACCTACAGCATAACCTCTATATGGTCATTCAAGTGTGTAGCTGTCACCTTGCTAGAACATTACCAATAAAATATAAATTAGTTTATGGGGTTAGGATCATTGGTAAGAAGAGTGTGGCTTTTCCTAGTAAAAAGGAAAAGTTATGTTTACAGCTGGCAAAACAAGCAAGGATTAATTAGAAGCAGACATGGTCATCCAAATGCACTCGTTTATTTGGTTCACGCTGAGTTTTCTCAGAGTTATGGAGTCTGTGGCTGTGTGTGTCTGTGGAGCACATTCATGGTGTGTAGGACGACTGAATACAAATCTGTCGGCAGCATTGAACGTAGGCAGATATTTTCTTCTTCTACAACCCACTCTGGCTGCTGTTCTCTGGTTTTTGAACCAATATAACCCAGATTCTGTGTGGGCCCCCACAACATATTTGACACTAGAACAATGAAAGACACATTTCTTTTTATGCTTTTTTTTTTGTAATATTGAAGAACTTGCAGAAAAGCTTTATTTCACTTTTTAACAACTTTCATCCGCTTTCCAACCAATACACCCCGTTACACCTTTACACCTGTAATTTTTTATATTTTATTGAGTCATTATTTTGTGTAATAAAACAAGACATATAATAATTTCTAAGGACAAGCCAGGTTTTTGGTGATATTGCCCAACAAAATTAGTGTTACTGTAGATAAAACATACACATTTAATGTTATAACTTGTCCAGTTTAAAATTACACTAAAAATATGATTTTTGTACAACACATTCCAACGTTATTTACGTTTGTTTTTTTAAGTTTAGACTTTTTAATTCATCACTGAAACAATAACATGAACAAGAATAAAAATAGTTAAAATATTATTGGTTACAAAAATTAAAATAACAAAAAAGGCAGCTGTTAAGTAGGGTTTGATAAGGTAAACACAAGATTACCAATGAGTTAAATAGAAACATCCTCCAGACTCCTACACTCTGTGTATTATGTAGGCTGTACTTCATATATTGCTGTAAGCTAAACTATATACCATTATATTTAACAGCATAGAAATAAAAAAAATCTGTTTTGCTTTTGTTTTGGGCAAATTGGGGAAGAATTGTCATGTTTTTATATGGAATTATTTTTGTCTTCTGATTCACCCTTTCTATTTGTCCTGTTGGTTATTAACATTGAAATAGAAAATCTAAAATTGTACAGTTGGTATTCCTGTTCTCAGGGTATTTTCCAGTATCAGCTGTTCTGGGGACAGCTGCCCAAGATAAAGGGTCCCTTTAGTCCCTTAGTGTAGGGATTTGCGCTTGCTTCCTTTGATCTCATTATTTTTACGACAGTGATAATTAGAAATGTCCCCAATATAACACAAAAAGGAAATAATAAACTGGTTTTAAGAGGTTTTAATCTTTCCCTATTCTATCCAAAACTGGGTCTTTATACAGCTAAATCCTCACAATGCAAAGGATTTTTAACGCTTTCATAATTCCCCTGACCTATATATGAGCACATTTTTGCTGGTTTAAATGATACAAAAATGTTCAAAGTGCCCTTTAGACTAACAAGTCACACATGTGATTGAGATCAAAACTTCTGACAGGTATCAGTAAAATAAATAACGTGTCTTGTGCAAGAAAACACAAACAAGTTCTGCAATTAAGTGGAAATCATGATTAGTAGAAATATTCCGAAAGCCTGGTGTTGCATAAGAACGTAAAATATAAATATGACAAGTAATATACACAGAATTGTTTTGTATGTTCGTGCAAAGCAGTGACATACTGTCACTGTGGCATCATCCTATATCCGCCTGCTCCTTTTGATTGTGGTGAACAATTACTGGAAGTGACCTTCTATTGGAAATGAAGGGCACTGGTACTTCCTATGTGAACAATCAGTGCCAGGCATTTTAGGCTACCAATAAGTAGCCTCCATCAATAATAGCCATTTAAAACAGACAGCACAGTACAAAGAAAATTAAACACATATGGGTTTGTTTAAAAAGCTTTTGACTTCAATGATTAAAAACAAAGTGCACATTTATAAAGCATATGTCAGATACACCATAAATGTAATGCCTTTCCACCCTGTCTTTGAGCCCTCAACGGAAGAGTATCTACAGGGGTCTGCTTAACTGTATACAAATTGATTAAATAATTTTGTTAAGTCTTCAAATAACATAGCTCTTGTAGATCTAACATTTATTTTACAGACTGAGATTGTATAGTCAGATTGTAGCATATGTGGTGAGCCTAGGATCCACTACATAGGGGTTGCATATGCAAATGCACAAACAGTACCAATGTAATATTTGCTGTGTTCATAATTTTCATTTACACTGTTAATTTGGTAATTTATTTGTATATATATATATATATATATATAATGTGCTACTGTTCAGCTTTAGGTTGGCCAGTTCCTGCAGCCTTTGCTGGTTTATACAAAGAGAAAGCTTGATTTTTTTTTTACTTATTGTTATTTTCTTATTATATTTGACAAAAAATGTGGATAGGCTGGAAGTTGAAATCCTAAATCAGTATATTTTAAACATTTAATTTGACTCCCAACCATTTCTGTTTCAGAACTCTGTGTTGTAGGGGAGCAAGAGTTTGCTTAAAAATATGTTTTTAGATCAAACCTACATCGCCTATTTTGTGAGTTTACTTTACTTGTCGACTTTGTAATTAAATTGGAAAACTCCTGAACATATTATTTGTTACCATTTGATACGGGGACATTTCGGAACACATCCCAAGTTATTTTTTTAAAGCATGTTTTTTCTCTAAATGAAAGTATAAAAAGTTAAAGCCCCAAACAATTGTTTTAGTTAATTGAAAGGCCTGTGAACCTGGTACTGTCCCCAATTTTTATGGGGGTCAGGAGAACCTATAAGAAATACAAGTAAAAAAAAAGTTTGCATGGAAAATGGTTTTTTAAAGCCAATTTTTTTACCCCTTGATTGTCTATTGCCCCCTTTGTTCACGTTCCCTGGTTTGTGTTCCCTCAGGGAATGGGAGTGACGTGTTAATGTATTGTAATGTAATGATTGATGAAATAATATGCAGTCTACTATGCATCCCTCTACCTTGTCAGTTTATGCTCTATGACTTTTATGAGTGGTTCTTATTAATAATAATAATAATAATAATAATACCAGTATATTATGAACTGCTCACAGCCCAAAAGCAATTCAGCCTTTAATACCATATTAAAAAAATTGTACAACTTCAAGTAAAAAATAAATCCCTATAGGTATAGTAGGTAGTTACCAAAACTGTATAGAGCCGGTCAGCCAGAAATGCACACTGTGAATTCATGTCTGAAGTTTATCAGATTCAGTTCCTAGATACAATACAATTATGAAATCTACAAAACATTCATTTTGTCTCCCTTTTCTCCTTAAGAACAAATTCATTTTTTAACTATTAAAAAGTATTGTTTTTCGTGGAATAAATTTTTTTAGTGTTTTAAGAAGAAAAATAAAAATACAATGCAAAAAAGGAAGGGTAACAATACATTAACAGGAATTTACAAAGGTAAAAAAAATTAAGTGCACTTGACTCACAATATCAGAGAGGTCCACAAAAAAGAACCTATTTATACCACATAGTCTATACAATGAAAATAAATGTCACCTTATATTGCAAAGTCAAAAGACCTTAGATGCCCTTTTGTTACCCATAACTTACACTAAGTAGTATCATATCAAAAAAGCAAACCAACACAGAAAACCTGAGTCCATTGCACTGGGTAGACAAACATGCTGAATATATACAATTAATAAAAGGGAAGATAAGATAAAAGGAAAAATAAGAGGAGAGAGGAATGAAATAGGGCCAAAAAGTGTTCTTTTACAGCTTTTATTTAGCCTATTTATCCTCTAAATTATTAAATGTGCTATTCTGCAAAATAATATTAAGTGGCAGGGAAAAGACTTGTTGGTTTAACCATTTGCCTCTTCCCTTTCATCAGAAGAAGAGAGATATGCCAAATCTGCAAAGGCTTCCTGTTTTTATTCCTCATTGCAGGGATAGTTTATTTCGTACTTTGTGAAAAAAACTATCACTGCAATGTTTATATATAAATATATATGTAAATATATTTAAACATGTTCTTAAAAAAGATTTTGCTCATAATATTTCTTATTTGAATTATTAGTTATCTTTTTTTTAAGATCACATACTGAATTTTTGCCACTTGTCATAACAGGTGTCATGGCATCAGCTAATACGTATAACATTATAAATATTCCTCATCTTTTGCTTTACATGTTTCTCCCAGCTGTCAAGTGAATGAATTCAGAGGATCATTCCTGTGTAATAGAGTGCATAGCTTCTCCCATGACTCCCCTGCACTCAGGAAGTGTTCCATTTCACTGAAAAGCATATTGCTGTTGACATGTTGCAAAGTGAGTTGTGCAAGGAAGGGTTCAGAGAGAGGTTGACGTGCCTCCCTTCACCTTTTTACCCTGAATAGTCATTTAGCTAAGATTTTAGTTCTTGACTACACATAACAAACCAACATTCTATGCAGTTATCCCTTCTCACACTCAATATCTGATTTTAATTTGAAAATGGTATTATGCCCTACCAAATGAATTAGAGACAAGTTGCTTAATACTATTGTGGAGGAAAAGGATCACATTAAAATGTGGCTGAGAAAACTTGTTTGCCATTCATTAAAAAATAAAACTAAAAACCCAAATGACAAACAGTAATTTTTACAGGCAATGCTTGTCCGTACATGCAAAGAAATAAATAATATGGAAAGCAGTTATGTTATAAAACATATTTTGTTTATCTTACATTTATCACAGAGAATAACCCCTTGGAACTCTATCAATAAAACATTAAACAACAACCTGACATTCCCTCAGGTGGGAATCAATTACTGCCATTGAAGCACACGGACATGGAAGATTTCCATCAGGGAATACATATTCCCTGTATTATAAATAGAGCCCCTGGTGTTATACATTAAATCTTGGTACAGGTTCACTTTAAACCCAGGTATACACAAAGAAATCACAAAGACTCATTACTGTATTTCGGGACATCTGTGTTGGAAATGATGATCTCTGGTCTAGCAGAAGAGTAGCATGAGGTGTTAGCTGGACAAGTTGGAAGTTTCTCTCTTATTATTTAATGTTTTTTTTCCACAGTATGCGCTGTTCCTTGGCAGAGAAGGCTTCCAGGTTCATCACTATTGCTATTTAGCATAGATAATTTTTTCTGCTAAATGAAAGGACCTTACTGTTACAGAGAAGGGTGGTTTCACATGTCTGCTCTCCAGCTGTTGTAAGGCCTAATGAACTCATAATTTTCTGCACAAATCTTTTAACCTGTAGAGTGGAAAAGTATATGGCAAATATCACTGGATGACATTTATCTTACTGAGCACTGTGTATTATAAATTAATTACAATTTGCATTCTTTATTTTACGTATTTTGATTTTTCAATACTGCTAATCCCCTACAGTTTGTTTCTATCACCTTCTTTCTGCAAGCACTCATTTCAATTATTTCAGTGCTTAGGACAGGATTACTGGCTAATAGTGAACAAGGTGTACCATGACTGCACAATTGTGTCAGCAAGTGTGCATAGATATGCCATGGTAAACACTGGGGACTTATATGAGTTATCATCTTATAAAATGTTTGAACAAGGAAATTCATGGCCTGATCACAAGGTATTGTTTTATTACTGTGAGGTTAGGGGGATCAGCTCACCACAAGACACTGTAAACCTCAGGAAAATTCAAGTATTTTGGTTCAGGCACAAATTAAACACTGTTTCTCTTCAGCAAAAACAAAACTGAAAAGGACTCAGGCTGCACACAGTAGATTATTGTCGTTGGAAAGGATCTTTCCATGATCTTTTCCAACGACAGAAGACTGAAAGATACATGAACGAGCTCTGTACAAATGGAGCCGTTCTGCTTTATGGAGAGGGGGGGAGGAAAACGAGCTAGCGAGCACCACCCTGCTGCACTCCCTCCCCTTCACCTGCATTACGTTTGGACAAAAATCATCTGACGTGTGTACAAAGCTTAGCAAATCAAAACAAACAGCTTGTTTCAGCAAAAATAAAGGTTCGGGAATAAAGTCCTGCTTCCACAAGCAGCCATGCCTGGTACTCACAGGTTGACAGTGTTTTTGGTACCTGTAGCTTGTCCTCCAGAACCAGGGGGCGGCTTCATACTGCGGCTTTCAGGTTCACTCTCAGACTCAGACTGACACCTCGGGGTATTGGTCCCAAAGACCTAAGCTTTGGGAGTCCTCCTAGGCTCTACTAACACACAGGCTGCACACAGTCTCACTACCTAGTCCCAGGCTACCACCTCTCCCTGTTTCAAAGACAGCTGCACTTTCATTCATGGGCAGGTGCTCTAGAATCTCCTGGCCTAAAAAAAAGGGAGGAGTGCCTGGGTCACCCATTTCTTCCAGCACATTCCGGTCCTGGATCCCAAATAAAAACTGCAATCTTGCAGCAACACAATTACTAAGAACCTCATCCAGGCTTTTTATCCTTTTTTTCAAGGTGAAATTGAAAGAGACACCGTGAAATCACCTGCAAAACTGGCCCTACAATTCTCACAATTTTACACTACTTATTTAAAAAGACTGGATACAATTTGAGATTTTGACTGAATCTTAGCTGAACATAAAAACAAGAAGAATAGGTTTAGAGATAATAATGTACTTTACTGTCAAAAGGTGTTAGCAAAGTCTCTCCAGGAATGTGGTTATGTTAGGAACTAATGGGTAATCCATACTAGCAGACAAAAGACAACTTTGTGTAGTTGGTGGTAAGATTGTGCAGTGAAGGAACTTAAGGACAGGAACAGAGGAACGAAGTGTTAAGCACACAGTTTAAGGTGCACATGCTACTCTAGTGATAACCAGCAATCCTTCAAGCAGGGATGTGTTTGTCCTTGTACTTTACAAGTCACTAAGAGGTAAGCAAATAATGAATGTTCTGTTGGTAATATAAGGGCCTCTATTGATTGTGCCATATTTCTTTTTTTGAGGGCCAGAACAGTGCCAATTCACCCTTTTTCAAGTAAAAAGTTTTGCCTTCATATCAGCTTGATCACAGATAGCACAGTTTCTTATAAATTATATATATATATATATATATATATATATATATATATATATATATATATATATATATTTTAAGGAGGTCCCCTGGGTGATTGCAATACTCGCCTTTTCTCCAATGCCATCTACAGCAGATGTTCTGGATATGTCTGTGGTTGGCATTTGAACAACGACTAACAATAACCAGCCACATACAGCTATCTGGGGAAATCCATGTTGTTAAACAGATCTATTTGCAACCCAGAACCATATGCACGTAGCTTAAAAAAAAGAAAAATTTTCCCTGTTTGGAGGGCTACAAGTAGAAAAGGAAAGGACTGTCATGTAACAAGTCTATTTATTACAGTGTGTGACATAATGGATTATGCCATCATCATTATCAATGACCCCTGATATGTCAGTAATGGAAGAAAGGTATGACGCAGTACTTGCAGATGAATAATGCTTACTTGTATTAAAACTACACAGCTTCAGTTTAGCGCTAAGGCAAATAAAATTAAAAAAAACTATGAAAATTTAAAGTGTATGCATTGCCAAAACTTTTGTTTTAAGTGTTAAATAGTGTATGAAATGGTTAACCCCTTATTAGTTTGTGTTTTTCAGTCTCTAACTCATAACGGTGATCGTTCTTGACTTCATGTTCCAATAATGTAATGCAAATAGTAAGGTAATTAGATAGTAGTCACTATAATTGAGTGGCAACAAAATTTCCCCCTACTTTACGTACTGTTGACAATAAAATTTAGGATTTCCCATAACTTTCTTGTTTGTTCACAAGGGTGAACCTTTTCAGCTGCAACACAGACAGCAATACAAGATAGTCAGTGGTCCTATTCCTGACCTACAGAAAAAAACACCCCCTTGGTTGGAAATTCTCACTAGTTAGATATCAATGATAGTGATCTTTCTCAACCTATTCACCCTTGATGGATCTTTTTGAGGTTTTTCAGGAACCCCATCTAAAAAGGATTTTACCTATAGCTCATGGCCCATTAGTGTGACCAAGAGAACAAAGAAAGTTTTCAAAAATAGAGCAAGTAAATCCATGTACCTCATGTACTTGGCAACCAGTGCAGATAATTTTGTAACAAACCCTCTCCAGAATGATTTTCCTTAACCTCCCTAGCGTTCCAATTCTGTCCAAATTTCCATGCAAAAAGCATTATATTTTTTTTTGCATGGAAATTTATTTTACATTGTAGGCTATAATTCTTAGGCATAACTCACCGAAATATGTCCAATATTTATTAAATTTAATAATGAACTTTAAATAAAAAAAATAAAAAATCTATTTAAAAACAGTTAAATAGTTATTGTAAGTGTACAGCAGCATATATAATATATATCAATATATATATATATATATATATATTATAAATATATATATCTTATATGAACATATTAT
Organism: Pyxicephalus adspersus; assembly: GCF_032062135.1. Taxonomy (NCBI): domain Eukaryota; kingdom Metazoa; phylum Chordata; class Amphibia; order Anura; family Pyxicephalidae; genus Pyxicephalus; species Pyxicephalus adspersus. The sequence continues at coordinate 12,999,439 of NC_092869.1, forward strand.
ATTATTTATATTGAACTCAATACAGCTATTCCATCCAATACAATCCAATACAAAATTATTTGAATTTCCCGCCGATCATAGGTTAGATAGGTAGGTTTAGGCAAATTGTTGCTAACATATTACTATTGCAAACATATGGTTCTGTATCCCATATGTTCATTCTACCAAGCTCTATTATGGCTCCTACATTAGTGAAGGCAATTTCATAATTGAATTACATAATAGATTATACAGATTTAAAGGATATGTATAACCTTTTTTTTTAATTGGAACTCTTCTTGCTAGGAACTTTGTCCCGATAACCACTGCAATCAAAATAGAAAGTGATGGGAAATCCAACAGTTTCTGTCATATACTGTTATTTATGCATTTGTTAATGTTTGCTTTTAAAATGCATAATTCTGAAGAAGGCTCCAGGGAAAAATCTGAGTTAGTTCTAACTTTCTTTCCACATCTTTGAATGCTTCCAAGGTGTTGCTAGGAAATCTGGGACATATAATCCCACCATAATGCTTTGGGTCTTCTTCCAAGATAAATATATTGTCATATGAGATGTCAAACCAACTCAGCTGCCAGGTTTCAGTTCCAGGGTGTAGTGGCTATACTCCAAAGTATTCCCCGAGTGCTATGCTCTTCACCCTATCCTGGGGAGTAATCCAAACATTTCTGTGAAGACATGTCATTAATTTTATTGGCAGCTCCATTTTTTTAAATCAAAGCAAATTTGCAAAAAAAGGAATTAAACATTATCAAACATTGCAAATTAAATAAGTAAACAAATATTTGCTTTTCACATGACTGGATAATAAACCAAATCTTAATAAATTTTGTTATTTTACAATTTATTTAATAACTTAGCAATAAAACCACCAGCTCATATTCTTCAGTGGGCTGTAGACAGATTGGTAGCTTTTTGGAAAATTTCTTCTGAGTACAAAATAAAGGGCCTGATTTAATAAAGCTCTCCAAGAATGGAGAAGATAGACTGTAATGGATGAACCTGGTGGTTCTTCAAATCTGAAATGGATTTCATAAAATAATTCCCTATTAGTTGGCAAAATGTTCTTAGCCCTGGCCAGATCCATTCCGGGTTTGTTGGATCACTCATTTTCCCTCATGTTTGTCTATCTTCTCCAGTATTTGAGAGTTTTATTAAATTCTCCAATACTGTCTACAGGACAAAAAGTAAAAAAATAATACATTTTAAATATAAAACAAAAGAAAAAAGACATTGGTTTGAGCTCTCACATCCTATATACAAAAATAACCAAAACATTTTCACTTAAGATATACTTTAATTACACAATGAAAACTCCTGTTTTAATTCTGTGATTAGTCAATATGATTTTAGCATTGGCTATGATTGTTGCTTGAAGAGTTAACATATTAAGCACATCCGCTCTGCTCCGTATTCCACCGGGGGGAAAAACCCATATTTCAGCGCACGAGCGCCTACACCTCACACCCGATGGGTCCCAAAGTGAAGGGGGGGGCAGAGGAGCCGCGCCGGAGGCGAGCCGCCAGCTCCTAGAGGCATTCCAGGCCTGTTTTCTACAGGCCTCAAGGCCGCGGCTTCAATTAGTGAAGGAGGCCAAGCCGCGGACGGATGCGGCCCGGAGCAACCCCGCATCCATAGTGACCTCTCCAGAAAGGGAACCAGGGGCTGCCCTGGACATGGAGACACCACCATCTGGCCAGGTAACTGGTTCTCCTGATCGCACACTGTTTCCTTCTAGTGCCCCATCCTCTATGGGAGACTCTCCGAGGGCCTCATTTTCACAGGGGGCAGAGGAGGATGCCTGGGACTGGAAAGCTCATCTTAGGGCACTTCCAACACGCTCGGATTTAGATCATAGTATCGGGAGGCTTGAGGCAAGTTGCAAAGTTGAATTCTTACATATTCAGCAGACCTTACAACAGGTTTCCAGTACTACTAATACGCTTCAGAACACATGTGCGTAACTTTCTTCTCAACTGTTGTCTCACGAGGCTGTTCTGGAACGTCAGGCGGCTCAAATTAAGATGCTGTACTTAATGCAAGATGACGCGGAGAACCGCAACAGGCGTAATAATATCCGTATACGTGGGTTGCCAGAAACTGTGCCTAATTCTGAGTTGTACAGTGCTGCATATACTATCTTTGCTCAGTTATTGGCGATCCCCCCAGAAGTGGACATCGAAATTGATAGAGTGCATAGGACTCTGGGCCCAAAGGGAAAGGATCCCCAATGCCCCAGGGATGTGATATGCCGGGTTCATTTTTATAGAACCAAGGAGGACATTATGAGGAAAGCTAGAACTACTAATGCCATCGAATATGCTGGGGCCCAAATACAACTGATGCTGGACCTGTCCAAACATACACTGGATCTTCGGAGGGCTGTTAGACCTTTATTGGATGTGCTCCGTGACCGGAATATTCCTTATCGTTGGGTGTATCTATTCCACCTCATTGCTAGATCAGGCGGCAAGAATTATATCTTTAGAGGCCCCGAGGATTTACCACGATTCTTGAGAAATTTACAGCTCCCGGATGTGTGGCTTCTGGCGTGGCCTGATGTTCCCTTGTCTTTTCCCTCTGGACCCTCCAACCGCCCAGACCACCGGCCAATCGCACCCTCTACTTCCTCTTCGCCTGGAAGGCAGCAAGGCACTGGCCCGGAGACGGATTCATCTACTCTTATGTCAACACTTTCAAACCCTTGATTGTCTTCTTTATTTTGTCTTCAGCCTGGAGGCAAGCTCCACTGCCCATCTAGGATGGTCCCGGAAGATCGGTGATTGTTTCCCTTTTTAATGTGACTTAACCTCTTGAACAGTTGCACCCAGATTTGGACACATGTGTATTCTGTTCTTATTTGCGGTTGCTCATGTTTTCTATTATGTTCTTCTCGGGAACACCCACGGGCGGATCGGCTTGTTGGTAATGTATGGAGTTATGTGTAATTCATAGTATATGCTAATCCACTCTCTCTTCTGTTCCCTTACAATAGTAGCCTGTATTAGTAATTGGTGGGACAAATATTTTCTTAGGGCACTGAGTAGAGAATCTCCACTCGAGAAGGGTTACAAGTTATCTGCTATGGCCATGTTTTTTGGCTTAGATCGAGTGTCCAACATGGGTGGTGGCGGGGGTCTCCTGGCTTGTAAGTCATGTTGTGGTTTATATGCTTTGGTATGTATATGTCTTTCTACCTTTTATTTATCTTTTGGCTCGTATTTTCCTGTTGAAACTGTCGCTGCTTATTATGCTTTTCATATATGCAAGATTTGAGTAGAGCTCGGAGGGCTTACAACGATGTTGGTTTTTCCCCCGGGTGGATATGGTTTTGGAAATTATATTTTGTTCCCCAGTTGACCGGCCACCTTCACCCACATAGGAAAACCGCTGGTTTAGGCGGAGTTGAAGGCGTTTTCCTTCATTTAGTGTACCCCTTTGACGTCTGGGACCCAGACCCTCCCAGCCGCCTGTTACCCCCTTTCCCCCCCTTACCTGAATTTCAATAATTTTTTGGATCCGACTGGCCTGTCACTATGTCCACCACTCGTTCGCACAATTCACGAGGGTTGAAAGTTCGTACCCTTAATGTTAAAGGCCTTAATAGCCCTAATAAACGCTCCCAGTTGCCAACACAAAGCCAACACAAAGCCAAAGTTCATATTTTACTGCTCCAGGAAACCTGAGGGTAAAACGAAAGGTGTATCCATAGCTTTTCACAAATCTATCCCGACACCTGTGTTGACCGGCAAGGACGATTTGTGTTTGCAAAGGTCTCCTTATGGGATAAGATTTATACAGTAGCCACATTCTACTCTTCTAATCAACAGCCGACTCAAGCAGCGGTCCAGTTTCTGACTAAGCTTAACTCGTTCACGGAAGGTGCTTTGATAATTGGGGGGGATTTTAACTTCCCTCTAGACCCTAGGGTGGATACATCGTCAGGAAAATCTTCTGTTTCCTATTCCAAATTGAATTTGTTTAAGGCCAAACTGAATGAGTTACACTTGATTGATGTTTGGCGGATCCTGCACCCTGGCGACAAGGATTATACTTTCTATTCTAACCCCCACCATACTTACTCTCGCATTGACTATATCTTCATTAGCCATAAATTACTGGACTTGCAGCCTGCAGCCTATATTGAAAGCTGCCCTTGGTCAGACTATGCCTCGGTTTCCCCTATTTTTCAGATTCCTATAGGAGAGTTCAGGGAGTGGACCTGGAAATGTAATGACTCCCTTTTTAGAGACTCGGTCTGTGCAGGGGCTGTATTAGACACTATTAAAAATTTCTTAAAAGATCATGAGTCTGACGAAACTTCTCTCCCTTTCCAATGGGAAGCTCTTAAAGCCGTGCTTCGTGGGGTTTTAATTCAGCAAGGTTCTAGGCTTAAGAAAATCAGATTACAAGAGATTACCCTCACACTTGATAACATAAAGAAGTTGGAAAGGTTGCACAAAAATAATATGTCCTCGGATGTGTTTATTGAATTAACCTCTGCCAGGAGACGTTTACTTGAACTCTATGATTTGGCTCACCTAAAGTTTAGGGATAAATACCGCAAATCCTTTTATCAATATGGGGAGAAATGTGTCCGTCTTTTGGCGAGGGGCCTACATCCCAGGCCTGCGGCTACCTATATCCCATCTATACGGAGGGCTTCGGGAGATAATACCTCCATTCCTCAGGAGATATTAACAGTATTCCATAATTATTATGCTGAATTATATAATATTCAACCCTCACCACATCCCCCTCCTTCCCTCCAGGACTATATAGCTTCTACAGCATTACCGGAATTAGCCCTGGAGATAACGGCTAGCCTGGAATCTACGTTCATGGAGGCAGAAGTGACTGCAGTTATTAAAAACACTCCAGCGGGCAAGAGCCCAGGACCAGACGGGTTCACACCCAAATTTTATAAATTACATGTTGAAGCCCTGGCCTCGTTCATGACTAGGGTGTTTTCCTCTATATCAGGGGATAATCCCTTCCCTACTCAAAGTCTGGAAGCGCACATTACTGTTCTCCCTAAGCCAGGCAAGGACCATTCCGTATGTTCTAATTATAGACCAATTTCCTTAATCAATGTAGACGCCAAATTTTTTTCCAAATTAATAGCTAACCGTCTGTCCCTTTATTTGCCAGACCTGATTCATACAGATCAGGTGGGTTTTATTTATGGAAGAGAGGCCAGAGATAATACACTCAAAACCCTATTACTTACTCATGCGGCCAAAATGTCTGGGACTCCGATATGTTTGTTATCGGTAGATGCTGAAAAGGCGTTTGATAGGGTAAACTGGGCTTTTATGTATCAGGCGTTACGCCAGATTGGCCTGGGCCCATTGATGATGGCCAGAATAGCTGCACTTTACTCAGCTCCTACAGCCCGGGTGAGGGTTAATGGAAGCCTGTCGGCTCCGTTTCCTATTGGTAATGGTACTAGACAGGGTTGCCCACTATCACCCCTCTTATACGCCATAGTGATGGATCATTTGGCAGTGGCACTGAGGCTAAATGAGCATGTTCAGGGGATAAAGATAGATAAACTTCACTTTAAGTTGTCCCTGTTTGCTGATGATCTTTTAATGTATATATCATCTCCACAGCTATCTATCCCAGCGATTTTACAGGAGTTCGAGAGATTTGGGATGTTGAGTAATTTTAAAGTGAATTTTGACAAATCTGAGATACTAAATATTTCCCTCTCACCTTCCCAAATTCAATACATTAAATCCCATACGCAGTTTCGGCTTTGTACTGAAAAGCTCAAATACTTGGGGGTCTTTATAACGGCGGATCCGGACAAATTGTTTAGTTGTAATTACGAACCATTGCTTGATAAATTGAAGGTAGAACTAGGGAGATATACTCTCCTCCCTCTCTTTTGGTTCGCTAGGATTAATCCTCTTAAAATGGATATCTTGCCTAAATTATTATATGTCTTCCAGACGATCCCAATTTATTTATCGCAGACCTATTTAGGCAAACAACAACGGTTGTGTAGACAGTTTCTGTGGTCCTCGAGGCGCCCCAGAATAGCTCCTAGGTATCTTATCAGACCTAAAACAATGGGCGGGGCGGGGCGGGGTGGGAGTCCCTGATTTTAGAAGCTATTACAGGGCGACGATGCTGACTCGGGTGGTTGACTGGTTTCATACCAGAGACCGAAAGATCTGGGTTGCATTGGAAAATATTTTATCCCCAGTTGATCTTCCTCCTTTTTGTGGATAGACAGGACCCGGCTCCATGTTCCTCAATTGCTCCCAAGGGTTACACTTGATGTTTTAAAGGAGTGGGATATCCTGGCTAGGGGGGACTAGTGTCTGTTATTTAGGTATATTTTATCTATTTATCTGCATAAATAGGGAAATTATATTCCTATCAATGCATATAGATATTCAATTAAAGAAGAAGGTTCATGCACAAATAATAGTCATTCAAACAGTTTAATTAAGAAAACAAGGTAAGACAAAGTACACAGCATTATTATCAGATATTTAAACACATAGGAACTTCAGTCAATGTCACATATATATATATTACATGAACATCAAGTTGTTAGTAGTAACCCCTACAATAACCCAGTAACTACTTAGTACAAAATACATCAAAACAATATAGAAATAATAGCATCAACATATACAAAGACATATACCAAACAATACAAGAAGCAATTCAGGAATGTGTATAGCTACCTGCTAAGATGTTGTGGGGTACCCCAGGTGCTAGATTCCCTAAGAAGACTAACTCCCATCATTCTAGTTCCCCTTTTATATATTTAAGTCTCATTAGGTAACATTGGGGCTCTTTGATTGGTTAGTGGGTGTGTTAGGTGCAATGATCATCAGTTGGCCCACACCCCACTAGATTGGGATTGGTTAATGTAATTTGATGGACCTCCCAACTAAATTTGATATAAAAAATCTCCAGCTGGAATCTATGTTTAGGGGTCTATAAATGTCCAGCTGGGTCATCACCCCAGTCCATGTGTTCAATTACACCTCCATCTCCTGTTTCCTACATTGTTGTGTTACTCTGTGAAGTCCTGTACTTGGAGACCCCCTAGGAGGGCCATGGACCCCCCAGGAGTGAAATAGGTTTCCTGTCCAAACACCACTTTCCTGCATTGCCTTCCTGCTCATTAAATACAGTCTAATTACTAGGATATCTCCTACAGTGTATTGTAACAATAATATCCCCGCACACATACCTATACTTTATACTATATATATATATCTATATATATATATATATATATATATATATATATACACACACACACATCTATTTACATATTCATAAACTAAACAAATGTTGGGTGCAACAGTGTCCTCTAAAATCGGACCCATGACCCCCCTGTTTGACAACCCCTCGTTTGCCCCGGCAATGAACGTGGACCAGTTTCTATCCTGGACGGCTGAGGATCATAGGCAGATCTGTAGTATACTTCAGAACGGGAGGGTTCCGCCCCTCTCCTCTTTGGATGCCAGGGTGCAGCAGTTGCCGAACGCATGGTTCTTACACTTTCAATTGTCCTCTTTTATAGCGCAATTTTTACATTCCTATACCACGCAAAGGAGCTTAACGGCACTTGAATCCTTACTCTGCTCTGAAAATAGACTGTTACATGTTGTATCTCAGGTCTACGAGATATTGCTTGGAATTTATGCACACAAGGCCCCTCTCTACATGAGATGTTGGGAGACAGATCTGGGGATGGTTATATCCCCACTGGATTGGGAAAAGGCGTTTGTACTGACCCATAGAATGGCTCTCCCTTGTAAGGCTCAAGAGACCAACTATAAAATCCTCTCCAGGTGGTATTTATGTCCCACTGATATCCATCATATTTCTTCTACGGTCTCTGATAGCTGCTGGAGATGTGCTTCCCAACAGGGCACCTTGTTACATATTTGGTGGGAGTGCCCGAGCATCCGCAAATTATGGGATCAAATAGCTGATATTTATAATGAGGTGACGGGATCTACTTTGAAGCTAACCCCTCAAATATCTCTGTTGTCCATCCTTCCTGGGTCCCTCAAAGCTTGTAAGAGCGATGTGCTTCGCCATTTTCTTACTGCGGCCAGAGCGACTATTCCTCGTAAGTGGAAACCCATGAGGGACTGGTTGGTGGAACTGGAAAAAAATACAACATATGGAGAGATTAATAGCTGAGGATGAGAATAAGTCAGAGCAATATAAGCTGACGTGGTCGGCTTGGGATTGGTTCAAAGAATCGCCTCAGTCCAGATCATTTTGGCAATAAAATATAGCGGAATGTTTGGGAGTTGAAACCCTTGATATGTTTGGTTTTTTAATAGTATAAGGGTTTGTTTAGGTGAGAGGCCAGTCGGTTACTTCCCCCCCCCCCCCCCCCCCCCCCCATCCCCTGTCTGTCCCTGGGCTAACTGTTTTATTTCAGTTTATGGTTAGGAACACATGCTGACATTCCCGGTGGTCACCGGAGTTGGGTTGGAGAGCAGCTGCGCTGCTCTCAAGAGTTATTACATTATTGATGTCCTAATGTTAGATTTGGTTCGATTTTAGGTAATACAAATGTTGGCTATTGGATGTTCACCTCCTGTGTTATTCTCTCTACCTACTTTACCCCATCTTGTTTTTCCATACAGGTGACCCCATTTTATTTTCAGTATTGTTATTTCTAGTATTGCAATGTTATTATAAAATGGCACTTTTTGTACCATGGGACTTTGTGATTGCAGGCCATGTGGCCCTGTGTTTCTGTATGTGCCATTTTATGTATGAGCCTTGTTATGTTGTTATTACACAAAAAAAAAAGGATTGCAACAAAAAGAAAAAACAAAACAGGAAGAATCTTTACATACACTATTTAGGCCTAATATCTTTGAATAAAACCATTCTGCTGCTTGCCATTTTTACACTACTATATTCTCTGCAGAATAGGATACTGATAGGAAAGGTGAATGTCTTCCTCTGCAGAATATCAATTCCTGTCCTGAAACACCTACCTGTGATCTTAGCCTCTAGTAAATGTGAGCCCAGTAATGCTTTTCAGAATTGTTCTGCTACTGGAAAAATGTTCACTTTTGAATCTTCTGTGATGTCTTTACTCTTTTTTAAAACACCTGCCTGTACTCTTTCTACTATATGTTTGCCATTTCTACTTTATTAATATGTACTGCCATTTGTCAATTTTTATACTGCTGTATCATGCAGTCTTCTAATTTTCCAAAAAATATGATAGAAAATGGCCACAGCAGGGAAGTTTTGCACCAGCAAGAGCTAGGACATTCTTTGTAAACTACTGTTGGACAATTTGTATCTGATGTAAAAAAAAAAAAAGTATTTGTACTGTATTGATGAAAAAGCATGTGTTACTGTTAAAACAACCTTCAATCCTATAAGAATCACTTTACTATTGGCCAGCCAAATAATCCCTGCCAGTGTAACCTGTTGATGAGACTGTATGCGAAAATCTTTCTGTTCAGTAACAAATTTAAAAGGTGTCTGTATTTTCAATGTCACCTTCAAAACCGCATGACATGACTCTCTCTCCACTGGGCAGTGTTGGTACATGTCTGCCATGTCAGTGTCAAACTTCCCTTGTCTTCAATGGGATTTGCTTCTTAGTTTAGATTCATTCAATTTTAAATAGGGTTCATTGAACCTTCAGTGTGCTAAGCCCAGGCAGATCTGTGTAGGCTCTCAATTTACAAGCTTTTCATTCATTAGAGTATTCAAAACACTCTAAAGGAAAAAGTTTAAATCTCGAGCAGTTACAAATTCATGTGATTTTTTTATTTTGCTGGCCATATCTTTACTTTTTTTTTTTAAGTAACTGATGCCTAGATGCCCAAGCTACATTTTCCTAAGCTTGTGTCATTGTGCTGAGAAACATTATTAGTCAGTTGGCAAGTAGGTACTAAATCTCTAGAAACAGATCATTTACATATTCCTGGAGAACCATAAATCTGACATGCTGCTGACTCAATTTGAACTGTGAAATATAAAATACAACTGCAGTTTAAACTCTGGAATCTTTCCAGTGTTGCTAATTGGATGCAGAGGTGGATGCGAGGAGCAGAATATAAGAGCCAGAACAAGAAAACTAATGTTAAACTTTGGATGCTGATAGGCAATATCATTGACTGGATTTCTACACTACCTGGGGACATCATGATAGCATTTCTATTTCAAAATTGTCAGTAAAATAAATTAGAACTCCTCATATTGGGCTTGGTAGAGAGTCAGAGTCCCATGAAGGTATTAGAAAGCATTGGATCAACAACCTTAGTTTACGTAAACCGGACATCAATTTTATTTATAATTATTTGATTACCTTATTTTTATGTTTGATTTGTTAAAATAATGTCTGTTGGTGTAGTCTTACTTTTCAGAGTTTGCTTGATTTATCATAATTTCTGTTATACCTATCCCCTAAGTTTAGTTCTGATAATAGACACTCAACAACTGTCAAATGAAAAATGTAGGCTAAAAAATAAGGAGGAAGTCAATTTCTCGGAGCCCTGGAATTCATCAATGGGGGAAAACGAGTGTCCGGCGGTCTTCCCTCCCTAGATAATTGTGCACGGGAATTTCTGGAAGATCTGGAACTCCAAAAGGACCTCAAATTACTGCTGCAGGGCTGTAGTCCATCATGCAAATCCATCAAAATGTAAACAATGTAGGCAACTGGTTGGAAAAAACTGTTGGTTGGTAGTGGATGAAGGAACCATACCATAGGTGCTAGAAATAAATGGGAAAACAAGCAATGTCCATCTGCAACCAAGAGGATAACAATTTATTTTACGCCTCCTTTTGCAGTTTGTGTAAAGTAGTGGACACTAGTAAATCACAAGCCTGGCTGTGCAGAATTGCAAATCTTGGTCAGCAAAACATTTATATATTGTATGTTTTTTAAAAAATATTTATTTAGTTGTCCACTTGAAGTTCTTTAGTACAGTACAGTTCCCTTTAAGATTTATTATAGTAGAAGTTTTTCATTTTCAAATCCTAATAAACTAATTATGATATCACAACATAAAGAGTAAAACTAAAAAGAAGGTATGTTCTTTAGGTTATGTTCACAGTGATAATGAGTTTGCAATGTGGTTACCGCTTACTCATAGAACCACTGCCTCAGCAGGGACACTGCAAGTAGCTTCTCCCAGCAGCAGCCCCATAAAAAATGAATAGGGCCAGCAATGAGCAGCCAGCCACCAGGAGCCACGTGGGATCATCTACCTGCCCTCAAACATAATAAAAAGCCACTGTTCATCCCCAGTCAGATACATTGCTTAGGTTGAGATGATGCCATCAGCCTTTCCTAAAGCTGCATACACACGTGCAATTATTGCCGTTGGAAAGGATCTTTCACAATCCATTCCAATGACAAAAGGACTGCCTGATGCATGAATGATGCTGTACATACAGCACTGTTCTCCCCTTTGGAGAGGGGAGGGGAAGAACGACGGAACGGCACCCTGCTGCGCGCTCTCCCCCTTCCCTTGCATTAGTATGGTTCATCATCCATCGTACGTGGATCCGCCAGAACGGTCGTTCGGACGATGGATGACGGACTGTATATCGGCCCTGAGCTGATTATCAAGTGAAAGCCATTGGACGCATGTACGTAGCTTTAGTCTCCTCTCCCCCAGTGTTTATCCAGTGTTGCAAGGTTGAAGGCTTCAACATTGAGTTATCTGTGTCAAATATTAGTAAACTCAGTGAACAAATGCACATGCCCCAGGATCTTCATTTTTAGGCATGAACCTGTGTCCCATGGCATGGTCCTAGAGGAAAGTAAAGTAAATGAAAGCATTGTCAGGGGTGACAAAAAAAAATACCAAGCTCAAAGAAAAAACATTTATTTTCTGGAAACAGGAATGATACCACATTCATCTAGTAATATTTAAAGTATACACACATGCTGTTTAGAGCAATGTTGTAACTGAAGAAAGACATTGAAAAGTTTATAAAACTGAAATATTAGCTAAGCCTTCAAAATGCAATTCTATGAATCTACTGGTCCTTAAAAATTATAAATTATAATAATTTAATAAGTGAATTCACATCCAGTTACACAAGTCAGGTAACAACATTTACAGTTTCTCTGGCAGTCCTGACATTCCAGTTGCAGTGATTTAAAGCCAAAGCTAAGAAAGTATATATAATGGACAGAATTAGAAGATTGTTGGTAGTAAAATTTCCTTCTGAAAACACCAAGACAATGCCATCCTGCAGTCCCCCAGAATAAGCCCCCATGTCCTGCTCACCCTAGCAGTGCGTGACAGCAGCTGAAAATAAGGGGAAGTGAGTGCTATAAACAGTGATCAGTTCCAGAGTGCACAGGCTCGCTCTTCGTGACTGAGAGACCCCCTTCTCTTAAACTGCCAATATCCTAACACGCAAATTTCAAGTAAAATCCTGGCCTGCTCTGCTTATTACAAGAGGGGGTCAAGAGCGGGGAGGAAGAAAGTGGGGGGTGTTAAATTGTCTCTGCCGGCTGGTAATTCCCAAAATACACCAGTAATACAAGAACGAGGAGGGGGAGCACTCTCTGCTATATTAAAAAAAAAAAAAGTATAATCGCAAACACACATAAGTGAGCTGGGAGTAATTATGAATGGGAACGCTTTAGTTGAACGTTTAGGATTAAGTTACAAGAAGTTATTCTGCTGAGAGGATCTGATGCTGATTCACAACAACTGCCTCTTTTACTAGCAGCATATGATGGTCTTTAGAAGGGGGTCCTTGTGTATTTACTGAACTGAAAGACACAGCAACTTTATAAAATTATACATTCGCTTTCTCTAAAAGCTTACACAACGGACTAAACATGTAATGACAAAAACAAGTCTGTTCTAACATTAAAATCCAGTAAACTAGTATTATCAAACACACCAGCAATCCAACTAAAGAAATATTACACATTTTTTGTTGACTTCAATTTTTAAGCCTATTTACACTAAAATAGGTATGCTGATTCAAAAGGTGCAGTTAGTTTTCTTCTATCACGTCAGTTTTTTTTCTCTACCACTTATATTATTGCGATTACTGTAGCGTAGATTTGTATAGGCTATTCTTTTACACACAAGACAGTGTGGTCAGAGGTTGTGTGCTGCTCTACGTAGTGAATAAGCAAAATTTATTTTTCTACTTACACACATATTTTCTTTCTTTCAGATCACGTATGGCTCTGCTGTTTCTCGTCGTAAGTGCCTAAACAACCCTGATTAATTTTGTTATATCTGTGGCAGTTTCACCATTGTCAGTCAAAGGGCAAACATGAGCACATTTGTAGAGCAAGCCTATTTGGCATATTTCAAAGGTAAACTTGGTGATCAAGATAAGTCGTGGGCTCCTCATGAGGTGTGCAGTGTGTCGAGGGTTTACAGATGTGGACAAAGTGAACACGTGATAAGATGCCATTTGGTATACCTATGGTTTGGCGAGAGCCAGGAGATCATTTCAGTGACTGTTACTTTTGTATAGTGAAAACTTCAGGATTTAACAAGAAAAATAAATGTATGTATCCTAGTCTACCATTGGCTTTACACCAACTGGCTCATTCAGATGAAATCCCAGTGCTGGTTTACGTTACACTACCCTCTCTTAATGAACATGATTATGGTCATGAACTACGTGACAACAATGATCAAGAGTTTGAAATTGAAGAGGACTTCAAGTTCATAGGGGATTTGATCAACATGAGTTGAGTGATTTGGGTCCATCGAAGAAGGCTTCAGAACTCCTAGCATCAAGACTGCGTGAGAAAAACTTGAAAAAGGAACAAAGGTATCGTACTTTCCAACCAAAGAAATTGCATTTCTGCAGCACTTTAGAACTGACAGTGGCTTTGTGTATTGCCATAACATACCTGGTTTATTGAAGGAATTGGGAATTCCAATCTATAACTCAACTGAATGGCAACTATTCATCAATAGCTCAAAGCGGAGCTTAAAGTGTGTCTTCCTTCACAATGGCAATATATTTGGGTCAATCCTTGGCCATTCAGTTTCTCTTTGTGAAGAAAATGCAGACATAAAGAGAGTCATTGAGATGTTGAAGTATCACTAACAAAATTGGGTCATCTGTGTTGACCTTAAAATGGTATGCTTCCTTCTTGGTTAGCAACGCAGATACACCAAGTATCCCTATTATCTGTGCATGTGGGACAGCAGACCTCGTGAGAGGCATTGGGTGGAAAGGAATTGGCCTCCAAGATTTGCTCTAAAACCAGGTGATCCAAACATTCTACATGAGCCACTTGTTGATAGAAAGAATATTGTATTCCGGTCTCTACACATGAAACTGGGTCTGATGAAGCAGTCCGTTAAAGCTTTGCCAACTGAAGGAGACTGATTCGCGTACCTCATTTTGGCAATCCTAGCCTGTCATTTGAAAAAATAAAGGCCGGTGTGTTTGATGGTCCACAGATTCAGCAGCTCATCAAAGATGAACATTTCATCAGGACAATGTCAGAAGTCGAAAAGAATGCTTGGTTATCATTCAAAGCCATTGTCAATGACTTTCTTGGAAACACACAAGCAAATAATTACACAGAAATTGTCCAGAAACTCTTGGGGAGCTACAAAATGCTTGGTTACAATATGAGCATCAAGGCGCATTTTCTGCATAGCCATCTTTCTAACTTCCCAGAAAACCTTGGTGCAGTCAGTGATGAGCAAGGTGAATGATTCTACCAAGATTAGAAGGTCATGGAAGGACGGTATCAAGGTAGATGGGATGTACATATTAGTGTAAATGTTTACCTTAACCCCTTACCCGAATAATTTTCAAATGTTTTACTGTAAAAAAAAATGTCATAGAGTAACAATAAATCCTTTGTATGAACAAAAGAAATTTAAATAAACAATACATTCAAGTTATTATTTCATTATTGTTTCATTGTATTTTTTTTTTACAAAAATGGAGGGTACCCTGTATCGTAAAAACGTAAAAACATAAAAACGGGTCATTTCTGAATTCACCACCCAAAAATTAGTAAAAAATAAGTGTAAGATCTAACTCAACAAAAAATGTGTTCCCCAGTGTTATGTTTTTTACTTTTCTGTTCTTTTTGTCTTTTCCTATATCAGGTTAATTATTCATAAAACTTACAGAAATGATATATACCACAGGCCTACATATTATATTACAGAAGTATGAAGAAATAAGAAAGTAGAAAAAAGAGTGTTCATTTTTTTCATCCATGTTGTCTGTACAACAACTTTGTTCTTGGTGAATAAGGAAAGGTAGCAGTTGTTTTGTATTGTTCTTTTTATTATTCAACATAATGAATTTATGGGATGTGGCATTTATTCATTAATATGTTTGATAGAGTAGAACACGCAGATAAAATATATCTATTTGTGTCCTATTTATTAGGCAGAACACCCAGCCCCCCCTCCATGATTACCCATGGTTTTGTCCAAGATTATAAGAAAATTTTTTTTTAGAAGAACAAGACAGCTGACATCTGAAATTTTTGGTGTAGTAGTATTTTTATGGTGCAAATACCAAGACGTAGCTAGTATAGCTAGTAATTATACACCTATGAAAATATATTTATGAAAGCTGTTAATAAGTCTGAAACACTACATATTGCATTGGAAGGTATGTAGCCTGTACGTTTTGGATCATAACCAGCTCTCATTTCACAGCAACTACTGCTGATCTTGCTGAACATATCTCAGTACTTTACAGTCCTAAAAGGTTTGTGTGTTAGTTATTTGAAAGAAGCATTCCTTTTATGCAGAGAAAGGGACACTGTTGCTCATGGCTGACCTGCAGAGACTTTTTTAATATATACCAAAATAAGTAGTAAAACCTTTTAAAGATGACCTGACGTGGACTTCATTTTCTCTATTCCCCCATATTGCCCTCTCCTCCTTTAATACCCCTCCCCTGGTTCTTTTTTTGCCCTAATCATAAACGGGTATCTTGCTTTATACAGACATTGTATTATGTGCACTGGTATATTATGATTGTTGGATTGTCACCCTGTATCGGTGATGTACTTGTTGAACCGGTGATTGTTAATCCTCTTTCATAATTAAAGAAATAAAAATCTAAGTTAAATCTAAAGTAAAACCTTCTAATAGTACAAATTGTTATGCAAAGCATTCATTGTATTTGCAGCCTACAACAGAAAAGGAAAGAAATGTAAATCCATCACATAAATGAATGGCTTTACTGATATAAAACTAATAAGTAATAATATTATTAATAGGGCCACCCTACCTAATGCTAGTACTATGAAACCTTTTACTGTAAGGATAAATTATGTGTAAGACATAGGTGACCTTGCAGCATGTGAAGAAAAAGAATGAAGATTAAACCCTAACTGTACTTTAATTAGATGAGAATTTTTTTTCCAGTATAGGAGCTATTCATAGATACCCTACCTACTAGGAAAAGGATAGCACTATGATAGCACATTTATACTGTTGAGCACAAAATGGAGATTACATTTAGCCCAAGAATGCCTAAACACACTGAGAGGTCCCTTCTTGGAGACCTAAAGTTTACAGAGTATGTTGGACAATAAAGGCAAAAGCTTTTTCTTTACTGTTATTGTTCTTTAAAGAATAATTTTGTCTTGTTTCTTTTTGTACATTTTGTATTCTTCACAGATGCATTATTAAAATATTAAACAAACAAACTAGCTAAATACAGTCTAGGTCATTAAAACAAATGTTTGAAGTCTTAGGCTATGTACAGACTGATGACAAGGTTCCAATGGCGCACTCACCTGCATAGGTCACATATGCTTTGTATCTTTGTTACATCCTTAAAATAAAGCTTGTAAAAAATACAGCTTTCTCCACATGCATACAGGTAGATGATGGTTGCTTTCAATGTTCGAAAGTTTCTAGCGCAGGGGGTTTCAAGAAGGAAAAGTGTTAGAAACAAAACTATTGCCTTTGCACAGAGGCACCCACTTGTGACACTTGAAAACTAATGCAGAATTGTTTTGTGAAAATATTTTTTATACAACTTTTAAAACACTGATTTAACTAGTGATGCAGCATCACTCCACTGAGTACCGGGGATAATAGTAAAATCTGTTTTAACACCAAGAAGTTGTGCACTAATGTAATAAATATTGGATCTCACTCTTACATATGGGTGCCTGTTTTCTTCCATATTGATGAGTTTTGCTCATTGCAGATGTCATGAACAATGGACTTGGACCTCTGAGAAGAGACCATGGTTTCCACATAGAAAGCAAGGGTCATGTTATGCAGCATTCTAGACAGCATTGTTTTTCTTACTAAAGAAAAATGTTTTCAGCTGCTAGCCACTCATCCACCCGCATTGCTGGTTCTTTCTAATAAAAAAAAACAAAGAACGGATTTGACAGCGGGCAACAATGAGCGCTACAGAACTGCCCACTTCTGGCAGCCCAAAAGAGACATCTAGCATCTTCCCAAAACCAGTAGTTAAGTGGTGTGAGGAAGTGGCATCCACACTGCAAGCCCGTGTGAACATAGCCTAAGGAGTTCAACAAATCAAAAAAAAAGCTTCAATGGATTTAAATTTGTGGATAGGTTGAAAAATTGTGGTATGATATTATATTTACATGTATACTGTTCAGGGGAAAAAAGTAAAAGCCTGTTTGTTGTCTTGTTTGTTACTATTTTTGGATGTTTTAATTGAGTGAATATATGTTACTGAACATTACTGCTCCTCAGAGGTAATATAATTAGTAGTTTGTATTTATACTGAGCTGACATATCACTCAGTGCTTTACAAAGCCCAGAGATAAGCATTATATTTTATTATGATGTTTATATTCATTTTGTATGACATTTACCAAACAGAATTTCCATACTAATGGAAACATAACTTTATTTTGTATATTTTTCTGACTTTGTAAACTTGCTTTAAGACCTTTATATGACGTGCCTTACATATCTAGTCAATAATTATAAAAATATAATCAACAGAAAATATTTAATGATCCAAAAATTTTTTTTGTTAAGATGAGATCCCAGTGCCAAAGGAAGCAATGCCCAACATCTTAGACATAAGAAGGTTTTGTTTTCCTACATATATGAGAGCACCAGATGCATATTTCATGTAGATGGACCTTGTTTTTCAGGATCAGTTTGGTTGGTGCAGATCTACAGGGAAGGTGTTTTGGGGAGGTACGGAGGTGATAAGTGGTAGATAGTGGTGGAGAAATAATTAGTGGTGGAGGAAGAATGCAAAGTGCAAAGATGATCAGTGTTAAAAGAAGGGTGGTGGTGGAGTGTGATGGAGGTAAAAATGAGCTTCTTTAGGGTTGGCTCAAAAAGTCACTTTTATTTAAATATTTTATGCAAAAGAGCATTACAATAGATAGGTTTTAGTTTATAAAAAGGATTGTGCTGTGCTTTTTTTTTCAGGTAATTTTTATTGATTTTTTTTTAGTAATTTATGCAATACAAATATACACATAATACAAAAGGACAAAAGAAAAGGAAAGTAAAAAAGTATTGTGCTGAGGTTTAAATGTGTCTGTGAAACATTAGTCAATGCATGTTTTTGTTGTATTTTGTAGGTACAAGGAATGTTTTAAGCCTCACCCACTGTCAGCACCTTGTAGTCACTCGCAACTTTTGTTGCAGCTCATCTGATGCATAATTCTTTCCCTACTCTCTTTGAAATTACACTTTTCTTAACAATATTTTTCATTTCACTGCATTACAAATTAAAAACAAATTAGAATGTCTAATAAATGTATTTAATATTTGACCATTGTTCTGTGTGTTTTTTATAGCTTTGCTGACATTTTTGTCCCAGTATATTAAAAATGCTGTTAATAGGGTACTAAAAAATTTGAAAGGCTGTTCCATAGTATTGGCTCTTTGTGTTACTCATAAGATGACATCACACTCCACCATTTTTATTTTTAGTTGCTAAACTACGATCATACAAAAGAGGGGACATTTAAGGAAGATATCATCAACCAGATAATTAATTTAACACATAATATTTATTATAAAAACATTAAAATCACAAAGAGTTAAAAAGCACTAAGATCTCAATTTTTTTCTGGAGTTGCTAGAACTATACATATATAACATATATAATATATAACAATGTAAATATAGATAGACACAATAGATTTTTTGATTTTGTATTACAAATACAAGACATCGTAACACTTCACTAAGCTGAACCAATCCCTTTCGCTAAATCTAAACATGCACAAAAATTTGGAAATACAATGTTATTTTACTCTTCTGACCATCAATAGTATTTCATAATATATCACACAGCTTCTAAATATAAAGGAACATTATACAGAGTGTGAAACAAGAATCCCAACCTGCTGTCCCACTTTGAAGGCAGATATCTACGGAAACATCTCTGGGAAAACTGTGCTTAAACTTACATATATAAACACAGAATTTGATGGCAGATTGAAAACTTTTGGTCCCAATCTTAAAATACTTTGGTAGATGGTAAAATATTCAACTAAATGCCTATTTCTGGCACAGAATAATATATGTGTATACACTTTGCAAGGTACACCCAATCAACTTCTTGTTAATGTAAATATCTAATCAGTCAATCACTTGGTATGAAACTTAGTGTATTTAGGCATGTAGACATTGTGAGGACAGCCTGCTAAAATATAAACTGAGCATAAATATGGGGAAGAGAGGAGATGAAGTGACCTATCAGTAAAACATTTACTGTATATAAAATGTAAAAAAAAACCTTTCATAGGCAAGAAAATGCTTTTTTTTACTCCCTGTTTTTTTTTTTTTTTTTAAAAAATAGGGAAGCCCCTCCCATTCTGTCTTTACCGCCGTGGCAGTAAAGACTAAATGGACGCGCAAAGCCTCTTGGGATACCTACATCATGTATCTCCGGAGGCTTCAGGCTGCTTCTTCTGCTTATGCCCAATATCAGCACACCACATGCAGTGAGATTGGCACTTTTTTTTTTAATTTGGTTACAGCAATCTACGCCACCCAATCTCGCACCTGAGCAGTGCGAGATCGTGTGACGTAGCCAAAACAAGGAAGACGAGAGCAGATGGCGACACCCAGTGCTTCCTCCAGGCCAGAACGAAGGAAGACTCCAGGACAGCATAGGACCTAATTGAGGCCAAGTATGGAGGGATCAGGGGATCTGCAGAAGTAAAGTTGAGTTTTTTTTTTATTTTTAGTACAGTTCCGCTTTAAAATATGCATGGTTGCTGTTACCAGGCAGGCTGATTTGTGTATTTCACAAACTGATGATCTGCTGGGATTTTTACACACAACCATCTCTGAGGTTTATGAACAATGGTGCAAAATAAAAGGAAAACATCCAGTGAGCAGCAGTTCTTTCGATGAAAAAGTTTTGTTAATGCCAAAAGTCATGATTAGAAAAAAAAAGTCTGATCTAATGAGTCTTGTTTTTGCTACAACATTTAGAAGGTACGGTCAGATTTTGATGTCAACAACATAAATACATGCTTATAGTTACATAGTTAGTCATGTTGAAAGAAGACATAAGTCCATCAAGTTCAACCACTACGGAAATAATCAAATCCCAGATATAAAACCCTATTTACATAGTTGATCTAGTAGAAAGCAAAAAAAAACCCTGGTACAATTTGCTTCTACTGAGGAAAAAAATTCCTTCTTGATTTCCTGAGGCAATCGGATGTTCCCTGGATTACCAGTCACTGTTATCTTTAATTTAAAGCTTTAATACCCAGTTATACTCTGTGCTTCTAGAAAAGCATTCAGCTTTTTCCTAAAGCAACCTATAGAACTTGCTAAAACTACTTCCTGAGGGAGCCAAATCTACATTTTCACAGACCTTACAGTGAAGAATCCCTTCCTTATCCGGAGCTTAAACTTATTTTCCTCCAGACGCAAAGAGTGCCCTCTTGTTCTTTGTAATGATCTCAAAGTGAATAATGGGGAAGAGAGTTCTCTATATGGACCATTTATATATTTATACAGGGTGATCATATCCCCATGTGGTCTGACCAATGCTTTGTACATTGGCAGGATTATGTCTCCATCTTTGCAGTATATTACTCTTAATACAAGAAAGAACTAGCTTTAGTTATTGTTGCTTGGCATTGCATGCTGTTATTAAGTCCATGATCTACCAGAACCCCCAGATCCTTTTCTACTCCCCCAAATGTATTCCCCCTAGACAGTATGAAGCATGCATGTTATTTGCCCCCAAACGCATAACTTTACATTTATCCATATTAAATGTCATTTGCCACTTGGCTGTCCAATCAAACAGTACATTCAGGTCTGCTTGTAGATTATATTCATCCTGTATGGACCTAATTCCATTACATAGTTTGGTGTCATCTGCAAACACAGAAATGGTACTTTTAATCCCAAACTCTATATAATTTATAAATATGTTAAACTGTAAAGGTCCCAACACTGAACCCTGGGGTACACCACTAATAACCTTAGACCATTCAGAGTATGAATCATTAATCACTACTCTCTGGATGCGATCTTTAGGCCAGTTCTCTATCCATTTACAGACTGACCTTTCTAAACCTATCGACCCTAACTTGCATATTAACCGCCTGTGGGTTTTTTTTGTTTTGTTTTTTTCTTTTGTATCAAATTATTATTTTTTTTCATTACAAGTAGTACTGCCCAATCCAATGTTTGTGTGTAACACTGGAAACTCCTTATACTTATCTAAAACCCTCCCCTCAACTATGCCCATCCTTGTCATTGAACATGACAATGAGTTCACTGCATTCATCAGATCTCAATCCAATAATGCATCTTTGTGATGTTGTGGAATGAGAGATATGCATTGTGGATATGCAGCCAACAAATCTGCAGCAGTGATTCTATCATGTCAATATGGACTAAATCCCTGAGGAAAGTTTCCAGAACAAAGAATCACAGCAGTTTTGAAGTAAAAAAACAAGTATTAGTAAGGTGTTCCTAAAAAGTAGCTGGTGAGACTATACAGTATATATTATGTGGTTCCAAATAACGGGATATCATATAAAATGTGCTGCTGGATTTTAAGAAGTGCAGTGCACTGAAAGATGAATGTAACCCAGTACGCTGGCACATGTTATATGCGTTGCTGCGCTCTGAAATAATGAACATGATTTTGTATGTAAATGTGTGCAGTATCACAACACTCTAGTGGAAATTGGCTCACTGTCAGATAAGTTCTGCTTCTATATTATTATAATGGGTTTATTATTTTAATGTAGTGCAATACATATGGCAATCACAGCAATACCAAATTTGGATACCCCTGTGTTTTTGACCAACAACTGGACTAAAGCACCACAGTATACTGTAAATGCATTTAAACATTCCTGCTTTGGAAAGTAAAATCGCTCTAATGTTACATTGTCAAGAACATAAAATAGAATAGAATTATAGTAGGAAATAGGTCAGTAATCATTAAAAACAAATGTTATATGTTAAATACATTTTTTAAAGAATGTATGAAGCATGTTTCATTAAAGTATTGTAGCCATTTTTCTTAAAAACAAGTACACTGTGGAACAATTATTTTCTTTTATCTTCTGTTTTTATGTCTTTCAGCTATTCCATGGTCAATTATGGGATTTATTATAATATTGCAGCTTGATTCATAAAGTACTCTTACCGGTAGTTGCTGACTTGTGTGACAAAATAAACCTGTTGAACTGTGACTCTAAACTGCTTTCAGGTGGTAAAAATTGTTTCATGTTATAGTCCCCATGTGCCATTGGACTTTTTGATACCTTATGATTTTTATTATTATTATTATGAATAAACAGTATTTATATAGCGCCAACATATTACGCAGCGCTGTACAATAAATAGGGGTCCAAATAACAGACAGACACAGATACTGACACAGGAGGAGGAGAGAACCAGAAGAGCTTACAATCTAAAAGGTGGGGAAGCAGCACACAATAGGAGTCCAAAGCAGTGCTATATTGGTGTCTTGGAATGGCCCAACAGCTACATAAGTTTAGCAACCCAGTTGGTATTAAAAAAACAATTTGTTTTAATATTACCCACACTTAAAATCCTAAATTTGATTTCTCCAATATCCATGACACCAGAATAGCTGTGAAGGAGATAAGAACTATAGAAATGGCAAGCACTATGTTTTATGCTGTTATTGTAGTTTGCACTTGAAACTTATACACCACTACATGTTTTTTTTTGCTGTAGTAATAATCACACTAGTCTCTGCATTAGTGGAGGTTCATCAATCATTTAGGGACAATTAACAATTAATTTATTTAGTTTGTTGTATACATTTGGAAATACATATGGATACCATACTACTAGTTCCCAGCTATGAAATATATGCTCACCTGGAGGCAACTATTTATCCTTTCTCCTCCTTTTATAGATATAGCAACAAAGCAGAATCCCAGTCATCACCTTTGAGGGAAAGTGGAAGAATTCCAGTTGCTTCCAAAAAAGCAAATAGCTAGCTGATCCAATGGCCCTGATTTATTAAAGTTCTCCAAGGCTGGAGAGAATACACTTTCGTCAGTGAAGTTGGGTAATCCATCAAACCTGTAAGGGATTTCCTAAAATTCAAGCTTTTCTTAGCAAATGTTTTCAATCCTGAACCAGATCCGTTCCAGATTTGCTGGATCACCCAGCTTCACTGTTGAAAATGTATTCTCTCCAGCCTTGGAGAACTTTAATAAATCAGGGCTAATATGTTACACACTAACAACAGAGAATGATGCAATGGCAGGGCAATGGTTTTAAGCCAGCCAGCAAAAAAAAAAATCTCACACATAATGAAATTAAAAATGTACAGTCTAATAAAAAGGGGTTCCGTCAAAAACAATATTTATTTTTTTAAAGGTGCATAGGATGCATCCACCCATGGTTTTCTACATCTTCAGTCTTCAATGATCCAAAAGCATGATTTTATTCCCATATTTCACAGCAATGTATCTGTCCACTTTGGAAGTGTTGCATGTTCTAGTCCACTTTGTCCAGCTCTTCTTCCAGCATTGTGTATGCAATTAACTCTCCAGTAACCATTTCAGAGATCTTAATCCTAATCTGAGGAGTCTTTTGGAGGACTCCCTCTTTCTTGGCTAAATTAGGTTTCTAACTATTTTGGAAGCACATCTCCAAGGACCAGGAAAACTTTCTAGCAAATATGAACACTTTATAATCAAAATGTAGCAAAATATGAGGAGCATGTAGTTTATATTGCTATAAATTATATTGGTTTTTAAGTATTTTGAAAAGCTGGTAAAAATTAAATTTTATTGTAAGAATCACTGGCCCTAAGCTGATACCACCCCTCAAACTGTTGTTACTATTTACATCCCTCCCAGTTCATGTACCCCTCCACATAATACACTTTTTACAGTACAGTACAATTACAGTACATCTGAGGCAGCCCCAGACCTAGACATTCAAAAAAAGTCCTCTTTGAGCCTATGCATGTCAAGCTAAACCCTACTGTGATTTAGTTTAAATAAATTGCCAATGCAGCAACAGACAACATTTTCTAGACCCCCACACCCCTGGTTCTACAGAGATATTATCAACCAAATTGTTTCCCAGCCTTTAAGGATTTGAGATAGAGTTAAATATTCTGGAAAACTGCTATTACTCAATACACCTATTGATCAAACTCATTACATAGCCCTTCCTTCTGGGGTTCGTAAAACACACCAGATTTATATGGTGGATTATTAAGGGCTCAAGGAGATAAAATAACAAAGTGGACCTAAAATCTAACATCAGAACTAATATTATATAGTATCTATTCTCTCTTACCTGCACTGGAATGTCAGTCCCACCAATGCCGCTGGCACTGTTACATCTTGTATCCGTGAAAAAGAAAACATTCAATACATATATAGAAGCAGTCCTCCCTCACTACTCAAGCTCCCCACCAAGGCTTTCTATCCAATCAAAAAGTCAGTGTGTTGTCTTCTGTGATTGGTTGGTGCTGATGTCATAGATGGTAACTACAGATTAAGCCAGCATCACAAAATACTAACCAGGACACCACATCCAACTGCCATATCAGACTCCTGCATAGTATCATCACAGCCCAGTACCATCATCATTATCATCTTCAAAGCCCAGCATTATCTCCATCCACTCCCTCCTCTGTATCTCCATTATCAACCTCTCACAACCCAGTATCATCACCATCCGTCTCTTCCTCACAACCAAGTATCATCACCACAATAAATAATTACCAGCCTCACAGGGAGCCCAGGGTCATTCACAGAGCCTGGCATCAGCTGCATCTGCGGAAGTGGGTGACACCCTCATCTGCTGAAGGGGTCTCCACCATTGTCACTGGGACAATGGTGGAGAGCCTAGAAGGAACAGACAGAATAGTTTTTAACAGTTTACAAGGTTTATTAAATTTATCATTATTATCATTATTAAAAAAGGTTCTGAAATAGGAGATGTATTGTATGAGGGTAACATTGGAAACACAACTGCAATTTTGCCAGAAAAGCCTGACAACTGACTCTTCTCTGAAAAATAAATTGGTGTCTGTAATAGTGGCATAGTGCCCATTGGCATACAGTTAGGTTCTATCTATGGTATCAGTGTTGATAGATCACATATTTTTAATAAAAAAATGTAGCAACTTTTTATAAGGCTGACCACTGCTCTTTTGCATGTTGAGGATTTATAGCATACTTGTAACAAGCTTCAATAAAAAGACCTCAGAAATAAACTGCAGACACAGCTCATAAACAAGCAAATAATATATTGAAATGGGGTAAAAATAGAAATGCTGTAGATAGTAAGGAAGAAAAAACAATTTGTGTGCACACACATTTTATCTGGAGTTTACTTCTTTTCTTATTTACTTTTAGTTTAGAATAGTTGAATTCGTTTTGTTAGAATTTTTGATTATATATAGCATGCGCTGATGTTGGCCTGCATTTCTCCACCATTTCTCCTGTGAATTGTAAACATATGGCCTAAAAGTCTACAGATTCACCATCAGAAATACATAATTTGTATCACAGGTCCCTTTTATAATGCAGGGCCTGTTTTATAAGCAATCATCCTATAAAAACAAGCCACATTTTTAATGTATTAGAGAGATTTGACAATTTTATATAGGAAGCAATAGTGTTTTTTCATTTTTGTTGTTTTTTAGCAGTGTTTTAGACACTGTATGTATTCTCATATCTTATACTTGCTTATTAGTGCTTCATATGGCCTGAATTGAAAATTAACATCCACTCCTTTGTAGACCCGTGTTTCACAACTAGGGTTCCTCCAGAGGTTGTTAGGACTGCAATGAGCAGTTTATGCCTCTAAGGTCAATTTAACTGACACCAACTATCCTTTTAGTTATCTGTAAGGGTGACATTCTTTTCACTGTCCAGCAATGTAGGAGACAATCTTCCTACTGACTATCATTCTAATATATTACAAGCTGTGAATGTAGTAATTATAGCAGGAGTTCCCTGAAGGCATGAGAGTTATTTCAAGGGTTCCCCCATGTTAAAAAAGGTTGAGAAAGGCTGGAGTTCACAAATGTTGGCCAAATTTCCATGAAGATTCACAAAAATATTTCCATACCAAACCAAAGAAAATTAACTCTCTATTTTCTACAAAAAAGATTTTGCATATGCCCGCAAATCTATTCTAATGAGGGTTCAGTGTTGGGACCTTTACTGTTTAACATCTTTATAAATTATATAGAGTTTGGGAATAAAAGTACCATTTCAGCTCCCTCAGGAACTAGTTTCAGCATCTACTATAGATTTCTTTAAGAAAAGCTGGATGTTTTTCTAGAAGCACAGAATATACTCTGGGTATTAAGACTTTAAAGTAAAAATAACAGTGACTGTTGATCCAGGGTACATCTAATTGCCTCATGGAATCCGGAAGGAATTTTTTCCACCTTTTAAAGCAAATTGTACCAGGGTTTTTTTTTTTTTGCCTTCCTCTGAACCAATTATGTCTATAGGGTTTTATATCTGGGATATCTTTATTTCCCTAGTGGTTGAACTTGATGGACTTATGTCTTATATCTTTTTTTTAAACATTTAATTTTTATTGAAGTTCTATAACAAACAACTCCGATATATAACTCAGCAATTTATGTCTTTTTTCAACCTTACCTACTATTTAACTTTGATACCTGAGCTATGTTTATTCAAAAAGTATTTTAAAAGTAAAAATACAATTAAGTAATTACATAATTCCTAACACAGTAAAAAAGTTTTAAATATACATTGTTCAGTATTTTACAAGTTCTTGTGCAAAATATAATCTCTCTAAAGCTTTTAAGAGTTTTACCACTTGTACTTTGTGTGCTGATGGTAAAATACAGATTCCTGTATACATGAAAAACTCCCTTGCAAGTTTTACATAATTTAACACTTTAGCTAAAAGGATATCATAAAAGTGTGATTTTATGTAATGTAATGTTGAAGCTCTAAGAGGAGGTTCACTTCTATATAGGAAAAAATACACTTTGCCAATGAATGGTGTATGTAACTCTAATGGGTAAAGCGGAGTTTGCATGGACATTAATTATCTCACTGCCACCATTTTGCAACTTTTCAATTATAAATATTCTGAATTGAATGCTCAATATTGGTTATGATTGCATAATGAAATTCAGAAAAAAATAAACTGTTTGTAGTTTATTAATTATTTGTTAATCTCCAGATCCCAGTAAAGATGTTGGCTATGACATTGTGTTTAGTGGGTAAGTCAAATGAGGAACATCTATGAGACACAATTGATTAATAAGCTCTATAATTTAAATGGTTTAGGTCAGGCATGTCCAAAGTCTGGCCTGCGGGCCAATAGCGGCCCGTGTTCAGGTTTTCACTGGCCCGCAGCCTCTGTCATCCAATCAATAATATTCGGCCATGTGTGTGCACACAGGGAATCCTTATGTTGTAGTGGCTGTGTGCTGTGCGGGACCTGCGTAGACCACACCTACCCTAACCCTGAGTACATGCTCTGTACGGAGCCTGCATTGACACTGGGCTCCGTACGACCACGCCCCCCCCATGTTCATTTATAGTTGTACAAAGGGATCTGCTGCAGATCAGGTAGAAGTGTAAAATTATGTCTGACTAAAATTACACCTGCCACATCCCAAAATAAAGAAAAAGTAGAAAAAGGAAAAATGAGGGACTTTAAAGGCAGTATATATATATATATATATATATATATATACACAAGATTATGTTGCAGAGTAACTAACAGTTGTACAATTCAACAATATCAGTAACATTGAAATGTTTTAATATAAATAATAAAAACAAGTGATAATACAGCAAAACATGCAAACCACATGTGTGTGAATCATCCTCCATGCGTTTCGTGGATCTGGTCCACTTCATCAGGAGGATATTTATTTCAATGGGTAAAAACATATATATATAATTTCAATATAGCATACAATGAATAAACATTCAATCACATAATAACAAAATCCCAAAAAATAAAACATATACAATTTTATTACTTACATTCAAAATCATGAGAAATTTCCCCTCCTGAAGAAGTGGACCAGATCCACAAAACGTGTGGACATGTGGTTTGCACGTCTTGCTGTATTATTGCTTGTTTTTAATATTTATTAAAAAAAATGTATTTAAAAAAATGTTACTGGTATTGTTGAATTTTACAGCTGTTAGTTACTTAGCAACATAATCATATATATATATATAGTAAAACACAAGGAAACTATTATGGTGTTTGGCATGAGAAGAGTGGCCAAGCTTGCCAGTGCACATTTGACCAGACCCCATAAGAAATGTCAGGCTGCAATAAGAGAACCTATACATCTATTTTGGCAGAGCAATTTTGACAAAAAACTTTTATAGATAATTATTTGTGTTCTGTGAGTAGAAATGAAAAGTATGCCATTTGCAACAAAAATTTCATAAAATAGTTCATTTGCTTTTAATGTTGATAATTTAGAATGTCAGGCTGAATGGTCGGCCCCCACACATTTTCACTTCACCAAATCTGGCCCTCTTTGCAAAAAGTTTGGACACCCCTGGTTTAGGTGATTTAAAAAAAAAACTCTTCGGTTCAAACTGTCATGTCTAAAACAGTGAAGATTGAGGTCCTCTGCCAGGTTTTAAATGAGGTTTGTGTGGAGACTGTCCCCCATTTTTGTTCTAGCGACACAACAATAAGTATGGAACTCTTCTCATGCTTATCTCTATTTATTATAAAGTGTTTAGTAGTCCACATAGTTTGCTAGGAACAATGCTATCTGATAACAGTCAGCGGAGGCAAACAGCACATGTTTTCATTTCAACTGCTTGTATTAAAAAGATATACAAAATATGTCATTTTATATATGTATGGCTTTTCACTCATTGTCACAGTAGTGTCAGAATGTATGTTTATGAAAATTAAAAAAATGCCTAACAGTGTCTATACATGACAACAAAATAAGTCGTGCTAAACCATGGCAATCATAAAAAAAAATACACTATGTACTGTATGTGTAGGGTGGCTAACACAAGGTAACAATGTAATATTGTAGTTAGTCCAAAAGGCCATTGTATTTACTGCTTAGAGTCACCTATATTAAAAAGTTGTAATATGATGTGATTGTCATGTTGGACTTTTTTTTAATCTTTGACTGATGTCATGGCAGACTTGGTTGGGAATGTGCATTGAAACAGACACTATGAGACAAAAAATAGAAGAAAACTTTTCTGAAAAGGTTTGTGAGTCATGAGGATGGTATGGGAGAATGTGGCCTCTTTTTAGGGCTCCAGCCTGGGGATGAAACAGATCTTCTGCTTCTCCATTTCCACATAGTAGGTGTGGGTATTCAGGACACCTGAAACACACAAAAAATTATAATAAATCAATCTATTTTATACTATTTTAAATTTTAGCTGCCTGAAAGACAAGTGCAAAAAAAACATGCAGAATGATATCAACTTCTAAATTAAGGTATGGCCTTAACTCAAAAGTTGATATCATTTCTGATTCTGCCGTGTTCTGGTGCTGCTGCAATCCCAAAAAAAACATAAATAATTCATGTTTTTTTGCGCTTGTCTCTTCACCTAGCTCTTACATCTTGAAGGTTGAGGACTAAAACGCAAACAAAAAAAAATATGAAAGCACTCCCTACTAAAATTATTGTTTCATTATAGCCCATCTTTCTGTCTATGTTAGACATAGGAAAAATGTATGTGGACACTTACAAAGGTGTATTCTATCTAGGTATCATCAAATTTTGGGGCTGTTAAGGCACACTTTAAATTTTCTTCACTAATATTAATATTTTTTATTAAACAGTATTTATATAGCGCCAACATAATACACAGTGCTGTACAAATGAATAGGGACTGTCATGCTCATAGAGACATGACCACTAGGGGGTGCCATGGCTTGCACAGAGGTGGTGTGAGCCCTGAGAAGGGCCAAGGTGCAAAGTCTAAGCAATCCCCAGGTTTTCTTCAGAGCCTCTGATGGTGAGGGTGTTGCGTTACCGCCAGGTTGTGGTCCTTGGGCACACCAAGGTGGGCAAAACATGATATCAAATCACAAAGCAGAAGGATATTCGAGAAAGGCCAGGATCGAGGAAGGCAGCAAACAAGAGAGGTCAGGTCAGAAGCCAGGGGTCCATTGCCAGGCATCCAGGAGACAGACACCAGTGACACAAAGGCCACTGTGGGCAGAGAACACAGGAGACACTGGAAGCAACAGGGCAACAGGAGGTACAGGTGACACCGGAATATTCACAGACAGACAGGAACACTGGAATAGCACTGGGGAAATTGCTGGGAAACAACAAACAACGAGGGGTTTACGCAGGAGCTGGACATAAGAAATACTGAATTAAGCCACAGGTAAACAGGAACTAGCTCACAGAACTAGAGGCTCGGTACAATGGAGGCACGTTGCACGAACACTGAGTGCAGTGTGTGAGCTAGCTAAATAGCCAGGGCTGGTCAAGAGACTATTTTCTGATTGGCCAGCAGATTGGACGGAATTGATAAAGCTTGGAAACAGAGGCACGCCCAGCATCAGAAGTACCAGCATGCGCAGGAGACCGGCGTCTGCGCTTTAGTGAGGAAGTGGTAAGTGTGACAGGGAGATTGACTATATTCTCATGCATCTGCATGTAAGATTTATTGCAACTCAGCATGTTACTTTGAATTCTCAGAGTTTAAAACACATCATAAAAGCCTTGGATAATATGATAGTATACATGATACGTACATGTGGTTAAACCAATTTTAATTACATCTTTTTTAGCAGTTTTCAGTGTTTTCTAAAAATTGGGGTAGGGAAGGATTTTTTGTTTTGAATGAATTCACAAATCACTGTCTGCTTCTTTAGAAAACATCTGTAATGAAGTTAAAATGTTGAATAAAAACAAACATACAGTTACCCCCTACAAATCCCATGTGTGCCCAACCATCCACAGTTACTTAGCCTTCACCACCCAGCTAGCACAGCAACCACCAGTTACTTTTTAACATAGGGGAACCCTTTAAATAAGTTTCAGGTCTTGGGGAACCCCTGCTATATTCACTATATCCACAACTCACAGTACATTAGTGTGGTAGTCAGTAGAAAGAATGTCTCTTACATTGTTGACCAGTGGGAAAGCTTACAGATAGCTAAAAAGATCATTGGTGTGAGTTAAACTGACCTGAGAGTCACAAACTGCGTGTTGCTCTATGAACTGATATATACACATGGTAGTATAGTTTTGAAAATGTTATTGAATTCCAAA
The DNA here is from genome assembly GCF_032062135.1 of Pyxicephalus adspersus. Classification (NCBI taxonomy): domain Eukaryota; kingdom Metazoa; phylum Chordata; class Amphibia; order Anura; family Pyxicephalidae; genus Pyxicephalus; species Pyxicephalus adspersus. The sequence continues at coordinate 13,031,126 of NC_092869.1, forward strand.
CAGTCTATCTAACACCTATTTTTATGGTACTCAATAAGCACATTGACAAGTATAGCACAGCTCATTACAAAAAAAATTATAATTCTGAATCTAGTCAGATTTCACAACCAATGCGACTAGACTGGATCCAAATCAAAATTTTACTGTTCTAAGCATCTCTACAAAACACTCAGATATAAATGAAAATAAAAAAAATGAATCAATAATTAAAGTCCAAGTTTATTCAGTGTTGAGCATCAGAAATTATGTTAATCTTTAAGGCAGTGACACAGGAGGAGGGGACCCTGCTAAAGAGCTTACAATTTAGGATTAAAAAAAGAATGAAATCCCTGGGGCACCCCTTTTTTAACAGGTTAAAATAATTTGTTCTTTTGAGTTGGTAATAATAAGTCTCTTGCCCTTGAATTATCCTTTTTGCATGTGTGTGGGCAACCAGTAGATGGTGCTGTGTCCTGTCATGTTAAAACGCGTTACGGCTTTAACAGCTTGTCTTTGACAGCTCGGATCTGTCAATCCAGAGACAAATGCAGTTCCAGGGCATGGCACTAGGTTGTACCCGAGTATAAACTAATATTCTTCTTTTAATGACAATTTGAGGTATCTGGTGGTGGTTTTGTATTTGTATGTATTTAGTATTTTCTTGGAAACCAGGGGTTAGTAAACAAAATTGCAGTTTCACCACTGTATAAAGAAACTAAAATCTAAGCATATTTATATATATATATATATATATATATATATATATATATATATATATATATAAACATGTCACGGTAATACTGTTGCTTATATAATAAACCAATAATATGTATGTTTTTAAATAAAACTAATATGGATACCTGAATCTCACTTCTTATAAGCTTCCTGTATCTACCTGCCAAGCAACACTCAGGGGAAGTAAAAGAGACAACTTGGCTGTGTTGTTTGATAAAAAGGCCACAAAAAAGGGCAAGCATAATGATTTTGTCAGTAAACATAGGTAAAATTATGTATGTAGGTATGTATTTCCATTGTGTATTTAATGGTTTGTACCCTTGAAACAAAATAAAAATTCTTTTTACTTCACATGAAATGAATATTTTTGAGTTGCAAAAAATCGCCCAACACAGGACTTTACCACAGTGAATTACAATTTCGAATACATAACTGTTTCAGCGCAAAGAGAATAATACTATATACCCTAGAACAACCTTTCCCTGCATGTTTAACATGGGGAAACCCTTTAAATACCTTTTGTAAGGAACTTAACCGCCCTGCGAGCCTGCGGTGTCCCTGGGGTTCCCAGCCACAGAGGGAGACCCCTCAGTAGCAAGCAGCATAACCAAGGCTGCTCCTCTGCTCACAGCTTGTCTGTCTCTGCAGGCGGAGGGATCCGCCCTGGACTAATTACTGATCAGCCAGGCAGCAGCCCTTGCATCCCTTTGAATGTGGTTCCTGCTCCCAGCACTGTGCAAGTGCAAAGTAGTGCACGTCCTAGGGGTACTGTGGGAAGAGGTGCGCGTGTTACCATGCGTCCCTCTTGTACCCCCCGAGGGCGTGGCACTCGGCTGCTTCACCCCAGGGCGGGACATAGTTAGTTTGAATTCCCTGCGGCCAATCAGCTGCAGGGGATTTACTCAGTCTCCCATCAGACAGTGCCAGGTGGCGCAAGGTGATTGGTCATCCTGGCTATTTAAGGAGAGCCTGTCCATCACCCCATTGCCCGCTATAGCCTCTGTTACCACAGTGTGCTTGGGTGTGTCTTTGTGTGTTTAAAACTTCTGCTTGTCATCTCCTCAGTGACCCGGTCTGAACCTAACTCTGATTGAACTCTGCCAGCCCTGACCTCGGATTGTTATTGACCATTCTGTCTGCTGCCTGCCCTGACCTCGGATTGTTACTGACCTGCTTTGCCTTATCCTTCTGTACCTTGCTTGATTGGACTTAACCCTTGCTGTGCTGTACCATTCTGAATAAACCTTATTCAAGGATATCTGGAGTCGGTAGTGGTTTGTGTGCCCAGGCGCATTACACCTTTCTGGTCTTTGGGTCTTCTTACTTAATCTACAATTTACAGTACATTAGAGTCAGTTGGTCAGTAGAAAAAATGCCTCTTATATTGCTAGCCGATTGAGAGGAAGGTCACCCTTATAGATAACCAAAAATATCATTGGTGTCACCTAAACTTACCTGAAAGGTGCAAATTGCTCAAGAAACCCCTAGCATCCTCTGGAGGAACCCTGGTTGAGAAACAATTCCCTAAAATAATAGAATGATAATAATAGAACATACGAAAAAACAATAATAACATAATAATATATTGTACCTAAAATTAGAAGTCCAAGCAACCCAATAGCAAGAATGATATCAAAATGACTCCTATGCAAAAAATGTGCAAAAGTTAGTTACAAGTACTGTTATATATACTGCAGATAAATTGCAGACTTGGTTGGGATGACAGTCATCACACTGTGCTTTTCCTGCATTGTAGAGAATCAAGCTCTTAAACTAACAATTCATTCTTGCAGATCACACCCAAATTGTGTGGGTCTTTTTGAGTAATTAACAGGGCTCCACAGTCATTGTGATAGAAACCAGCACATAGAATACATAGAAAAGGGCAACTCTCTCCATGATGTACTGACATCACATCTATTTTTAAATATCATGTTGCATAAATATAAAAATATATATAATAGCCCTTTAACCCTTAGGTATCCCAAATGCTCTTGTTTTTAATAATTCCTTTATACCCTCCCTTTTTAGCTATTTTTATTTCAGTGTTTGAGATTTGATTTTATAGCATCAGTTTTAAGAGCAAAGTGAAAAAATGAATGTATATTTTCAATAAAAAAAACATAATAATTTCAAGAAGCCAACAATAGGCAGCTAGGTTAAATCTCCTTAGATCGTGCGGGCCAATAAATTGTGAGCCCCTTTGAGGGACAGTTAGTGATAATGAAAATGGCCACTAATAAAAACAAATAAAAAAAATAATAAGAAAATTGTGAAGAAAAATGAGCCAGTGCTTGTTGAGCACTAGATACTGCAACAGAAAATTGGATTCATGCACACTCATATATAATTTATATAATAAGTAGTTTCTTGCATTCAAATCCAATAATAATTTTAAAAAAGTGTTATCCTTAAAAATACATATAATAACCACTGCCACTAGTGTGATCTACTGCATGTATTGAAAAGTAATTAACCCATACACTTACGCCATCAAGGTACCTCTGTACCACATCAAGCTTCCTAAATACAGGAAACATGAGAATGTGCTGAACTGCAAGGGTAATCCACAAAGCAAGAAAAAGTTATACCAACCTCCGTCAGCAATAGATGTAAGGTAACTACAAAGCCTTATTTTGCAGTGACCCCAGTAACCACCCAGGTGTATGCTCTCTCCGCGCCATGTCTTTCACTGTCTTCCTGAAATTTCCTTACCCACTGATCTTCTGTCCTGTCCTCTATTAGTTCAGTAACATGTCTAGACAGTGGGTCCTGACATCAATGCTTCTCCTACCTATAAGGCCTCTCAGAAGCATTGACCTGTAGATTGTTCAACATGATATTAGGGTGTAGACAGCACAAATTCCAAAGCAAGCTATTACAATCACAAGGTTAAAAAGCAAAAACAAAGCTCAGCCCAAATATCCCACCGGCTATTCTCCATACCCAATATGAAAAGAGATAGTTGTAGGATATGTGAGGATATGTTATGATAGGACAATATCTGTGCTTTTATTTGTTTTTTTTAACCTCCCTGGTTGTATGAATATTAGGTATTTTTAAATGTAAAAGCGGTACATTTAAAAATACTTAGTATTTTAAATTTCCAGCCTGGTCCCGCCTCCCAGCTGACAAGTCCCACCCCCAGCCACATGCTCGCACGCAGATGCCAGGCTGGCATTTGTTTCCCCTGGCCTCGCGTCCCCAATGTTCACACGCCGAGGATTCAGATACGCCCAGGGGAAGAAGAGCCACACTCAGGATTATAGCTAGGGAGGTAAATTACATAGTTACATAGTAGGTCAGGTTGAAAAAAGACACAAGTCCTTCAAGTTCAAACACTAGGGAAATAAACATATCCCAGATATAAAACCCTATGTACCCTCTGTAGTTGGAACAGAGAAAGGCAAAAAAAACCCGGGTACAATTTGCTTCAACAGGGGAAAAAAAATTCCTTCCTGATTCCATGAGGCACTCGGATGTTCCCTGAATCAATGGTCACTGCTATCTTTACCTTAATAACCAGTTATATTCTGTGCTTCTAGAAAAGCATCCAGCTTTTTCTTAAAGCAATCTATAGTAGTTGCTGAAACTACTTCCACATTTTCACAGTGAGAGTAATAAATGATTTTCCTGTTCTGTATTGTGTGTGATCCACCCGATTTCACTGTGTTGAACACTCTGTAGGTCTATGCTTTTGACAGCCCACAGTTACAGATATAAAGGTCCAACTATACTTACCGGCCACCTTATTGGTTACATCTTTCAACTGCTTGTTTACGCAAATCAGAAACTCAGTGTAGATGTTGCCAAGATTACCTGTTGAAGTTTAAACCGAGAATCAGAATAGGGATTAAAGGTGATTTAGGTGAATTTGAACATGGCATGGTTGCTGATGTCCGGTAGGGTGGTCTGGGTGTTTCAGAAACTGCTCACCTCTATGGTTTACAGAGAATTGTCCAAAAAGGAAAAACACCTGGTGAACATAATTTTTCTGGGTGAAAATACCTTGTTGAGATCAGAAGAGAATGGTCTGTGATGATAGAAAAGCAACAGTAACTCAAATTACAACCAAAGTATTTAGATTAGATTTAGATTAGATTAGATTAGATTGTCTGTGAAAACACAGCACATTGAATTGATGGACTACAACAGCTGGAGACAACACGAAGTGCCACTCTTTTCAGCTAGGAACATGTACCTGAGGCTTCAAATCACAAGGGCTCTCCAAAATTTGGACAAGAGAAAACCGGAAAAATGTTGCTTGGTCTGAAGAGCCTTGATTTCTGCAAAACATTCAGATGGTAGGGTCAGAATCTGGTATCAACAACATGAAAGCATTTGTATCATGGATGTGGTCCCTTAGAATTGTTTCCAGGATCATGTTGAATCTCTGCCTTAAGAATTATGCCAAGATGCCAATTATGACAGTTATGCCAATAAAAATGGGTCCAAACTGGATATTGGAAGATATACCTAATAACGTTGCTGGTGAGTGTATATGGGCTCATTTACATTTTTGGTATTGTGGCAAAGTGCCGAAAACATGCCGATTAACATGATCTTACAACATGTAAGGCAACACATATGCACAAATGGCAACAAATGCCATTTATTGAAATACACTGTGCAGTAAAGTGCATGCACGACCGCCTGTGTCTTGTGGTGAGATGCATTGGTTATAAAAAGGGCATCTCAGAAATTGAATGCATAATGTGCTATTGAAAGTTCACACAATGCATACCAGAGGGTTGCACAGCATAACACTGGTAAGGTGCATTTGGATTCTATTAGGAATGAATGGAAACTCAGTGTACCAACACATGTCATGTATATTGTCATGCTTTGAGTTATTGGACATGTTTCCACAATGCACTGAAGGGCTGTCGATTAGTATGCCAGGTACACAATAATTACTTTTGACTCTACAGCCTTTTCAAAGAGAAGTACAGTGGTACCTAGGTATAAGTCCTTAATTCGTTCCAGATCCTTGGACTTGAACCAAACAGGACTTATACCAAACAAATTTCCCCATAAGAAATAAAGGGAAAATGATTAATCCGTTCCCATTAAAAAAAAACCTGTTGTTATTGGCATATTATACATTGATTGGGCTGTATAAAATAATATAAACACTGCTTAATACTAAAATACAAAAATACAAAAGCAATTAGATGAAATAAATGAAAATGTAACCTCCCTTTACCTTGCAGAGAAGAGTCGAGTGCCTACTAGGATGGTGCTGAGAAGGGAGGAGGATATGTTCTGTAATTCACAGAGAGTTATAGCGCGGGTTGTTCACTGAATAGTAGCATCTGACATACTGACACCCCTTTTGGTGGTAAGAATTCCACAGGTTTACATGTGCTGCACACAGTACAATGAAATCCAATTCTTTCACTGAATAGTGATATTGTGATAAGGAAACAGAAATTAACTTTTAACAAGGAAGCATTGAAGGTCACAAGTGCATTGTCACAGGCTTAGTATAAAGCTACGTACACACGTCCAATGGTTCTCACCGATAATCTGCTCAGGGCTGATATCGTACGAGAATCTGACGTGTGTACAGGGCTCATCGTCCATCATCCGTACGGCCGTCCTGGCAGATCCACGGACAATGGACGACGAATGATCCTAAGTGAAGGGGGAGAGTGTGCAGCAAAGTGCCGCTGTCGTTCTCCCCCTCTCCATAGAGCAGAATGGTGCTGTATGTACAACACTCGTTCATGCATCGTGCAATCCTTAGTCGTTGGAAAGGATTGTGAAAGATACTCTCCAACGACAATAATTGCACGTGTGTATGCAGGAAGACTTTCTCTATACACATGCAAACCTGCACTTCCCACTACCAATATACCTTTTTCTAAGTAGTTCTGTAAATTAAAAGCAAGTGGAGTCCAGCTGTACAGACAGATGAGATCAAGCATTCAGTTCTGCAGGAAAAGATTAATCATGTTTAATTCCTTCAGAAGCACTTCCATTGTGAGCCCCATCCCCAACACAGTGATTATGTTTCTCAATCAGGAAGATGTCTTTCTGCTAATTAGCAGCTCCCTGGCACACAAAGCAAGAGTGAGAAGTCTGGTGTTAGAAGCAAACGGAAATCTGCAGCTTTGTTATTCTAACTGGAGAACTTACCCTGAACAGGTCTGGTATTATCAGAAGGCACGCAGAGCTCGTTGTGCTAATTAGTGGCTTTTTTGAGGTCTCTGGGCTTTTTCTTCCTTGTTTTCTTTTTCAAGGCATTTCATACAAAAGCCTCATTTGTACCCACAGACTCTTCCTTGCCACTGCAGGAACAAGCACAAATAGTAAGGTGAAAAGGTAAAACCAACAAATGGGCTGCTGTGATGGTTTATTAAAAAGTTTGCAATAGGCGGAAATCACAAAATTACATACCACTACTTGTATTGGAATAAAAAAATGCCCCTGCAAATCTATTTCAAATCTTTAACAGTAACAATGTATTCGAACAGATGAGATTAATCATATATTAGTGAGCATTATGCATCTTGAAGATGTTATTGTTTCACATGCTAATCACATTGATATACCATTATACACAGGTTTTGTTTAATTGTTTAGTTTTATACAGTAATGCAATGGTGTAATTCAGGGGTGCCCAACAGGTGGATCGCGATCTACCGGTAGATCACAAAGGCAACGCAAGTAGATCGCGGCGCCCTGTCTTTTAAAATAAACTCTACCGCGCACAGGAGTTATTAGGTCCAACTTTTTTTAGTTAGTAGATCATTTTGACTTGGTCGTTTTAAAAGTAGCTCACAAGCCAAGAAAGTGTGGGCACGCCTGGTGTAATTTAACTTCTTCACACAAGTGGTTATAAATGAGTACAGATAAAGTAGGTTGTTATGTTTATTATGCTATTGGGTAGTTTTCTCTATTTTCTAGTAGCACTGTAAGGGTGCCAGAATGCTCGCAAATCCTGAGACAGTCTCATCAGGTTCCATCCATATTCTATAATTGCTGTACCATCCTAATATATTTTACATACTGGCATGTATCAGTACATGAAAACTGCTATTATATCTCAGCCCCAGCTGTTGTATCATAGAGGTCACAGATGTACCCGAGCTGGTGGTGATTTTGTATTACTTTGTGCCAGGTCATCATCATCATTGAGCATGGAGTGTTCTGTCATTCTCAGCTCTTTTTTGCATGATTACTTTTGTTCACAGAATTACCATGAAAAGAGAGATTAGGCATGTATGCAAATGGAAGCATAAGTGGAGCTGTTGCTCACAGCAACCAACCAAGTTTGTACTGGAATTCTCAGTGGTGGCTTTGGGCAACATCTCCAATTTAACTGTAATTTTGACAGATTCACTCACACTTTGGGATCTAATTATAAAACAGGGGATCTAACATTCCCTCAACATTTTCTGGTGGAAATCAATTACTGCTATTAAAACACATGGATCTGAAAAAAAATCACATCAGGGAAAGTTTGAGAAAAAGTTTGATAAATAGAGCCTTTTGAATTGGCTGTAATTGTGTTATTTCAGCACTGGGCACTGCTAAATGTAAGATATGCCATTTGATTCTTCTGATCATCAATATAAAAACAGCAAGTTCATAAATAAAAAAAGTTCATAAATAATTTTTTTTAATGTTAATAAATAAAAATGACATTCAATAAGACAGGAAAGTACAGCTTGCAGTAAAGCAACAACACAACTACACAACATCCAGCAAATCAACATTCATCCTTTCTCATGTGGTCTTCCTCATATTGATTGCTGTGATGTATTAAAGTACACCACATTAATGCTCTTTGCACCATTTCATCATCAAGTAATTTAATAATTATTATAGGAGGAAGTAGTAGTATCTGTTTACAAACATTCTTGATGTAAATCCTTGTTAATGTATTTTTAATTAAAGAAAATGTATTGCTTGTGTATATTAATTATAATGAAAACTAAATTACATATTGTAAATACTTAACATGTTGGTGTCTACAAACTGGAACACACGGAATGGTTTATATGTTTCAGGTTCATTACTGTAGGTGAAATTATAGAATGTTGATTTTTTTGAGCTGGGACATTTTTCATTGACCACTGTTCTATGATGAATTGACTGGGGGTTCCTGCAGAATGAAAGCACGTGACAAGTGTTGTCTGAGGCTGGGATAAGATGTTGGGACCTCTAGAATGGGAGGGAGAAGCTCTGCCCCCTTCACAGCTATTTACTATAAGTAAAAGACAGACACCCTGCACTTTAACAAGCAGCAGCTAGATACAGGGTTAAAATGTAATGAGTAGTTGAAAAAGTTGGTAGTCTACAAGGAGCAGCTAAATTCCAAGAAAAACAGCCACTGAACTAATTAGCCAAGCATCACAACAGCTACAAGATTTGAGCTAAAGGAAACATTAATACTTCTATTACTGATTGTATTTGAAACGGAAATCTTCCAGATAGCTCCAATGGACGCCTTAGGAAGAGAAGGACCGTGGGAAGGATGGAAGAGCAGTGTGCAACCTGCCCTGATGTTTTCATTTGTCTTTCTAGTCTGTGTAGAAGCCTGTATGTGGGTAAAAAGCCACAGGCAGAAAAAGGGCCCTCCTGGACCATTCCCTTGGCCTTTTGTGGGAAATGCCATGCAGTTGGGACAATTGCCTCACCTTACTTTCTGTAAAATGGCTCAAAAATATGGAAATGTATTTAAGATTAGACTGGGGAGTCTTGACATTGTGGTCCTTAATGGAGACTCCACCATCAGAGAAGCCCTGGTGAAGCACAGTTCTGCATTTGCAGGGAGACCCAATTTCACATCTTTTAAAATTATATCTGGAGGAAAGAGCATGGCTTTTGGTGGCTACAGTGACATATGGAAGGCTCACAAAAGAATTGCTCATTCAACCCTGAGAGCTTTCTCCACCATCAATACAGAAACCACTAAGCAATTTGAACAACATGTGATCTCAGAAGTACAAGACCTTATTCAGGTGTTCTTGCGTCTTAGTTCTGGAGGTCAGTATTTTTATCCATACCATGAATGCACTGTAGCTATTGCCAATATTATATGTGCTTTGTGCTTTGGGAAACGGTATAGTCATGATGACCAAGAGTTCAAAGCCTTGGTTGGAAGAAATGACAAATTTGGGCAAACGGTTGGTGCTGGTAGTCTGGTAGACATCATGCCCTGGCTACAAGCTTTCCCAAACCCTGTGCGGAGCCTCTACCAGAGCTTCAAAGATTTAAACAGAGAGTTCTTTGACTTTGTCAAAAGTAAGGTTTCGCAGCATAGGGAAACTTACAACCCTGAGATCACCAGGGACATGAGTGATGCCTTTATAGGTCTCATAGATCATAGCCCAGGAGCTGGTCTCAGCAAAGACTATGTAGAAGGGACTGTGACAGATCTTCTGGGTGCAGGTCAGGACACCAATTCTACTGCTCTGACATGGATTATACTCCTCCTCATCAAATACCCCCACATCCAGCAGAAGCTACAAGATGAGATTGACAGAGTGGTGGATCAAGACAGGCTCCCTACTTCAGGGGACAAAACCCAACTGCCTTATGTCCAAGCCTTCATCTATGAAACTTTGCGCTTCAGTAGCTTCGTGCCAATTACCATCCCACACTCCACCACCAGCAATGTCACCATTGATGGCTTCTACATCCCCAAAAACACAGTGGTGTTTGTCAACCAATGGTCAGTAAACCATGATAAGACCACATGGAACAATCCCCACATTTTTGACCCTGAGAGATTCTTAGATGAACATGGACAGGTGGACAAAGACCTTACCTCTGGGGTGATGATCTTCTCAGTGGGGAGGAGGAGATGTATTGGAGATCAACTTTCCATGCTGCAGATGTTTCTTTTCACCACTATCATGCTGCATCAGTGCTCCTTCCAATCAAACCCCAAAGAACAACTGACCATGGACTGTATCAATGGCTTGTCTCTGAAGCCTCTTCCATTTACAGTGAATGTGAGACCCCGTGGGAATAAAACAAGAGAAGTCTCTGCAGTGTGAAGTTTTGTAGTTACTCTGCACTTTCTTCTTTTTCATCAGCTTCTAGGAAAGTGTCTCTGCCAGCTTCTCCACAGTCTCCAAAGCCATGCTAATGATTGTGGTGTATGTAGCTAGGTAAAGTCAGAGCTTGCACTTTGTATTAAACTAATGCAATATGACCAGAATTGTGACCCAAGACTCACATCCCTACTAGAACACAAGTCCTTACTGACTGGCAGCTTCTCCTTCTGCAGAAATAGCTGGCATGGCACTCTTAGACCTGTATTTCCATGAGAATGACCCAGGTTCCTTGTATTTAAAATTGAGTGATTAGAGATTAAGAGCACTTACTGATGTTTGTAGGGACTTTGAAATTCCTTGTGCACTCAGCCAGCACTGCTCTGCTTATGGAGGCGCTTCAGTGTGAGCAGCAGGCGGAGCCCTGGGAGTCAATGAGCCGCCTCATTACCTGCAGGCAGCGCTACCCATTCATAGCTGCACATGCCCTGCTATAGCATATACATACATATATATATATATATATATATATATATCTGCATCCAGTATATTCATATATGCCAATTCACCTGCCTAGGAAAGAAATGTATCCTTCCACAAATCAGGATCATACAATAATCCATTAACCCTTTATACTACCACCCACCCAGATTACATATGTATTAGGATAAAGTCTAAAAGTAATTAACTAATTCAGTGTTATAAGAAGCAATAAGCAATGCATTTAATATTCATATACTGCCATTTACAGTACCTTGATTTCTAAGAGTAAAAACAGTAATCAGCGTTAAAAGATACATTTAGCAAATGTTCTCCATTGTAGCAATATTTACAGAAGTATTTTACATTGTTATATAAATCCCTGGAAGTTCACTGCATTATGTATCACTTGTATGTCATATTCCTGCACTATAGCTACATGTCTCTTCTCATATATCATAGCCCATCTATAATACTGCCAATCCATCTGCCTAGACATTTATCCTTCTGCCAAACCAGGATCTCTGCATAATTTATTAACCCTTTATATCACTATTTATGCATGTGTTAGGGTAAGTCTAAGAGTGATAACAGTAAATTAGTGTAATTATAAATCGTATTATGCCAGGCATCAAGCATCATGTATTTACCTTTCATATGGTCATTTTTCTGATAACATGTATTTGAAAACTGATAATAATAATAATCGGTTTTAGCAGATACTGCAAGAAAACTTGGTAATTGGATTTACAGAGGTTATGCACATTGTTATATATTGCTTCTGAATATCAGTTTAATTGATATATTTACTTAAAGTATAATTTGCATTAAAATTATTATTATGTATCATTTACCAGGAAAGGATACAATAATGATAATATTACATTCTTGCAATGTAAGTTTTTGTAAGATTCGCTGTCTTTGTGCATTCTTATAGGAGATTGAAGAATCTTTATTTCTCTCCCCATCAAACACAATTTATGATTGCGAGTTAGCTCCATACACTAACTTCTGGTATACATACTTTGGCTATATATTTATTGGAAATAAATTCAGGAAAAGTTAGTATAAGCCATGTTTGGCTTCATTATAGCAGTAACACATCACCCGACTCTTGTAGAATCTGGACCATATAGTTGTATCTTCATTGTTCTACTTCTAATACTTAGATTGGTTCTTGTGTTCACCTTTTGATTGATAATGACATTTGTAAATTAGGGGGAATTTAAACAAGTAGGGTGAAAGATGGTTGATAAATGAAGTTAATGAAGTTGAATTACATTGTCGGGTCTGGCTATAATAATGGGGGATTCAAAAGTTGTTAACCATTAGATCTGCTTTATCAATTACATTTTAAATATATATATATATATATATTGTCTTTTGCACATTTCCTAATACCTGGTTGTTCACAGGCAAACTGTTATTAATATACACTCATTCCAACTAATTTCAAGAAGTGGATGTGACTTTCACCAAACATCACTAGTAGTGAACTATTCGCTGTCATTAAAAACACATGTACCACAAACATAAATCTGCAGCAAATGTTTTGGTGAATGTCAGATTTTCTGTTTGATTTATCACTTATAGGTGGTGGAGAATGTGTAGCATTAACATTTTGGTTGACTATATTTAAAATAAATCAATTCATTATGTACAAAAGAAATATGACTGATTTTTAGGCAATATGTACACATCTTTATGATATTGCAGGATTCAAGTGTAATTTACATACATTCAAATTCTACAAATAAATTGTAAATGTACATTTATTTACAAACAAATAACAAACATACATTTTATTTACATGGAATAATTATATTGAACTACAAAGAAATAAACTGAATAAGGTGACTGTCAGCAAATTGTTAAAATGTATATAAATCCTAATAAAGCTTCTTCTAATTGTTTTCATTTGGTCTATTATTTATACAATTTATTATGTGAAGAGAAGTTATATTATATTAAGAGAATTAATAACTAGTATTTGGACTTCGCCTATCTCCAAAAAAATCTTTAAAATATGTTATATTTTATTAGGATATGTCCTCCCAAAACAGCTAAACAGCAGTTCTGCATTAACACCAAAATATTTATTTTTTTAAGTTGTGTTGACCAAAGTTTCATTCATATTTAACCTCTGGCTATATGTATGAGGATATATAGTTTACATTTACCTTTACAAAATGGGTATAGAAAACACAACTTGATTGGTATAGAAAAAAAGTATTGCTTTTTATTAAATCCAGTCTTAAGCTGCGTACACACGTGCAATTTTTGTCGTTGGAAAGGATTTTTCAAGATCCTTTCCAACGACAAAGGACTACACGATGCATGAACGAGTGCTGTACATACAGCACCGTTCTGCTCTATGGAGAGGGGAGGGGGGGAGCGACGGAGCGGCACCCTGCTGCGCGCTCTCCCCCTTCCCTTTCATTAGGATCGGTCGTCGTTCATCGTCCGTGGATCCGCCAGGATGGTCGTTCGGACGATGGACGCCGCCGACTGTACACACGCCAGATTTTCGCCCGATATCTGGCCGATAAAAATCTGATGTGTGTACGCAGCTTTAGTAGTATGATCTGATGAAATATATTGTAGGAGTATCTATCCATAGTTATCAGATATATATCAATGGAAACCTAATATTTTGACAAATACTGATGATAGATTTAGATTTTCTGGCCATGCCTCTTATGAGTCAATAAAAAAGCCAACCAGCCTCATAAAGAAGGGTAACTTTTTAGTGGGAAAAATATAAATCTGTATATTGTTATTAATTCATGTAATAGGTTGAACGTAAAACCTACAACTCTACCATTGCCTAATAGTTATGAGCACTGTTGAATAATACAAGAGCACCATTTTGAAGTTGTTCATTTGCATCTGTCTACCCAGATGTTCCAGGGGAGTTTTGAATTGTGTCTGTTAATTACATTCTTTTTATTGTGTATAGAATACCATCAGTACCTTGATTAACAAATCACCCACCAAAACTGTTAACCTGTATTTGTATCTTGTACAATGCCAGCTGTTCAACAAAACAACAACTTTCTTCACATTATCTAATTTGGGTGTTACATAGGTGCAAAAAAGCAGTAAGGCAAGTGACTAGGTATAATTATAGTTTATCAATATTTAAGAGACATTTTGGCAAACATGGCAAAATGAATCATCTTAAAGAGCTTAGACCCTAATCTAGTTGAAATACTGTGGCAAAAGAACTGTTAATGCATGTAAGATCAAATATTTTATTTAACGTTTAGGTTTGAGATTTTCAAAAAAAAAACAAAAAACAAAGTGTGTTTCATTAGTGACTATAGGAATCATTTGGTGGAAGTTATTGCTATAGTTTAACAATGAATAAATACAAAGCTGTACATCCATTCTGTATCCTGAAATATTTAAACATTGTGTTTAGCAAAGGCAAGAATGAGTACAGTTGTGTGTGTGTGTTATCATTTCGACAGATTATCTAATATGTTTGTCTAGAATTGTGATTAAATTGAATATCAGATCTCTTTTCAGAACTATTCACAGAGAAATCCAGGAAACTGCATTTTTTCATGCAACTAAATAAATTTACTACAGTTGATCAGATAAAATGACCCAATACAGTCTATAATTGTCAGCCAGCAGATTTTTTTTTTTGTTTTACTTTGTAAGAAGCATTGATTGGAAATTCTTTGTGTGAAATAGGTACCACAAGCCCAACACTGCAAAACATTTTATCAGAATGATCTATCTGGGAATTGCTAAGTATACTGTATGATGTATAGATCAGTAGTGGCCAACCTTTTGGACCTACACACCACCAAACTTACGGGCTTGGACCCTGCATGCGTGGGGAGCCGCGTGTCACTCAAAGGGGGAGAAATTTCCCCCAGAGTGATGTCATGATGCCAGAACCCACTCACTTTCCCATCGCAAGTCTGAGCCTAATAAACACAGGCAGCCCAGGGCCCTGAGCCTGGGATGGGAGATTGGGCGGGTTGTATCCAGAGAAACAACCCGTACAGGGTACATGGTCCGCAGCGCTAGCCAGTGCGCCCCTCCCACCCAACAGGGTCCTTCTCCTGGTCACAGACCACCAAAATTTTCTCACGGACCACCAATCATTTGACCTCCTTCCTGTACCAGACCATCTTTCAGTATTAGGGGACACTTTGTGCTGTACACTTACCCATTGTTGAGGGAAAAGTGTCTTTTCCCCATCAATATCAAATGAAAGTGAGGGTAATACCAGAATAACAAACACCTATAGTGGAATTTGGATGAGCAGATATGTTTCCCTTCCCAGGGTAACGAGGTCCATTTGTACCTTTTTTTTACGCAACAAGTTAAAAGTAAAGAAACAGCTCAAAATTAAAAGTTCTTGAATTAAATAAAACACATACTTATTATTCACATCACTACATACTAATGTCCCCAGGAGTAATTCTGGCATCAGTTACAACGTCCAGTGATGTAATCCACATCAGTCATGGTGATCTGTATTGTACTGTTCTGTACGACACTCTTCTGCCACTAAATTCTCCATGATTTTCAGGTGAGATCATTAACCAAATTTCATGTACCATAGGTAAAATTCTGTCATTTAGTTGCAGGACAGTCCTGTGTACACATCAGTTCGCTCCTAGTGCATTTTTTATGCATAATCCCAGTTGTTTGGTTCTAGTTTTTACAGAACTTAATGTGCTTTTTTACTTTTATTTTATAGCAAGTCATGAAGATTGTTCAGTCCATCAACTGCCACAGCAACACAAAATATTTATTCAAACAATTTAGAGGCTAATGGAAACCTTTCATGGGAAAAAATTGGAGCTGCTTTTGTTGACTTTTCATTCTACAAATGCCAGTTGCCTGGAAGTTGTGCTTGCTATCTTTTGTTACTACTTTGAGCCAATAATATTAATAGGCATGCAAATAATGGCTTCTAATTTTTTTTATCCCTCTTGATCTGCATACATGTTGTGGGTCAGATCAGGTGGTCAACCTAATAGCCAATTGAGTGACAACCACCAGCCTATCTCAAGAAAGGTGTTTTATTATTATCATTATCTTGAATTTATATAGATCCAAAATATTATGCAGCACCATAGTTGTGTGATTGGCTGTCCCTCATACGAGCTCCAATCTAATGTCCCTACCATAGTCATATGTCTTTAATACAGTCTAAGGCCAATTGGAGGGGAAAACCAGAATACCTGGAGGAAACCCATGTAAACACAGGGAGAATATGCAAACTCCATACAAGATAAGATAAGCAAAATATGATGGCATAAATGAAAAAACAGGGCTGCATAAATGATTGGTGAGAATATTTCAAGTCAGATGATATGCTTGCCTAAACTTATAAAGTTATGTTTAAACATTTGGAGAGTTATCAGTTCTCTCTCGGAAATGGAGGGGAAACATCTGAGAGTGAAAGCAAAGAAAATTGATTGGAGAGGAGAAGACAAGAGATGGTACACCTAATGATCAAGTAAACAGTACTGAATCCAAAGGCAATTACAAAGTGTTGTGTGGTGTAGGCTCCATAATGCAGAGCTCTGATAACATACATAGGCCTTCAATAGCTTCCTTCAGAAGAGTCACGGAGGTGTCCAAGAAGTAGATGTGCCACACCAATGGTTTAGGAGTCAAACAATCATTATTGTTAATGATCCAAGATTACAAGCCAATTAATGTTAATGATCCAAGATTACAAGCCAATGGGGCTATAGTGCAATCCCATCTTAACTGCCTTAAGCGCTGATAGAGATAAGCAATACAATCCTAGGCATACATACCCTGCAAGCATATTTCCATCACTTTCTGTCTGATGAAGTCATTATTACTATTATAGTATATTATGGTATATTATAGTATAAAGTCTGTCTTTTGGAGCCCTGTATAGCAGTAAATGAATTTTAGAGGCAAGACCACCATCAGGGGGTACATAGCCAGTACTACTGTGCTTGGCCTGATCAATACAGCATTGGCATGGACAACTTCAAATGACTTAGTTCTTCCACCATTTATTATGGCTCATAGTGCCTAGGGAGTGACATCTGACCTTTCTATCTCAGGGTAAAATAATAAAGAATATATATGCAGCATATCTCTGCAATATATGCACATTCCCCTAATTATTATTCCTAGATGAAATACATATATATTTCATCCCCAAAACATAGGATTCCTACACTTTCAGCAGAGAACTTATCATGGTCATGTATGTAGAGAATAAACATTACTATGTACAGCAGATTACATGTTGGTGGTAAACACTCCCTTACCACTTATTTGTACCAAGAATTTGGAGAAGGCCGGTGCACCCCCCAGCAGGGGTAGGAGAAGGACCCTGCTTGGGGGGGGGGGGGGTGCACTGGTCGGAACCACGGACCATGTCTCCTGTACTCAGGACAGTGGGCGAGTGTTGTCTCTGGACAGTTGTGTCATGACGTCACTCCGGGGGAAGTTTCTTTCCCTGAGTGACCTACAGCTCTCCGTGCATGCACAGTCCGGTGTCCCTGCATTTACTGGTCTGCAAGCTCCAAAAGGTTGGGAACCACTGTTTTAGGATATGACATATGTAATAGAGCCAGAAAAGTGGGATACACATTAATTTGATTATGATTATTGTTATTTAGTAACAGTAATATATGTAATATTATTAATAAGCTACCATGCATGGTATGTGTTCTGTAATGTGGCAGTCTTTTGCTTGCTTCCATGATACATGGTGCATTGAGATGCCATCTTTTTACCCAAAATAAAAGAAAAAAATTTTGTCTGCACTTTTAGCTTAAGGTTAAGATGAAAGACGTTGACTAGCACTAAATGTGAGACGTATTTGTACTATGAAGATGAAAGAAGGTGGACATAAATGTAAGCTGGAGCAATTGGGGTTTATCAATGGTAACTGTTGTTTCAGGCAGACTTAAAAAAGACAAGTGCTGTTTTATCCGTATTGGCCCCGAATCTTCATACTGTGGTGATACATCCCATATGTGAAATGAGTCATGTGAATTACTGTTATTACATGTGATATCACAACTTGATTCATGAAAGAGGAAATTCCCTCTTCCCCTTTTTGATGTTACAGTCTGACTAGCCAAAATATAATTTTTTTTCAATTTCGGGTGCAAGAGTGCAAAACACATATTTTCAGGACACCACTGGGGAGATTTTCCCTTACCTGTGACACAAAGTTAAAAGATATTGGAGGGGAGGTTGTCATCAGGAAAGAAAGACATGCAGAGCAATAGAAACATTTTTAGCAGCTCTAAGCCGATAGAGACACAGCAAATAAAACAGCTAGGATGACAAACCAGCAACTAAAAGGGTATCTATGCTTCTGCAAGAGTTTGTGCACTCCAGATTACAATAGTTTACTATTAAATGGCCCTCAGGAAGGGAATCCAGTGCTGTACCCCTGAAATGCATTGGCTTTTTGTAATGCCATTAATCAAATCACTAATCAAAAGACATATTCCCATACAAGACTCGGCTAATATATCCAAAATTCAATAAAGCAGTAAATCTTTAATACCCGATTGCCAATTTCACTATGTTTAAGATGTCAACATCACTTTAGATCGTCATTTGATCCAACACAACTTTTAAATACAGTTTTGTAAAACTGATAATGATGAAAGTATTAGCGGACAAATGAGTAGCTGCAGTATGTAGCATTTTATTGTTGTTTGGTAAGTCATGCTACAATATACAGTGAATTACACTAGTAAGTTAAAGATGGACTGTTACATAAGTATCAAGATTTTTTGACAATATTTTATTTTTGTATGCAGTATGTAGCATATCTGGTTTGAACCTATGGTATGAAGCACTATGTTCCACGAAATGCGTTATAAAATAGTTAAAAGATGATATACACCAGATATGTTGAGATAAATATAGTCCACTGGGGAACAGTTGTATACTTAAGTGGATGATTGTATCTTAAATTTGTTTTGCTACATATATGTTTGACAATAGAAATAAAATGTTTGTATTTTATTAATGCTTTCACATAACTATTAGTGATTTATTTTCTTCTTTCCCTAAACTACTTATTATATCCTTGGGAAATGTTGCTTTTGTAAGAAATGTTTGACTTTTTTGAGTAGTGGGATGATTTTTGTAAATATAAACTAAATGTAATGTGATACATGTGTATGTGATTAAGGGATAGTTCTAATCCTTTGTCTCGTAGTTGTTAGGTACTGCCATCCCCCCTTTTTTAAGCATATACTGTTAAATCAAATTTAGAGGAAATGTTTTTTTTTCCGGCAACTAAAAATTATATTGTAAGCAAGTTTGATAGAAAATAACAATTTATATGCGTATATAATATATGTGTGATCTTTCCCATTAAATTGTCATGGGATATTGGAACAGTCAGCTAAACATATTAATCCCTAACCAGGTAATAATAAAAAAAAATCTTGTGTCTCAACACGTTTTGCTGATAGGATTCTTCAGGGGATGTATGGAGAGCGTTTACCTGATGAATATTTAAGGTGAGGTGAATATTCTCAAGGGAGAATAGATTCAGTTAGATAATCTCTCCTCATAGCTGAGCTCCTCTTTTCCTTTTATTAGTTTAGTTGCCCTTCTCTACACTCTCTCCAATTCCACAATGTCCTTTTTGTGAACTGGTGCCCAAAACTGGAGTGCGTATTCCAGATGTGGTCTGACCAATGCTTTGTACAGGGGCAGGATTATGTCTCCATTCCTGCAGTCTTAGTGTTCATACATTTGTGTCATACAAGTTCAACTTAGTGATTTCTCGATATTCCACTTCTGGAGGACTACCAGAACACTTATTTTTTAATGGAGAAAGAAACTTATTGCTATATGGATGTTGCACAATTCACACAGTTAAACAAAGTCTATAATGCATCTATACTGGAATGGACTTGTTCAGAGATACTCAGATTTTGTTTCTTGTACTGTATGCAGACATTATAGAAAGTCATTTGGCCTAGATCAGGGGTCTGCAACCTTTTGAGTCGGAAGAGTCAAAAATTACAATTTACAAAATTTAAAAGTTTTTAAAGAGCCACAAAATTTTTTCTTGCCAACAATAAATAGTACTCGCATAAATAAAGTTTTTTGATAAAAAAAAACTAATCTATTTATTCATAAGAAAAAATATCTATTTATTCATATATAAGTAGTGTTTTTCACAACAAATTAGAAAATATATATGGCATTATTAGATAATTACTTATTATTTAAGTAAAAAATTAAAACAATTAAACATTTACTTACAACACTAACTTGTACTTCAATAACAAACAATTGAGCAAACAAATTCAATGGGAGCGATGGCTTTGCATGGTTTTAGAAAGTTTGGATAACATTAGATGACATTTCATTTTCCTCAGAATTCTGTAATGTGAAACAGGTACAAACATTTTGATTTTCCATGCATTGTTGCTAAACTGCCCACTTTTGTATTTTATTGTAGAAATATAGATACCTTTAAGGTGCGTACACACTTCCAATTTTTATCGTTCCAATCGAACGACGAACGATCGATTGGGCAAAAAATCGTTCGTAAAAAAGTAACCAACGACACCGACGAAAGTTGTTGGAAACGAACGACCGGACCGGCGGATCGGATTGGGCGACGATCGTTGAACATCGTTCGTGTGTACGGTCGTTCGTTGATCGTCCATGGGCTGAGCATGCGTAATGAACGAACGCTCGTTCACTTTCCTGTTGTGCACATAGTTCCTCTATCGCTCAAACGATCGTATCTATTGTGTGTACAATATCTACGAACGATCGTGTCGTTATCTCTATGTGCAGGATCGGTGCTATACGATCGTTCGTAGATATCGTGCAGGATCGTTCGTCGTTCGTTTTCCAACGATAATAATTGGAAGTGTGTACGTAGCTTTAGGCACCTATTCTATCTCTCAGCCACTATCTATCTCTCAGCCTGGCTTTTCACTGCACCCCTCCCCCGTGACACTCGAGAGCTTCTGACGGACTGAAGACAGTGAGGACGCGTGTCACGGGGGAGGGGTTCGGTGAAAAGCCAGGCTGAGAGATAGATAGTGGCTGAGAGATAGAATAGCTTCGGACGGACTGAACTAAAGAGCCGCAGCTTCACATCCAAAGAGCCGCAGGTTGCCGACCCCTGGCCTAGATCAATAAAAGGAAAATTAAATGTACATGTATGTTTATTCATGTGACTTTTTTAAAAAACATTTCCTTTTGAAGACATGAAAGAGATGGCAAAATAGAAAAACAACATTAAAAATAAGTGTTATATGTGAACAATATCCCAGACTAATATCCAGAGTATGTTAAGTCAAATTTTTTTCTAATTTTGGATAGAGTGCCGAAGAATTAGAGCTGTGAGGTTTTTATTGCTATCCGGGGTTGTATTAAATATATTTCCTTCACTTCTTGTTAAACTAACCCTTTTTACAGACAGGAAATAAGGGAAACACTCCAACTGCAACACAGATATAAAAATAGCTTTAAATAGCAGTAGAGGAAAGCTAGAACCCCTAGAACATTTTTTTCTGTCCATGTCCCAGTTGCAGTTTTAGCTTCACTTCCTTTCTGGTAAAATGTCAGTAAGACAGGAAGTAAAAGAAAATCTGTTTATAAGAGCCCCAGATAGCGAAAAAAACTAATTCTAATCATTCTCCAAGCTGTCAAAAACTAAATAAAACTAATCAGACTCTAAAACATGAAAAGCTGTGTTAAGTCACAATAGCTATGATACTAGTAGAAAATTGATAACCACATTATGAAATCTTTTTTTTGACAAAAGCAACATTGAATGTCTCTTGTCCTATTACAGCAAGAATGTTCCGTTTACAGAGAGCTTTTCAGTTCAACAATAAGATTGTTTTTTACTGTCTGTACATATCTGTCATTTGCAAACCCCTATTTAATGTACAGCTCTGCATAATATGTTGGTGCTATATAAATCCTGTTTAGTAACAATAAAAATCCATAAAGCAATTTAAGAAAATGTAGGAAGAACAACTTCTGGATGGGTAGTAAATGATTTCTGTTTTCCAATAAATAAATATAAGTACATTATACAGCCGGTGTACATATTTAAATCATAGGTACGCCATTTTGTGGATTAAATGTATATTACATAAATAAGATATATTCTGTGATGCTACAAAAAAATATATATAAAAGAACCTCACGTTTTTTTTAATATATTTCTAGATACCTCCATCTACTAAAACTGGATTATTTAAATTGTAGAAATTGTAGAATCTCCAATCGAGTCAGTTCCCCCTATTTAATGTACTCTTCCACCTTCTTCACGTGAGGTCAATATACCAAGTAAGTCAAGACTATTTAGACGAATCTGCTTATTTTAAAATTGTCAAAATTGTAAGAATACTGTGGAAATTCTATACTATATTATCAATAATGTAATTTCTAGGGTCTCAGCAATCCTGAGGAAGCCTGTTTAGGGCAAAACGCGTCGGGAGAGACCATAAGTACAGTACTGACCAACATCTTGGAATTTTTAGTGAGAGTATTTTTTAAAGTCATGGTTAAACATTGCCATGGCTTTTTTTACCAATTATGTTTCTAAGAAGTATATGTTTTAGTAATTGAAATAAAAGGTTTTATGTCATGCTAGACTTATTTTCTGCCATAAAGAGCCACTATCTTTCAACATTTTCTTATTGATTTTACATGCTTTCTGGCACATGAGCATGCAAGTGAACACAGCCTAGTTAGCATAAAAATTTTATATTGGCAGATAAATGTGAAGTTGAGATATTTTTCACTTTCAAACTTTTGTACTTTACCTTTTAGTGAATTAAGACACTTTTAGTAAAAGACAAGACATTTATTTGTAACTAATAATTTCATTTAGGAGATTCAGAAAAACTTTCAGGTTAATTATAAAAATAAAACTTATTACATAATACTGTTTTCTGACCCCTTTTATGTTTTATTTTTTCGTATTTAAATGGTCTTTGGATTGCACCCTACTTTAAGTTGGTTTTTACATGGTGTTTCAATTCAGCATATTTAGTTTTCAAGCTCTCACATCCCTACATTTTGCTTGTGTCTCCAAATGCTGGTGTCCACATCTGTGCCTTTAGCTGTGTTACACGCAGGTGATACCTCCTGATAAAGATAATATACTTGAACAAATGACACAGAAATGACACACAAAAGACATGTTATCCTCAAGCAAATTGACTAATGCAGATTGGTCAAGTACAAAAAGTAGGCACACCTATTCGCCACAAAGCATAACATTAGAACAAGATGTTTCAGAGTAGGTGCCAATGATTAGAACCTCAATAACAAGGATGCAGGTGCAGCCTGTCTTATTTAAACCTCAGATATATAGGGTATGGTGTTTGGTTTGCTAGTTTTAATGAAAAGATTACAGGAGCTCTCTTATGCCCTTAGAAAAAAGGTTGTGGAAGTCTGGCAAGGAGTTTGAAAAAAAAAAAGCCAAAATATTTTAAACTAACCAGTTCTTTGTAAAGGAAATCGAAATCTAGTATACAAATTAAATTAAAGCTAATTTGCTATTCAATATATGGAGGAGCTTGAGTACAGGTGACTCCACAAGCAGACCAATACGTACCTGGTATTATTGGGATGAATTCAAGGCCACTGCAGATTATTTGCGGCTGCTCCGCCCTCTACCGTGACACTATGGCACCTCCACTGCTCATCAAGCCCCCCCCGCCCCCTTTTCCTTTTCTGTCCCTTACCAGCCCCTCCACTCCCCTTTTTTTTATTCTTCTCTTTCTCCCTTTTTGCCCTCTCTTTTTCTCTATTTCTGAATATAAAATCAGTAATCAATGAAACTTGATAGAAGATCACTTACGGTTCCAATGGGAGTTTTATTGTGTGCATATAAAAGTTATTGGATATGAATATTTCTACAAAACTGTAAGCTCCCTCATGTTTTTTGTATTTACCAGTTTGAATTCTGTAAATGTCTGTTTTTATTGGTTGCTAATATAAAAAAATAAAAATAAATAAATAATAAAAAAAAGCTAATTTGCCCAGGTTTGACTGGTCAAGTAAATTTAGCCAAATTAAACGACTACTCCATGTTGAGAGAAGTTTCCAAGAACCCAAAAAATTACTCTTGCAATAGTTTGTGAATAAGTATGTGCATCTCTATTCAGAATGAGATTGCACTATTTCAATTTGTATGGGAGGTATTCCAAGGAAGAGCATTATAGCAAAAATAAATTTTGCTATTCAACAAATAAGCAAGACCAGACCTTCTGGAATAATGTCAATCGCAACTTTCAGTCACAGATTCAACTAAGAGTTTTGCACAGAACTAACTGAAGATAAAGCCATATGTCCAAAAGTTGAAGCAGAAATAAATCTTAAGACAAAAAGACAATTATAATCATAAACACACTAGTAAATCCACCCAAAAAAAAATGGCTCACAATCAAGAAAGAGGATACAGACTGGCCCATTTAAAGAGCCCATTTGAATCCCAATAAATAATTTTGAAGAGCAATTTGAGATAGGCAGGACATAAAAGAAACTCCTAAACATCTTACAATTAATGGAATTGTGCATTAAGGAGTGGTCAAAAATGTAAATATCAAAGTCAATATCAGAGAGTGGTGAGCAGTTATGCCAGTTACTAAAACTGTAGTAAAGCTGCGTACACACTTCCAATTTTTGTCGTTGGAAAGGATCTTTCACGATCCTTTCCAACGACAAGGGAGTGCACGATGCATGAACGGTGCTGTACATACAGCACCGTTCATGCTCTATGGAGAGGGGAGGGGGAGAGCGACGGAGCGGCACCCTGCTGCGCGCTCTCCCCTTCCCTTTCATTAGGATCGGCTGTCGTCCATCGTCCGTGGATCCGGCAGGTCGGTCGTCCGGACGATGGACGACACCGACTGTACACACGGCAGATTTTCGCCCGATAATTGGCCGATGCCGATTATCGGGCGATAAAAATCTGACGTGTGTACGTAGCTTTAGTTGTTTAAGGAAGCAATGGAGGCACTGGGTGTACTTTCTCTACAATTAACCAATTCATCTGTTGTTTCTGTACACAATTGAACGGCCAGTTTTCCTTGTATTTCAGTTAAGTATGTCACCCTAATCCCTAGGCACTGTTTAAACTAAAATCTAAAGTTTTAGTTTAAAAAGTAACAATTTTAATGGCTGTACTTTTTTTTTATAACAGTATATAGCATTCCCTTATCTTATTCAGAAGAGGATGAATAAAATTGAATTACACTGAGACTGGTTTACTAAAGAAATTGACTTCATTCAACAATTGTGTAAATATTCACTACAATAATCCAATCATATGAAAAGCAAATTCTTGTTCACTGAGTACTTCAAATGCCTCTAACATGATTGGATTATTCTTGTAAATATGTACATAATTTTTTGAGTTAAGATTGTAAACCTATTTAGTAAATTAACCCAAATGTTCCATTTATGTTGATGCTGTTTACAAAAGGTAGAACAATCCAATATTGAATAATGTTCAACACCTCATACCGAGCCTACCTCTATGTTCTTTGTTCTTACAAATCACCGTAGAGAAATCCCTTTAATGCGTGTGTTTAATTTTTACTAGTCTAAGCTATGCCAGGTGCCTAAAACATATTTTTTCAGCCAGTGTCTAGAAGGTTTTAAAATATGTTTTAAATTATGACATGGCTAACACACAGTGAATTTTCCTTATTAATGTGTATTTGGCGTGCATGTATAAATGCTTAAACCTACAACAATGTAAGTGGTTGTAAATTTAACAGACAGGAGGTAAATTATGTTCTGATAATATTTATTCACCTGTGGGGCATTAGTCATACCAAAGTTCATTACCAATTTACATTCCTCAAAATCAAAATATGCTTCTTTTATTTACATTTAGTTGTGTACGTCTGAGACCAGATTCCACAATGGGAATTATCTACTTATTATTTTGACCATTAGCTTAGGGGCAAGTGTGGACAGCACCTAATATTTGTTACTATCTTAACACTATACTTGACATAAATACAAATTATTTGGGAATTCTTTACAGTTCAGTACAAGTGTGAAACCACAAACACAGATTATTATATCAATATTTATATATATTAGGTATGGACTACACAGAAAGCTAAAAATTAGATCAGAAATTCATTCCTTTCCTACCAGTGGTCACAAAGTCTTTCATGTGAAGCACATAGTAATTGATAGTATTTCTAAATTTAAATTAGGTGGCAATAGGAAGTTTCAATTTAAAATAGTACTAAAAGCTAGTACCTTTATCCTGAAAATAGAAGGCAAGAGTTTGAACATGTGATTGTTGCAGCCTACATATTTATCTAGTTTGTACATTACATTTTTATATGCACAATTCAAAATCTTGTTTTCTATAGAAAGTCATGTTATGTTTTTTTAAAAAAATTTCAAACTTAGTACAGTGAACAAAGAAATCACAAGACTTAAAATATTTTATTACTCACGTTTAAATACAGAAAATAATCACAGTATGTTCGTTTTCTGCACCTTTGCTAGAATATATTAGTAACACAATTAAAAAAATAAATTACAATTTTGTATTTATTTAGGTTAAAACTCTGCTTGTTCCTGGTCAAATCATATGCATGGATTATGCTATGGCTGATAAAAAGAGTAATAATTTGCAAAAACCTGGATCATTCAGATTTCTGTATATGATTTGACAGATCAGTGCAATGTGTGACTGAACGCGGCAGGTTACTGCATTTTGCAAAATATTACTCTTTGCAATTTATTAAGTTAACAATAAGCTATGATGAATAGGACTTAAATACTAAACTGAATGAATGCAGTGATTTACACAAATAGGGTGCAAATGAACAAGAATCCAGACCTGTAAGCTTGGCTTATGTTTAGGAAACAGAGCTGCAATCATATTCTGTACAATACCATGATGAAAACAGAGAATTTTCTTTTTTCACAAATAGATGTTTAAATTGCAAAACAGCTAGAAAGTATATGGGAGTACTATACCTATCTGTTTGATTAAATGGTTATAAGCCAAAGTTCTAAAGCAGTTTTGGATTAGGATCCACTAACTACAATTGTGTTTTAAAGTTTAATTCTTATTAGTGTGATATCACTATGGACTTTGTAAAGCACTGTGTAACATGTTGGCGCTATAGAAACACAAAATAATATTAATAATTCAGCAGCAGCTTTTTAAAAAAAGGCCTCATAGAGAATCTTACAATAGCCAGAAACAGACAAAGAGAATTAGTAGCTAGAGAACCAAGCAAAATCTTGTTTCTATTGGTTAATGGTTGCAAAGCCTATGTGTGGTATATCATTCTCCTCTTATGACATCCCCATCGTTACTCTTGGAGAGATATTTGCCTATATTTCTCTATCTCAGAACAATTAGTGAACTCCCAATGGGCTGTTGACATTTGCAGTACACTTTTCCACTGTAATCCTGGCTATACACGGATCTGAACAGTAATAGGAAGTAGATGGAGTGGCCGTGACCAGGCAAAAATAGCAACTGCTAATCAATTGATTGATACATCAAACATCAGTTGGGATTGCTCTAACAGAATTACATTAGATTCTATATTTATAGTGGTTCCAACTCCCTGGCTTCTAGGGGCTTTTTGTTTAAGCTGTAAATGCACATTTAGAAGTTTGTCTCGCACACAAAGCCAGCCACTGGCGATAATGTAACTCCTGCACATATGCAGGGGTTACATCATCCAATGACTGAAGAGGATCACCGTCTTCATGGAAGTCCATTGTGGAGCCGGAGGTGAGGGTGGCACGTTCCTAGGAAGCACTAATGCATACTAGGACCTGTCATCGCTGCAGGGAGACTGACCACACAGGTAAGTATGGGCCCTAATCAGCAAATATGCTGTGCATACTTACTGATTTATGGCAGAAGATCACTACCCACCAACCAGTTTAGTTCCACTTTAAGTGTCCTACATGAAAAGGTGAAAACTTTGCATGCTGGTACCTGTACTTTTTTACCATGTGGTTGTCAGCTTCTGATACTCCTTCCCAGTAAGGGTACAATAGTTAAAACCATCTGCCACTATGCCAACCTTTTAAACAATTTTACTTATTAGGCCAAAGTGACTAGGAAAAGTGGCATAAAGCCCCCCATGTATACTCCATGGATATGCTTTACAGGCACAGTTTAAGGCACTAGATTTTTACATTTTTATTACACTTCTGCATTATAGTGTTATTTCTTGGGGATAACCAATACTGGCCTCCAACTGCAAATACTAGATGCCCGGCTGTAGCTGATGTAATCCTGTAAATAAATATCGGAAATTGTCAGAATTACTATCCTCATATTTTGTGCCAGTTGAGGCACTCCGGTAATATTAAAGCTAAAGCATTAGAATGACAACTAAACTAGCACCCTTAATAGGAAAAAGGCAGCTCATTTTATTCTGTCAGGACAAAATCCCTTTACACTGACTCTGTCACAACTAAATTAAGCACAACCTCGAGGGAAGATCATTTTATTTAAATTCCAACTCCAGTTTGCTTTTAAAAGTACCACACTGCAGGGATAAATGCTTGTTATAGTGGCTAAAAAAAGTAAGTACAAATACCTAAATCCTTACACCCCTGGCAGATGGCATTCTACGTCTTTTTTAGCATTCCAGGTTGTAACTGGGCCCTTGCCATCCTCCTATACAATGCAGGACTGCTGGTGCTGCAGAAAGTTGTGACTGCCCTTGAAGTAGTGTAGGGAGAACTTGAGCAAATAATAATGTATGTATTTGTATCTATTCCTGCTCTGCTAGCAGAATGAGTAATTAATTCATGCAATGCAGAGGGGGACCCCAATGCACAAGTAAATTTAGACTTCCTGTCAGCCAGTGTGTTAAGACTTAAGCACATTTCAGTTTACTGGGATATTCCAAACTTCTGGGCAAGTTAAATACCAGCTTTCTTGAAAAAAGAATATATATATTTACTGTTGCTCTGTTATTCAAAAAAGAGATTTTGACAACAAATCATGAAAAATAAATGTACATTTAAATAACTAGTTCTTAAGTATTTGTTACTATGATTAGTATTACTATTGGGTAGTTAAAAATCAAAAGATGTTAAAAGATCTTCAGGCAACAAAAAACACATCATATGTCATGCAAAAATAATCCATCAATTTAAATATATATATTCTCTAAAACGATTTTTATTTACAAAACAAAAATACTTTCAGAAAATGTGTCAAGGACTGGTTATTAAAATTATAAAGTTTGTATGTGTTCAATAATTAAAACATGTTAAAACAGACGTGTAAATATGGTAGCTTATTTTTCACATTTAGAACAACACTGATGCATGCAGCTGGTCAAATCACAAGCCAATAGCAGTACAATAAGTCCCATTACAAACATTTAAAATGGGTCTAAACCCTATGTTCACAGTCCCCTCATCCCTTGCAGATCAATGCTTCTGCCTCACATGGATTTCATTTCACCACCACAGCTGTGATCAGGAAGGGACCAAAAACATTGGCTGGCCTGCATTACGTTTTGGATCATGATCTCGCCAAAAGGTATGCACATCAGGAATGTTGTTGTTGTTAAAGTGGAAAAAAAGTACTGGGTGAGGGTTGGGCAGCTGAACCTGAATTCAGGGTTTAGGTATGCTTTAAAGCATAACCACAGTTTGTTTTACCTAGAAAGAGGACGGATAGAACTTTTTGTAGTGTTTTTGCGGTTGTATTTTAATAGAAGAGATTTCCAATAGCTACCTTTCCTTTCCCTTGTCACCATGCCCTTATTAGGGCAAATGGGTACAGAAAAACAACTTATAGGGATCTTATAAGTTCTTCACAGTCTCTTCAAAAAAGAAAAATAAATTCTGGAGTTGGGCTTCAAGGCAAATGGATATATCTAAATCATCTCAGTTCCTCAAATACACTCACACTTTTTTTTTTTAGGTATACATGATTTCATTACCCTTTAAGGAAAAGATCTCTCACATGTAGCTAAGGGGAATTAAATAATTAAGGATAGCATACACCACCAAAATTTCTGCTGAGAACTTGTGATGCATCCCTGCATCTTGAATAACAAAAAGTAATCTCTTAGTGAAAAGTCAATCTCCTAAAGAAGAGCATACGATTTCAAATCTAAAATTCTATTTCATACTGGTGTACTATTAGCCCTAAGAATAACCAGCACATGACAAATGGACCCAAACAATGTAAATAAGAAAGAGGTATACATGATTATGTTGAGGTAGTAAAAGAATTGTATTCTGTATTGAGTGACGTCGTCAGATCCTCCAGGATGGATGCACTTTCTTTATCCTGATATAAAACAAAAAATAAATACCAATTTATGTAAAAATTCCCACATGATGACAAGATGAAAAAAAATACTTTTAAGCAAATCAATCCGGAAATATTTTTTATTTCTATCTAGTCATACAAAATACGTCCATTCTAATGTGAATAAGTAACGTTGAATACTTTTGATAGCCTATCCAAGCTGCTTCATCAGTTGTAGTAGCATAGTAGTATCAAAGATTGAGAGGTGTGAGATTTTCTGAACCACCCTATTCTATTAGCACAATCACATCATTGGTGTCAGGAAGTTTGGCTAGGTGTTAAAACTTCCAATTACATGGTTGAGGTTGTGAATTGTTGTCACAATACCAGAGTAGAGATTTTAATAGGGTAATATAGGTGGAAGACAGATAGTGTAGCCCTGTTCAGAGAAGGTTGTTCCAATTTGACATAGATAGCCCCAAGTTATTTCACTTGTGTTTGGATGTTCAGTCTTTTAGACACACAAGTATATTCCTGTGCTTAAAACCATACATTACTTATAATTCCTTAATTTCTCTGCATTTATGTGTGCTTACTATCCGTATGTAAACCTATTTTTCAATATTGTTGTTCACTGTTATAGTGTACTTTTTTTAAGTAACTCGATACCATAAACATAAATGTAGTGCCTTTTCTTAAATGAAAAGAATTGCTGATCAATATCAAATTTGATCAATATATTGTTAATAAATATCTGGCTTGCACATTGGGAGGTCTTCTGGTAGTTGGGAACCTCTACGCCACCCCAGTCCATATTCACTATGATTACATCATATTTATTTAACCACTGAGCCATGGACAAATTAAATGAACCATGGCCACATTTCCACTCAGCTCTCATACACCCCCCACCCTTCCAGCCATGCTAGGTTTTCCATGACAAAAAGATTGCATCATTGTGACATATAGACAGTAGCAACCATTTATGCACCTTGTAGAATTATCTTGGTAACAAAACAATATTAAAAAACCCACATGCCTTTTTCAGGTTTGTTAAACGCATACATTCTGTTGAATGTATACTGACTAGTAAGTCACAGTAACACACAAATTTAGCAGTCCACAAAAATGCAAAAAACGAAATATACATACTTCTTTTGTTACGTTTTGAAGTTCTGCTGCCAGCTTTGTCCAGTGGTTGGCCATGCTGAGATCACCCAAATCCATGTAACACTAAAAATTCAAAGGTGAGTTAACAGTCTATTTAAAATTATGTGAGCCAACTAAATTAAATTTCAGATGCTTTAGTAGAATTTAAAATAAATTGCCAAGCTATTATCCCAACCAACTAAATACTTTTAAATAACTTACAGAATAAAGATGGGAAGGGTTGAAACCTCTTTGTTTTGCTGACTGTGTAGTGCTGGGGAGATTCATCTTAAGAATCGAAATGAAATCTTTCTAAATGAGAGTACTTTTCATCTTAGAAAGTAATCACTGGAACAATTGTTCAGTATTTGATTTCCGTTTATTTTCTGGTTCAATGACTGTGGTCAACAGGACAGAGAGGTGAATCTAACTGTCTAAAAGGAGGCGTGAAGCATATTCCTTAAAGGCAGAACTGCTAATTGCCATTTTTCTGTCATGCTTGGTTTACATTAATATACTGTGGAAATAGCATGGTAAAAACCAAATGTATTACTGTTTCATCATGCAAGTCTATGCCTTCAGAAATACTTAGCTTCCCATGAAAGCCCAAAAGCCCAGGGACTTTTTCACCTCGTTAACCACATTGCATACTGTTTTCCACCTTTGTTCACCGCCTTGTATACGGTTTTACACTTTTTTCAAGGTCTAGCATAAGGTTTTACAATATCAAGTTGTTGTTTTTAAATCCTTATTTAGAGAGAAAAACAAGTAAAATTAACCATAAACAATCATTTACACACATTTTAAAATGTTCTCCATCCACAACACAAATGAAAAGTAAGGCAACTGAACATAGATACCACGCTATAGTGAATCAGAGTGAACAATCCAAAGTAGAAAATTTTCTTCTTAATTTTTTTTTTTTTTTTTTTTTAAAACACCACATGGGGGGGCGTGGCCGGAAGCGGAAGCGGATGGTCGCTTTAGCCTGAGGCTCTGTAGCGTGGCTAAGCACCGGAATAAATTGCGACTATTACCGGCTGTTTTCTCCTCTCCTCCTTCCTGTTGAGCGACCCAGGGATTACCACACAACGATGGGTAAGAGGAAAACTGGCTATACTCCGCGGAAATTAACGGAGTTCTTCACTGCATCTGACCAGCATGTCCAAGATGGCGCGGGTAGGCGGGCCTCGAGACACAGTAAAAAGGCAAACGGATTAGGAACTCAGGCCTCAGGAGATGCAACAAAAAGAATCGAGGGGGACTCAGAGAACACCTCTCAATCTTCATCTTCACAAGCAAGCCCAGCCAAATCTAGACTGAAGCTGACACATCTAGAGGACGGAGTGAATGGGGTAAGCCCTACTATATTTCCTATTTCAGAAGAAACTGAAATTCCTGACCCTATAGGGACTTTCCCTACATCTGATGGCCCAGTCTCAGACACTACACTTAAGGAGATGCTGATATCGCTCCGAAGCTCATTACACCAAGATTTTATTACTCTAGTGCACCAAGTTAAAACGGATGTACATAAGATAGGTGACAGAGTGGACCATATTGAACATAAGATGGGAGAATACGCTGGAGCTCATAACGATCTAGTGGACTCACTTACCGACACACAGGATATATTGCAACAAGTACAACTGAAGCTTGCTAATATGGAAGACCACTCAAGGAGAAATAATATTAAGTTTAGAGGCATTCCAGAATCTATACTTCCAGCGGAATTAAGCAACTACCTCTCTCAACTTATCTCAGTGCTGATACCAGGAGCAGCTCCTTTTGAGATCCTGATAGATAGAGCTCATAGACTTCCGAAACCTCCGCACCTACCTGAGAAAGTAGCTAGAGATGTGTTGGCGAGAATTCATTTCTTCCACATCAAAGAACAAATCATGGCCAAAGCAAGACAAGAGCCTAAACTTCCAGATCCCTATTCTAATATATCCCTTTTCTCGGATATTTCCCAAGCCACAGTATTAGCGAGAAAGACATTTTTGTCAGTTACCCAGATATTAAGGGATAACCGAATTCAATATAAATGGGGCTTTCCAGTCAAACTCATTATTTTTCGTAATGGATCCTCCTTTACAGTGAAGAACCCCCAGCAAGGATGTGACTTACTGGATAGCTGGGGCCTCCATCCATCTGCTCAATCGCATAAATCTAAACCAAGCCCAAACCCGGGTCGCATATCTCCTGAATGGAAATCAGCTTAATCTACTTTCTCAATACAGGAAAACAGCATGACCAAAAGTAATCCAGTGCAAGAAGCCACGTCTCATGCTCCCCAAGTGCCTTTTAGATGGGCTGTGTGTTACTGCCTTATGGGCCATTCAAGGCCCTTCTTTTTTACTTCCTAGTTCAAGTTCTTTTCTTTGGAACTGTTTCTGGTTTTGTTCACTTCTCTATTTGTCACAATGGCGATATTATGTATGTCCTGTATTGCGTGGACATGATGAGTAATTTTTTTCAATGCAGCATGCGGCCAACAATAGGTAAAATCTGTCTCTTGGGAGACAATAGATCTGGATGATGGGACTCAATATCCTCTCTATCAACGTTAAAGGTCTTAACAGTCCTTATAAAAGAAGAGCTGTCTGGGATGAAGTTAAAAAGCAAGGATCCAATATTCTTTGTATACAGGAAACTCATTTTAAAAGAGAGAATATGCCTAACTTCTCTCACAAGGAATTTCCACATATGTTCCACGCTACATCTCCCCTGAGCAAAAAAAAAGGTGTTACAATTGCAATAAAAGCGGAGTTACCCTTCTCCTTGATTCAGAAAGTCATCGATACAGAAGGAAGATACATCATTTTGGTGGCTAAATTTGATAATATTATTAGAACTTTGGTTGCTCTATATGCTCCAAATGTTCGCTCAGTTAATTTTTTAACTCATGTCCTCAAAAAGGTGAAGAAAGTTCGAAAAGGATCACTTATTATTTGTGGAGACTTTAATTGCGTACCAGATAGTTCTTTGGATACCTCTAATACCAAGAAATATACAAGACCGACGTTGAAGGCCTTGTTGAAAAAGGAAGAGCTCTTTGATGTTTGGCGATGTCTCCATTCAGCAGAGAAGGACTTTACTTTTTTTTCAGCTCCTCATCAATCGTACTCAAGAATAGATTTGTTTCTTGTGGACAAATGGACATTGCAGCAAGTATCATTTTCTTCAATTCATAATATAACATGGTCAGATCATGCACCTGTGTCTATGGGTTTGACTGCGAACAATGCTTCCTCGTTTTCATATCTTTGGAGAAACGATGCATCATTGTTTGCACGTGATTCTATTAGATCTAAGATTTCTAAAAACTTACGGGAATATTTTGATCTGAATGATTCCCCAGAGATTACGCCATCTACATTGTGGTGTGCCCATAAGGCCTATATGAGAGGAATTTTAATACATCTCTCTGCCCTCGTAAGGAGAAAGAGAAGACAGGCTATAGATGAGCTACTTGGGAAAATTAGTGAATTAGAAACAATTCATAAATCCAAAGTTAGCGACCAAGTATCCCGACAATTGTTCACTTATAGGCAAAATCTTTGTTTGTTACTAATTGAGAGACAGGAAAAAATCTTTAGAAGTGTTAAAACTACTTACTACGCTCAAGGTAACAGAGCTAGTAAACTATTAGCCTCTAAAATTAAAGGTAAACGTACAAAATATTCACTACCCTTTTTATACCATCATAAATCGAATGCGCAACTGTTCAATCCATTAGATATGGCTAACGCATTCAAAGATTATTACCAAGAACTTTACAATCTTAAGGATGACAATCAGTTGACCCATCCTTCGCAGAGTTTGATAGACAAGTTCTTGCAATCAGTTAAATTACCTAAGCTTTCGGATGAACAAAGGGATATTTTGAATAAGCCGATTTCTCCACTAGAAATTGAAAGAATTATTAAGGGGCTTCCCGGTCATAAGTCTCCGGGGATTGATGGCTTTACAGCCGAGTATTACAAATCCTTTAAAGAGATTCTTGTTTCTCGCCTAGTTTTGCTCTTTAATCAGGCTATTTCCGATGGCTACCTTCCTGAGGAAATGCTTAAAGCCATTATAATTACAATCCCAAAAGAGGGGAAAACTCCTACTCTTCCACAAAATTTTAGGCCTATCTC
This sequence comes from Pyxicephalus adspersus, assembly GCF_032062135.1. NCBI lineage: Eukaryota > Metazoa > Chordata > Amphibia > Anura > Pyxicephalidae > Pyxicephalus > Pyxicephalus adspersus. The sequence continues at coordinate 13,066,885 of NC_092869.1, forward strand.
ATTACTAAACACAGATCTTAAAATCTTTGCCAAATTAATTGCAGTGAGAATTCAGGAATTTCTTCCCCTATTGGTACATAGTGATCAAGTAGGATTTGTATCGGGTAGGCAGGCGTCAGAAGCAACTCGACGCATGATTAATCTGCTAACCATTGCAGAAAAATTTGGGAAACCCGCAATATTTCTCACATTGGACGCTGAGAAAGCGTTCGATAGAGTGCAATGGAGCTTTTTACGTGCAGTATTACAAAAATTTGGATTGGAGGGACCTATCCTCTCTGCAATTATGGCATTATATAGGCACCCCTCAGCTCAAGTATTTCTTTCCAATATGATGTCTGATCCTTTTAATATATCCAATGGAACACGCCAGGGTTGCCCTTTATCACCAACATTATTTGATCTAATTATGGAACCATTTGCGCAATCTATAAGAGATAATGGCAATATACATGGAATACAGGTTGGTGACTCCTCACATGTTATAGGAATATTTGCGGATGACGTAATACTTTCATTAACAAACCCACAGGGTTCGCTTTCGGCTGTGTTGCAAACAATTGTAGACTTTGGTTCAGTGAGCTATTATAAAATTAATGATGCAAAATGTACTGTTTTACCAGTGAATATCTCCCCTTGCTTACAAAAACGATTACAGAAGCAATTCCCGTTTAAATGGGCAACATCTAGTGTTGAATATTTGGGGATCCAACTAACTTCACCACTGTCCTCTTTAATTAAGGCGAACTTTTCATATTTGATAGAAATAGTAAAGAAAGATATAATCAACCTATCTAAAGTCGAATTATCTTGGTCAGGACGAATAGCGGCATTTAAGATGACAGTACTACCTAAAATTCTATATTTTTTTAGAACCATCCCAGTGGTTCTACCTAACTCAATAATATTGTCACTACAAAAGGCATTAAGGCAATTTATATGGTGTGATAAAAGACCACGGATACCGCAATTACCTATGTTTAGAGCAAAGAGAGTGGGAGGCATGGGGGTTCCCAATATGATGGATTATTACTTGGCTTCTTTAATGGACCATCTGGAAGAATCTTTAAGGCCCGGTATAAATAAAAGATGGTTAGACATAGAAAGAAGGTTGATACCAACTGGTAACTTTCTGGCCTTTCTACTAGCTAACTCACCCTCCCAGGTGGAGATTAAGCTGTGTTTACCACCAATAGAGGCTATGATATTTATCTGGAAGAAACTCAAAAATAAAAAGTGTGATAATATACATAGCATTAAAATTCCAGTGCCTATACACTATTTTGAACTCCTAATTCCAAATCTCAATACCCAATCTTGGCATAAGTTAGGATTTCATTATATATCCGATCTACCACGGTTTCATTCCTTCCTAGATATTTTTAAGATGTATCAAATAAATCATTTCCTGAGTTCTCTTCCGGAAGAAGAGTTTCTGGTCCCTGCGATATTGTGGCATAGAGCGCAGAGGCTTACACGCACCAAAGGAGGTATTTCAGTGTATTATAATTTTTTCCAAAATAAAAACACTTGGAGTAAAACCCATACTTTTACCACCTGGGAACAGGACTTAAAGATTACGTTTACTCTTTCTCAATGGAAAACTGCAATTAGTTATAGCTATAAAGCCTCTAAATGTACATCACACTGGGATAACTACCAGAAAATTTTATATAGATGGTACAGAACACCATTTAGATTAGCAAAATTTGTACCAGACTATTCTCCATTGTGTTGGAGGCAATGTGGGGACTTAGGTACTTATTTACATATGTTTTGGGAATGTAGGAATATCCGTAGTTTTTGGAATTCTATCTTTGTCCTAATTTCGAGAGTCACAGGATTTTTCACAAAGCCAAACGTGGCATTAGCTCTCTTGAACTTGGGACTGGAGAAATTCCCACTCTGTTATCGTACCATAGTTACTCACGTTCTTATCGCTGCTAGAAGTGCAGTAGTTACAAAATGGAATCACTCAACAACTCCTAATGTTTCTGAGGTAGTACTGAAAATACACTCAAATTATTATTATGAACGTGCCTTAGCATATAGTAATTTCCAAGCCCACAGGTTTCATTCAAATTGGAATGTATGGGAAAAATTTCTACCCACCATTCATCAAAATAGTCCAAAATTTATTTAGATCTATGTATTCTGCAATGCTGTATATTACAATTTTATTGCCCATTGTGTTTAGTTAGCTTCCTTTCCCTTTCTTAACTGTAATGTCTCTGTGTTATTCATAAGATATTGGATATATTGTATTGCTATATTTACCTAATTTGTCTTTGTACTTTTTCTATTTTGTCTTCTTTTTTCTGTAATGTCTAAAAAATTCTTCAATAAAAATTATTAAAAAAAAAAAAAAAAAAAAAAAAAAAAACACCACATGGACTTCAAGTCCACTAAGTCAGTGTCAGTTTGTGAATAAAATGACAAACCTGGGTCCAAAATTCCCTCAGCTTATTACATGACCAAAAAATATGTATTAAGGAGCCCTCTTCCTCCTTACAAATTTCTGCAAGAGCAACAATGTCCTTTACCATCTAGTAAGACATTTTTTTTTGATCTTATAGAAATTGTATGAGAAAAAAATTACAGTGCAATCTATCTGACCTGGCATTATTATTATTACACAGTATTTATCTAGCGCCAACATATTACACAGCGCTGTACAAAGCCGATAGTCGTGTCACTAACTGTCCCTCAAAGGGGCTAACAATCTAATGTCCCTACCATAGTCATATGTCATTAATGTAGTCTAAGGTCAATTTTTTTTGAGGGGAAGCCAATTAACCTTACTGCATGGTTTTGGGATGTGGGAGGAAACCGGAGTACCCGGAGGAAACCCACGCAGACATAGAGAACCTGCAAACTCCATGCAGATAGTGTCCTGGCCGAGATTCGAACCTGGGACCTAGTGCTGCAAAGGCAAGGGTGAAGGGTTTTATTACCAATAATCAAGGTTATTGAAAGAGCTTGCGGTGAAAGTGAGTATTTCTGTGGATAACTGGAGTATTTTCAGTGTTGGGTCTATCGTTGGATGACTAAATAAAGGCTGATGATGTCCCTTTGTGTCCATGGATGCCCTGATAGAGGGAATGTCGTAATGGCATTTTCCATGGCAGCCCACTGTTAATATCTAGTACATCTACATCAATCTACTAAGCGTGTGAAATCAAGTGATGCATGAGACAACAGAGGGTCTGGGATAGCAATCCCTTCTTAATTTTTAGGTTTCGAGAGCAATGTAAACCATAGTCCTGCTGGGGAACCCAGCCATCTGAAGGATGTTAACACGGCTCTTAATTTCAGTAGGAATTGCAATCGGAAGCGTCTGAATCAGATATAACAGATGGAACATTATAATTATTTTCAGTATGCTACACTTTACAAACCAGAAGAAATTTCCTGAACTCCTTTGCTTTAAATCAGCTCTAGCTCTTGTGTCAGGAATGGTAAGCAACTTAAAGTGCACAATTTGTCTGGATCTGCAGCTAGGCGAATCCCAAATACCCGATGGATTCTGACAGATTTAAAGGGCAAAGATGTCAATAATAGGGGGAAGGTGCTGGGGATTTATATTAAAGGTTTTTGATTTATCTAGGTGTAATAAATATTTGGATACCTCCTGTTAGTCCTTAAGGCCTGCCCTTAAATTGAGTAGAGACCGTTAAGGGATTTGTTAGAAGAAGAAAAAAAAAAAAAAAAAAAAAAAAGATTGTCAGCTAATGCTAGGTCAAAGTTTGTAAAAAATTGGAAACACACTTTAAGAAAAAAAAATCCAGAATAGTCAAGTTTATAATAAAGGTCTGTTGAATTAAAACATGATTCTTCTGTGTTTAACCAGTAACACTATTCATAGTGTGTATTTAATATTATTATTAGAATAATTCATATTAAAAATGACCCAGTATTTCTCATTGTACATGCAATCATGCAAGTATGTGTATTTTAACAACAAACCTGGTAAGAGGTAGCACTGCAGATGTGACTGGTATCTAGTTTCAAAGCCATATTTCACCTCATTATACCAGAGGAGTGAAGTGAGAATTGTTAAAAGCTCATTTAGCAAAACAGCACACTAGAGTCATTGTGTCAGGCTGATATAGCACTTGTTAATATAAGTTACTCACCCCTAATGCACCTTTCCCTGGCACACAGCCCATTCCTCAATCACTTCCCGGTTATGCTCTACAAACTTGTTTAAAATATTTAAAAGAATCTTCAACCAGTTAAAAAAGGGTAATGAATTCCATCTGGAAACAGCAGGCTAATACTCTGGTCCATGTTAAACATACCTCTAATTTAAAGAAGAATTAGAAAATATTTGCCCATTCCTTGAATGGGAAACATCCTGATCTTCTAAAACAAGTCCCAGTAGTATGCATATGAAAAAGTTTAGGGGTCTAAGGAATGTTACATTTACATTGAATGAATAAGCTAGGATACAATTCAAATATAAATATTAATGAGTATTCATACAAGTTTTACAAAGAAACTGGCTACAGACATGCAAGATGCTCCCATTTCTAAATCGTACAGAAGGGGTAAAACCTTACAGTTAAGAATTCTGTGTTTATACATTTATTCTATGCTCATATTTTATATGAAGAAGGCTGCATTAGAAAGTGTATATAACGCATAGCAAGAGTACAGTGACATTCTGTATAACAATTACCTTTGCAATATAGACCCTTAAAGCTTTGGAAAATCCCGGGGACAGCTCCTCAGCCTGTATAAAAAAAAGGAAAATGTAAAGAAACAATGGCAATGCAAATTATAAAAAATAATTATTACAAGATTTTTTATTTTATTTTAAAATAAGCCGAGATTCAGATGCTTTTTTCCACTTATTCTACCCTTAAAATCTTTTTATTTAGAACGATTCTATCCTGTCAGATTACATTTTGGTCCGTGATTAATGTACTTTCTTTCAAAATATATGCTTTTTTACATTGATAGTGCTACATCAACAACAACAAAAAAAGCCTAATCTTTTTTTTCTCTCTCTAAGTAGTTTACTTTTAATGTGGCTTTGTTAATACTAATTTAAGTACAGACGTGTTTATTCCAAGCATGTTTACATTTACCATTCACTGACCACTACACCTCTGCTGGAAGCAACTAATACTTTTGATGTAAAAATGTACATCTTAAAGCTAGTTTCAAAGTTTCCTACTGCTAGTTTAAGATTATATTCCCCAAAGTTTAATACTGAAAATTCTGCCCTTCTGAACTGCACTCCCTCCCTTAATATAATTAAAGGTTTCAGTCATGCTCCCCACCCTTCTCCTTCCTTAAAAGGTTGTACATAATTCAATTTCTCACATTTACACCTTTAGTGCAATCAGCCTGTATTTAAAGTAATTAGTTTTAGTATTTCACAGAAAGGAAATACAACTGTGGGACCTACACAAAAGTTTGGGAAATGGGGTAGCTGTCAGACTTCACTCACCTCCCTCCCTCCTTTGGTGCATATGTGCTTTGGGAGTTTTTTTTTATTCATTACACAAATATGCCTCTTACATCCAGATTGATTGATTTCCTTATTATGGCCTTTATGTTCTTAGCTTCCCCATTATCTTAATTTACATCTTGCTTTCCCTATCCAAGTTTAGACGGAGGAGAGGGGGTACAGGATTTTTGCTTAGACATACTTGGTTGAATGAAGTGGACAAAGCATTGTGTTATTTACCAAGGTCATTGAATATTCCTTTTGCCAAGTAAATAAATAGCCTGTACTTTTTTTTTTTAATTAACCCCAGGTGCCTGTATAGCTTTAGAGGCTGCCATCTCCTGTTCATGTAAAAAGATTTGTAGTAGTGCAGTAGTGGTAAGTGATTTTGGTTTTACACAGAATTATACAGCATGGTTACTAGCTAGTCTGCAAATGGACTCTAAACGGTTTTAACAATTTGCTTTTTTCTCTTTCAAAACATTAGCAAAGCAGCACTGCCATGTCAAGGCACCTCTGCCACCTGGGGTCCATTATACTAAGCTATATGAACACTCCAATTAGTGGTTGCTGTTTTTACCTTGTTTGTTGAATTTAGTACCAACTTCAAGATACACGTAAAAGTTTTCCTGCCCAAGGAACACCACCTCCACCACCACTTGGTGACGAGGCTGATCTCTCAGCTCAAGGAGAAAGTTTACCAGCAACTGCTCTTATAACTTTCATTATGTAGCAAGAAAATACTTGTGCAGCACACCTTACTAGAAATTTATGCTTTAAAAGTTGCACTGTCTGAAAGAATCTTTACAGGTTTCGCTAAGGCTAGGGGTTTCTTTTACTATGAAGGATTTTTAGATTTGACCAGAGTTCAGCTTTAAGTAACATTTGCATACAAATCCTCTTTGAAGATAAAAAGATGGTATGTGCTGTAACTGTACATAGTAAAGCATCCTCTCTCACCTTCAAGAAATTTTGAAGAGCTTCATCAATGGTAGCACTTGGTGGTGTTTCATACAAGGCAGAAGCAGTTTTCCTCTCCAACCATCCAAGATTAGAGACCTATATAAACCAGACAAGGTTGAAACATTCAAGTATAACTAACAAAATATATATTTTTTCAGAACAATGAATGTTGGGATTCACCGTAACTGGGAAAGAAATTCATAGTAACTCACAATACAAAAAAAAAAAAAAAAAAAAAGATATCCCAGATTTCTTTTCCAAAATATCAGAGGACCAAAGCAATGAGACACACATTAAAAAAGCAGAATATTTAACAGAAACAGGCATATGCAACCTGACAGGATCATTTTTCACAAGTCTGTATGCTGAGTAGACTGCATAATAAATGAGCATCAGCAAGACGACGACAAAGTATGTAAAATCCAAAAAATTAATCAATTTGCTTTTGCTATTATTAATAAAAACAATAATATTACTAACCATGAGTACAACTGATAACGGATATTATCCCCACTGCCTATGTAGCTTAAACTTAAAACATAATAGCAAAAAAAATGATCCAGCAAACTTAGGTTTCTATAAATAAGTAGATAATCTATTACAGAACAGTTATTTTGATATTTTCTGCAAATAGGCATCCAATCTTTAAGAGAACTTCCAGAGAAGGAAGAGCTAAGCAGGCTTGAGTATTCAACTTTTCCAACCACTTCCATTGCCCCGTCATGATGTGGACCACCAGCACTGCCCATTTGTTTAGGATTTGGCACTGTCCATTTGTTTAACATTTAACATTGCAATAATTAGGTAAATATGATGCCAACTGGGTCAGATGCCATTGACAAACCTCAGATAGCCAAACTCCTACAACCAGTTTGGGGTTAGGCACATTAGTTAGCCTTAGGGAGAGAGAAAAGTGCTGTGGCATCAGTTGGGGTGGGGTGGTTATCCTTCTGATCAAAATGTAAAAAGATGCAGAATGCAGTCCATTTTTTCTACATTTTTGCTGGGTACCATAGTTAATAAACAAAACTGATTGAAATCCAAAATATGCCCATTTGCATTTAGAACCACATAGGTGTGGTCACATTTACTTCAAGGCAAAGTAGGCAATACATGTGTGAAGAAGAGATCTTCTAGCAACATAAGCCTATGTACACAAGGTCACAGTATTCTAATTAAACCAAAGAAGGACAACATTTGGCTTTAGACTTTAAATACCAAATTCCTGGGGCTGACAGCAGAAAACAAAACTCTTTCATATTTACAAAGAAGCAAAAAAGACTAAGTCAGCTTGCTTTCTCCAAAGTTGAAAATGTTCCTGCATGATAAAATCAACTCCAACTGCCAGGGGCACATGTAATCATAAAAAGAGTTCTGACACAGACCAATGATCATTGGTAATGCTCCAAACCAGGGCATCATATGTGATTATAGGGCTTGTCTATAGTAACAATAACAAGGTATCAGTAGCATGGCTTGGGGCAGACAATGTGATAAAAAGCAGAAAAACCATTGCACATTTTTAATAGAGATTTTATAAAATATAGTATGCTGATTATGGAAATCTAGGCAAAAGCAGAAACATTCTGTAGCTGGTTCAAATAATGTCTAACTTTCTACACAAAGTGCTTTTAAATGTTTTACCAGTATCAAGTGAAAGGTGGGCCATTTTTAGCCAGTAAAACATTCATTTTTATAGTGTACAAAAATGGTTATAAATAGGGTACATTGCGAACATGTGTACACTGGCAACCATACAGAACAATAAAATAGAAAAACAACAAGGTCTTCCTAATATAGAAATTGGAAAAATAAAATAAAAAACACAAAGACAAACAAAATCATTTAGATAATATAAAAGTAAAAATGCATCTGAGAATAGACTTAACTTTTGGCTGATTCAAAGCTATGCAAACAGTTTATTTGTGTAATAGGGACTGCTGAAGAATCCTGAATATTATGGAAGTTTATCGAGATACAATAGCTATTCTCGAGTGAAGAATAGCTGGAAAAAATGTGACTGCAATAGGAATATAAATTGGAAAATCTATTGCAATTTAACATAATCCCAGAGATGAAAAAACAAACAAGTTACAAAAGTAGTGAGGTGCAAGTTTTATTGAGGTGATGTTGAATGCCCATTAGTAGCCATAGGCTTCTGGGATCAATTTCTACTAGAACATTATTAAGGTGCATCTTGTGTTTGCAAGGATTAGTCTTTAGTTTTCAGGAACCATCCAGCACATCCTAGCAGCATATCTCATCCTGATGTTAATGGCCTTACAGTGTCTATAGGTATGGGAAAATGTAAGCTCTGGGGCAAACAGCGATGTGAATTGCTTTTATAGCCGTGACATATTATGCAATAAGTACTTCATGTAAAACAGGAATAAATATATTTTACATAAAGATGTTAATTTTTATATAAAAATTTAAAAACCCTGTAAGCAGGTAATATTCTTCCTTACTTTCCGTGGTAAACTATGATGATACTTAGATTGTGTGGCTGCATTTCCTCTGAACTGTAACTTTTAAAATAACACTTTTGTTAATCCATAGAGTTATACATATACCTGATAGCACCAACGGCCAAGGAGATAATAGCATTGTGAGTCATTAGGCTGCAGAGAGATTGCTTTTTCAATGTGCTCCTGAAAAAGATAAGCATGATCAAATTAGATTATTGAAACATTGCTCTTGACATAAAAAGTAAAATTGCTAAAACATTATTCAGCCAATCATACTTGTTATTACAGAAATACTTGTCCAATATAATGGATTTAGCAGTGCCCAGTATAATGTTTTCTTTCAACATCAAGCAATCCTCACCACAAAGTTTATATCAGCTTGTTTCCAATACCTTAAAAATATATCCAATTTGAATGCGCTTCTGAATGCCTTCATGCTCTGATAGTTGCCCACAAAGGATGGCAAACCTTGAAAAGAAAAAAAAATACTTAATGTAAATATACAACTATAAAAACAAACTTCCATAATCACAAAACTTCCACCAACCAAAATACGACAATATTTCAACATCTTCCTGATAAAGCTGGGTTGCAGATGTAAATAAAAAGACATGCTGAACAGAATCACAAATTCTTTGGCAAGTAAAAATTCACACACATTTTTCTCAAATGTGAATTTAGCTGCTTGCTTAGAATTCCAATGTTATTGACAACTGCAATTATTTACATGTGAGGTTATCCTATAAGGGCAAACAGTATCTACTTTCATTACACAAATTCTCAATATATATATATATATATATATATATATATATATATATATATATATATATATATATATATGAAAATTGTTTTAACATCAGTATTAAACTTACATTGCACATAATTTCCAAGAATATTTATATATTTTAAGTAAATAAACATGTATATATATTATATGTACATGTATATATTATTTGAAATCAATACCAAATTGTTGATATTAAAATAGTAAAAAGTTCAAATATATAGTATAAGAAATTCAATGCAATAAACACTGCATTGCTTTCCCCATAGAGAGGTCCATATGAAAGTGCCAAGATCTGCAGATGTGTGTACTCTGTACAGTCCACTGGGGATTGCCAAACGCTGGGGATAGGAAGGGGGCTAGAGAAAGGAAACCTAATACAACCACCCATTTAGCTAAATAAAGATGTATTTTTCTTGATGAGCCCCATATTTCAGTACGGCTTATACTATTTGTCTTTCTTTTTTTGACACTGAAAACCTGCTGTGTCGGGACTGCTGTGCCTCCCCCTGTGTTCTGAATGTGGTTTTTCTGCAGACATTGGAAGGATGCACAGAGCCCACAAGTAAAGATAATACATACATTTCCCACGGCCTTCCCAGGCAGCTGAAAAAATAGACTGGTTTCACCATGATGGGAGAGAAACAAAAATGCAAAAACAGATAACATACAATATATATTTCCTCTCTCCATGGGGCATGAGGATACACAAGAAAAGAAATTTGCAAACCAATACTAAAATTTTCAGCTCCAACACATAGTAAAACAAAAAAAAACATGCCGTTTTAATTATATTTGAAAATGTGCTACCTGTCAAAAAGGCACAATATTCTAACAGATTTGCACTGCTCAAATGATCACCAGATAAGTTGCATAAAACAAACGTAATATACTGAATTAGCACCTTATGTGATGGGGGAAAAAACGATGCGCGAAACACCTATGGACTTCAGCAAGGTTTGCTATATCCATACATTAGATTTACTGGTTCAGATCTAAACCCTTAAACAACCCAACAAAACTAAACAACCAAATCTCCAGAATGGCAATCATATGCCTCATATAGATTTCTGATCTTATCTTTATATTGCCTGCCTAAAATCCTGAACATATTACTTTCATATCTGATGAAAGACTATAGGGAAAATGGCTGCTGAAATTCTACAATATTTTAAAGAAAAGGCTTAAGTTCTAATTTTGTTTAGCATGGTTTAGAATACTTAGGTAGTTTAGTATAAACCAGGAACTGCACACCCTAGAAAATCAAGATTATCTCAAGATGCAATAACAAATTGATCCATTAATAAGCAGGCAAACAACAAAGGGAATGTTAAACCTAAGGATGCTTTCTCAACAAAATGCATAGAAAACGTGTGTTGACATGTGGTTTTTCCTGCTCTGCACTGCATTGTCCAGTGTTTTCCATGCAATTTCTAGTATATTTTTGTCAGACTGTTGTCACCTTAAGTGGAATTAATTTTTTAAAAATGGAGAGCAGGCAGGGTTTTTTTTATTGCAGGGACAGGTCAGCATACGATGCTGGGTACCCCAGCATTTCCCTGGCTGTCAAAATAGAATTTACTGCAGAGCACATGCACAGGAGTTACATCATTCTGACAGGCCAATCAAGGTGCTGGAAGATACAGAACCAGGAAGAGGACCAGGTGAAGATGGTGGTGCCTGCGACAGAGAGAGGACTAGTAAATTAAAAAAAAAAAAAAAAAATAAAAAATGGTGATCAGACAGGAACGTTTACAAATATTTTAGTTCTGCTTTACATCCTTTTCCTGTAGAAAAACATGGACAGATGCACTGCACTGATGACATTCTAAGTAAATGATTTTACGTTTTTTCCTTGATGCGTGCTTTGGCATAAAGAAGGCATGCAGAAAATACTTCTTTTGTACATTTGTGTTGCACAACTCAAGGCAGGTGGTGTCAAGAAGCCCTAAAGTCTATGGCCATACATATACAATAGTTAGAACTACAATGGATTTTTACTTCTACCCAAAAGTCCACTAGAGATTTACCTTCACTTCCTGCTTTGCTAACATTGATTTATGAAACAAAATGCGAGGGGAAACTCCACAACATCAGCACAGACAAATACTTTTCCTAAGGGGAAAAGCTGGAACTTTGGTCTAGTACTGAGCTCACTACACGCACAGTTTATAAAAGTAATGCTACGAAAAGTTGTAGACATGGTACAGGAGGTGGTCAGACTGTAGACATTGTACAGGAAGTGGTCAGACACTGTGAACATGCCAAAAGAATTATTCGACGATTGAGATAGGCTTCTGGAGACAGTTATAGACTGGAAGCTAGCAGACTACTAGAGATCAATGCTATTATAGCCCCTTTACAAATCCATGCTTTTACCCCTTGGCCTTCTGATTAGGCACCAGGGCTATAGGCAGGCATAGGAGGATTACATTAATGCAGTTCTGTGTTCACTAATCTAAACTGCTCCAAGTTTCACACCTGTGCGTTTTGCCATTTTGCGTGTGTTGCATTAAAATTATCCATTTATTTTAAATGGTTGACAACGCACCTAGAACTCTTTATTTCCCACTTAAATATATTGCAATATAGACTGCTATATGGCTGTACAAGGCATGCAAAATTACTTTATGGGCAGATATAAACAACTTCCAACATGGGGACCCCTTAGGTGTCAGTAAGTAGGAATCTATGAAAGTTGGTTAGGTTAGATACACTTTATTCAGTGGTAGAACTGTTCTTTAAAGATGAAGTCCAGTCTCCCCCTATCCTATACACTTTGGGCTCCCAGAAATTGCCTAATGTAATTGTTCAATTACCACAATATACATTGGAAGTTGAGGCAAGTCAGGCAGAGTCTGCCCTGATTTCCTAGATGGAGTAGTGCAGCAACATCGAGGCCTTTCCTCTCCAGCATAACTGCCCAGTCCCCTTTTTCATTCACTAGATTTCAGTTCTCACTAATCAACATCATATTCAGACATTACAAAAGCTTTTTGTTTCCAGGAAGCTATGTATTACACCCAACCAGCCTTTCCTACCAGCCATATTCTACCTACATTGCATGGAGAAGCCCAAAGTCCAAGTGATGATGTAATTAGATTTAAGAAGTATAATCATTAACGTGTTGGTGGGGTGTGTGTGTGCGCGCACTTGGGTGGGTGGTGGACGGGAGGGGGGAAGCCTGGCAAACAAAAGGGGGGGGGGGGACATAAGCAAAATAAACTTCAGCTTTAACTGTTTTGTGCAATACTTTACTTGAATGAATCCCTAGTGAACATTTTAGTATTAATGCAAATGTTATTAAACAAGCCAAGACACTCTGCACGTGAGGCAACCTAATAGCAAAATGAAAAATATGCTCTTTGAACTGTGTGTGGTTTCTTTTACTGGTGTTTATTTCCAAGCAGCACAGACAATACTGTTACTTTAAATTATTCCAACTGTAAAAACATTTCATTGCAACATCTAAGTGCATAACGATCTTGAAGTAATGCATTCCCCTCCGTTGATTTCCATGTGATGGTGTCACAGTCATTATACAAACAAGCCTCTGGAAGGTTTGACACAGATAGGAAATAATTTAAACTGCCCAACCGAACAAGTATTCTACCTTTAACCTGCACAGAACTCCTGAGAGTATCCGGTCTTCTGCCGACATGCAAACATACACTATCTATAAAGTGCGCACGCAATGATGCTGTCAGCAGTGCACAAACTAATGAAAAAGCTATGCATAAATAAAAACTAAGGAAGCAATCTTAAGGGAATCTATGATGATCAAACTATTTCCATGAAGTTCTGCTTAACATATGTACAATGCACAGACAAAGCTGGAGGTCTGTATTCCCTGCGTTAAAGTTGGCCATACACGCAGTTTGCATTCAGCAAATCATTTCTGAGTTGGCAGCAGCATGCAACTCCAGCCCCTATTGTGGCAATAACCACTATTCCCTGCCCCACAGTATGGCATTGTGTCATTGCTGTAAAAGAAATAGCTATAAGATGAAGAAGAAAGTCTGAGCAAGCAGTCAAAATGGTGGTGTGGTAGAGTCAAAGCCGAACTAAAAGCTTAGAGGAATACAAACTATTAATGGACTCCTCATGTGCTTGCCTAAAATGTAAAAAAATAAATATATGTGCATTTACAACAAGACTGGCACATTTATTTTTCTCTTTATCAGCGCTTTGCGCTGGCTTCTACAACATCGGCCTGATGGAAGGTGACTACCATTTCTTACATTGTAAAGTTACAGGGCTCTCTGCATTACTTTATATTAACATAAGATGCAGACCTTGTAACCATAAAACACCGCTGAGAAGCTAGTAATAAAGTGTGTGCTGTTGGGCAGGTGGTATTAACTGAATTTATATGGGATCCCAAAAACTCTCAACATCTGTTTAGAGGTGACAGGTGATGGATCACCGACACTTTAACTAGGACACAGGAGGCCTTTGTTTAACTTGCTGCTGTAAGAATGATGCAGGCATGCCTATTTGAATGTTGGAGATAATCTAATAACAGCCCAAGGAACAATCTCTAAGAACACTGATGTAACCTTCATGAGATGCTGTTTGGTAAAACTATATTTACAGCAGACTCCTCTCAATCATTAGAACTTCAGGCTAGTGTAACTGAATGCAACAACCAAACAACGCATAAAACTCCTCATTTTATATACATTATAGTTTGGAACATCCCACAGATTAAAATTACATATGCTACAAACCAAGATGTGTCTGCATACCTAATGAATCTTTTCACAATAATATTTAGGAGCCAAGTTAATAAGATGAAGAAACTTACTCTTTGTCACTAACAATGATAACATATGCTGAAGAACATTAAAATACTAGCTAACAAGCATGAATTTGTCATTCACTAGTATGGTAAAATTAGCAAAGACTAAGGGGAAAATTAGACATTTCTGCTTAGCAGCAGGCTCCCAAACACTAATGGCCGAGTCCTGAATGATTCAATAAAAGCGAAACCTGAGAGCAAGAAATGTGTCAACAATGAAGAGCTTTAAAGCTGCCCCAGTCTTTCTACAGCCTAATCTTCATATCTGCAAAATAAATTAACATATAAAGACATTAATAAAAAGCTATGGTTCTTGCCCTTTTTCTACTTCTGTGGTGTTGCTTGAGAGTTATCAGACTTTTGTCTGGTAAAATCATTGTCACCTGGACAAAAAGTAAGGAGGGAACTTTAGCTGAACATACACTTTAATTTCAAAAAAGATGTTTTTTAGCAAGGCTATAAAAAGAGAGGAAAAATATTAGGTATTGTGCATTAGGCTACAGTTAAATATTAAGGTAGTCCCCAGGTTACATACGAGATAGGGACCGTAGCTTTGTTCTTACAGAGGAAATTAACCCAAAAGAAAAAAAAAAAAAATCCAACCTACTTTCAACCCTGCAGGCTAGTCGATCCATCAGGAGGTTTCTTCCATAGGGTCCCGCGTTGTCCTGGCGCGCCAGGTGCCACCATCTTCTCCTGTTCTTACAGGTTCTTCTTCCTATGTCACCCAATGCAGGAGCGAGTTCGGGTGATGTAGATTGGGAAAAAACTTGCTGATCTCACTGCGCATGTGTGATATCTGCATTTTTTTCCCTTTTGATGAAAGGGCTCTTTTTGCGCATGCACGAAATGCTGAGGCATGCGCGGAAGGAGCAGCCAAGAGCCTCCCAGAATGCATGACGTAGATATCCCGGGAGGCTCTGCACTTCAATTCATTAAGGGGGTGGTGCTGCACCCTTTTTTTTTTACCAGAATTACTGGGCTGCATCCACAACAACATTTACATCTTCTAGAGTATAGCAACAATCTAGAAGAGGAAATATACAGATCCCACTCATACTTTGCTTATAGTTACAAACACATCACTACACAAGTGTTGTATTTTGGGAATTTTGCAAAACATTCAGAAGCCCAGGGGGACTTAATATGGAGAAATACAATGTGATTGATCTTCATATAATTTGTGCAACTGAACCGCTGTCACAGTGTTAACATTTAATATGAACTATTCTGTCACTGGCAGATATCATTTTTGTGGAAATTCTCTTAAGACTGGCACTAGAATTAATCCAAAACATAGGTTTGTAAATTAAATAAATAAAAAAAACTCTTAACCAGAAGAGTCCTTGTATATTCCATGTAAGAGGGTTTCTGATTTTTTTTAATGTTTACTGATTTAATGCTTACTCATCTAACCAAATCAGTGGCATTTTATTAGATGACACAGACATGTATAGGTGAGAGGAGTGACAATCAAAGTAATCCTGAGTTTTGGGAAGCTGGATAACGCCGGGTTAGTGTGAATCCAACTGCTTATCTAAAGGATTGGAGTATTCACTTGTAATGATTATTCAATGTTATGACTATAAACTATCTAACCCGAGGTGTGTTTAAAAATAGGGCCACCTAAGGTAGAAAAAAAAAAAGAATGTACTATATATTGTAATGCAGCCTGTTACTGTGTGTTGTGCTCAACAAAATTCTATCAGGATTATGCACTTAAACATCACTAAAAATGCAGAATACCACAAAGTGTAAATCCTGCCTAAAAATTATAAATATTAGGTTTACATTTAAAAGTGTACATTGTACATGATATGTCGGCTTTAGTAACCCTAAATACCAAGGAAGCTATCAGTTACATGAGTTAGTAATGTTCTCCAAAAATACTTAAAAAGTTCAACCTTAAAACCAGAAGCCAAAATATATGCCACTTCTCAAAGGCATTGTACACATTTGGCTCTTATCTGATACAAGCTCAGTCTGCATTCAGTAGTTGGGTGATCACATCTGCTCTACATTAGCAGTCTTCTGTTTTGTGGCTCTATTACAAGAATGAAAACATTGCAGCTGTGAGTTCTTCCTGGAACAACAGATCTGTGTGAGTACATCTGAACCCTTCTGCAAAGGTTCTCTATAGTGGTTCTGGAATGCTTTTAATGGCAATATTAATTTAGTCCTATATCACATTTACTTAAAGCAAAGTATATGTATGTATAAAAGTGATACATATCAATCTGTAAATGCATAAAAGTGAAGTATACCAATTTCTGTATGAGCAGAACAGATCAAACAAATTATCTGATGCTCTGGAAAAGAACATTTTCATTGTAAAAACTAGATAATGAAATTAGATTTGGGATATTATGTATAACAATGATGTAAGTATTTTTTATCTATGAGGACAGACTTTCCAGAGATGGGCACAGTTTTTGTATGCACACTGATAAACTCCCTCAATTTCAAATGCTGCAACTGTCGTAATAAAGGCTTTGTATCCTAAGGTAGGCAACCTTCTGAAGATTGAAGGTGTACTACCATCACCGGTCAGAAAATGTGTAGCTTTTTCAGGGCCCACACAGATATACATAGCATAGACAAGGTTGTACATAGTACATTGGGCCTGACTTATTAAAGCTCACCAAGCATCCATTATTATCCATATAGAATAAAGAATGAATAGACACATATCAAGTTCCTTGTCATGTCACTACCACATGCATCACAGAAAACCTTTCTTAAATTCATTTTTAGGCACCTGTGCCAACAACTAAGTGGAAGCATAGGATTTGTGTAGTGACAAAGACATATGATCTTTAAGACACACTACAAAGAATATGACTTAAAGTAAAAACCCCTATCTTAAAGATTTTAGGAAAAAGGAAAATAAAAATCTGTGTGGGCAGAACTTTGCTATTCCTGTTTGCAGTGCTGTGTTATGTCTGTGAAGAGCTGAAGGATGAACAGGACAATTAATGTTCTCCCCCACAATAACACACTTACCATTTGTGGCACTCAGCACTTTGGCCTTCTTTCTGAA
Organism: Pyxicephalus adspersus; assembly: GCF_032062135.1. Lineage (NCBI taxonomy): Eukaryota > Metazoa > Chordata > Amphibia > Anura > Pyxicephalidae > Pyxicephalus > Pyxicephalus adspersus. The sequence goes on from NC_092869.1 coordinate 13,084,402, forward strand.
GTGCAGCTTCAGCTTCTTCTTTTCCTGCAGACAGAGCCAGATATCTATCTATTAGAAACTGACACAGTGTGTATGGAAACGTATTTCATCTATAAAACGGGTTATTTCCTCTCACAAAAGTATTAGGTTAGGGAAATAATCCAAGCATTACACTATGCTATTTAATTACAGAAAAGACTTAACATTAAAACAAAGCATGGCTTGACTCTTTCCTTTTAATCTGAGCAAAGGACCATAAGCTTTGGCGATTGACGACCTGTAGCTGTAACTCAGTGGGGGGCATACTGGGCTGCTGCTGACAGACTGCTTTAGACTTCAAAGTAACCCTTCACCTTAAAAAAAAAAGTGCAAGAAAAAGAATCTAAAAAAAAAAAAAAAACCAGGAGATGGTAGGGAGAGCTACAGCACTTGATAGTAAACATACCATCTGACATCTACATATTTAGTTTAAAAGATGTGTTTTTTTTTTTTTTTGCAAAGGAGACAGGATCACTGACACTAGGCATAGACAGAGGGTCAGTTTATATATATTGAGCAAGGTCTGCTATAAAAGAGCATACCATTAAAAGGAGTTTAGTTCAGTAGAAAATAATAAAATCTTTGTCAGGAGGTCCAGACCTGCCAAACACAAACCTGCCAAAATCTGTAACCCACCTTCTAAGGCATATGATTTCTTCTCTGTTAAATCATCAGTAAGCTCATTCATATCACTGCAGGACCGTGCTAGTCTCCAGAGAAAATCTTGATGTTCTCCATACTGTTGGATATAAAGACGAACAAACATATTGTTAAAAGTTCCTAAGCAAACTATTAAACATAACACAATCTGTAGCTAGGAGTTGCAAAAAAAAAAGTTTGGAGGAATACATTGGGTCTATTTATTAATTTTTTCACTCAAGATCCACACCTACTTTACCCAAGGTTCACACATTTTTATATAAGAATCAGATATCAAATTGTGTAAACTTTGGTTAAAAGTTGCTTGAATCTTGAAAGTTGAGTAAAAACACTGAAACATCGAACCTTATAAGAGGTTGTTGTTGGTCAAGTTACCATACTGATAAACCTTTCTAATGGTAAATGGTAAATATTTTTATAACATCTGTCAAATCTTCTAGAACATAGATTTAAGACCAATCCTTGTCTTAATTGTTGCAAACAAGGTTGTCATGGTTCCAATCAGTTATCCTTCTGATTTCTGCAGAATAAAATGGTCATAACCCTTTCACTCTCAGTTTACTCTTATACTCCATGACTTTTCTTCTTATGAGTGCAGTGTCCTCCCCGGTCCTTTTTAGCTAGGCACACCACTCTCTGTTTTTGGGTGGTTACAGAAAATTTGGGTCATAATATAGAGGCACTGGACACTTTTGGCATATTACTATTAGGATTGAAAAATTGGACATATTAAGGGGGTGAGCATTACAAAGTTTGAACAAAGTATAGGGGGTGGTAAAAAGTGGGCACAGTTATGGCGATTGCTGGATAACTATGGCTCAAACAATAGGGAACACTAAATTTGTCACACCCACTTTTGACCACCCAGCTAAAAAGATTCTGGAGAGAACACTGAAGTGTAAATTGATTTGTTTGAAAATTAAGAAAACAGCATGCATTTATAAATATAGACGCATTATCAGGGTGATAAGTAACAAAAGTCTTTAACATAAACATGACTTTAGGTTTGTTTTTTCAGGGCTGAACTTAACAGCTTTATTATGACTGTACAAATGTGAGAAAAACAAGATATATACCAGTAATTTATTACTGCAAAGCAATTGGAATCCTTCCCGCTTCTGCTCAGCATCACCACTATGCAACTGGTCAGCTCTCTGCAGCAACAACATTAACTCTCCATCTACAAGGTCAGTGGCCAATACTGTTGCTTCATCATCTGTTACAAGGTCCACTGAATCTCTCCGCATTGTTCTCACAGTTACACAGCTCACTTCATCTTCCTCCTCTTCCTCACTCGCTCTGCTGCTTTCACGGTCGTAATCAGATTCGGCATTTGCTGTAGTGTAACTATAAAAGCAGGAAAAAGAAAACATTTTTGGACACATAAAAAACCCTCTGGAGTCCAGATAACAAGATGCAGGCCATAGTGATTACTACATCTCTGTGATAGATACAAACAGGAGACATGCATAAAAAGTCAGCATAAATCAAAACTGAACAGAATGCAATTTCCTTGCCAAGTATGAGAACATTTAAAACAAACACTCAGTATCACACAACAGCAACTAATTGCATTATGGCATCAGGATTATAACTGGCACAATACTCAAACTGGGAACAGCAGATACAAAAACATCCAAAATTGTGTATGAATATGCAAAGTGATTTTGTATCATTTACGCCGCAGGCCTGCTTTTCTTTACAAACACTGGCATTTTTTGAACACATCTATAGGATTTTTATCTTGCCGTTGCAATGCCATTTTCCACAATCTTTCTGCTTGCTGATTTTCTTTGGAAACTCACAAAAGAGGAAGCAATATACATCCAAATTTTCATGACAGGAATTTGGATGTGAGTTTAAGGGATCCATCCAAGTGGTTCAATACATTCATTCAAGTCCCGATGGCAAACTTGTGTAAGCTTCATGTTGAATTTTTTTAAAGCTTACAGAGGGTTACCTTGTTCCTCGTGTAATAGGGTTTTAAAATGGCAAGTGCTCACCCATTCCTTCCTTGGAAAAGGCCACATGCTCTTTTATAACCAGAAGGACCAGGGATAAAATAAAGTACCAGGGCAGCGTGACAAAGCTGAGCCTCTTTTTATGAAAAGGAAAATCTGTACTTTATCTTGTCAAAGTGACAGATTTCCCTTAAACCCCTTTGCTTCATAGAGATTAGCCTACAGATATTTACTAATGCTATTATTCCTGATATATAAGAATAGTTATTCCTTTACAATTATATGCTATAGCTTTCTTGTAAAATGGTGACTCACTGTGGGCTTAAAAAAACCTATACACCCCAAATATTATGTATTGATTCACAAAGCAGAGAACCTGGAGAACAAAATGATAGCTGTTTTTTGTTGATGATTTACAATATTTGTGCTGTCTAAAAAAATTGTTATTGAAAATATATTTATGATAAACACTTGTTCAACTATCGGCTGGTGTACAAATGTTATAGTTGTTTAAGGCAGCACGGTGGCTCAGGGGTTAGCACTCTTGCCTTTGCAGTGCTAGGTCTTAGGTTCGAATCCCAGCCAGGACACTATCTGCATGGAGTTTGCAGGTTCTCCCTGTGTATGCATGCATATCAAGATTCCTTTAGGACCTGGCATGGCTGCAAAATCTTGTCAGTCTGGTCCCCACCTCCTAGACTAGGACTATCCCAATCCAGTCCTTGGGGGCTCACATATAGGCCAGGATTTCAAATAAAGAGAGTCATTTTCTGACTCATTGTATACCACACCTTACTAAACTTACTGCGGTCTGGTAAAAAAAGTACTAAAAATGTGTGTGGATCTTGGCTCTCAGACTGGAGTCAGGCAACCCAACTCAATTTATTTGTGAAATTAATGATTTGTGTTTATTCAGACACATGTCCCTTTTCTTTATCGTGTGTGTGTACGAAAGTGCCAATAGCTTTCAACTTCGAAGGATATCTGATCCCTATTTCTAATGTCTGACAGATCAGCATTTGCAGAAACTATCTATTTCTTTGGTATGTATTTTACAAACTCCTACAGACTGTGCTTACAAGATTTTGAAAAGTATATAAATAAAAAAGGACTATACCCATTTTTTGCAAACAAACTGACAAATTAGTTCCTAAAAAATATTGGTATTAGTCCCTGGATACAGTTAGCACTTGATGGATTGATTCTCCAGACACCTATGCCAGATAGTTATGGTACAGCTTGATGGACTTTCACTAGTGTGCTGTTACCACTAGGGACTATGACCAAAATCAGGACTTAGTACTCAATACATGAAGAACAATGGTTTGTTACTAGTGAAAAAATGCCTTAATTTTAAATTTTTGCTCTATAAAAACTAAGACATTTAATGTTTAACAATATTTTTCTGCTTCAACCTTAATTGATAAATATAAAATATTGCCTTCAAATGGATTGTTTTCATGATAATGTTTTACTAGGCAGATGCTTTACGGATTAGTATTTTGTCCAAATGTCTGAAAGCCACCAAGATAGAGGCACAGCATTCTTTATGCTTGCTCACACTCTTTGTCTCCAAGTTTATTGTCTGAATAGTTCAGTGCGTGCCAGGCAATGACAAAAAAAAGCACAATCTGGAATGGCTTACTTGCTGCATTGTCCAGCAGCCAATTTGGCCTACAGAATGCTGAACGGCAGCATTTCTTGTACCATATTCAAGTTAGGATTTGGGAATTAAAAACAATGTGTGCTTTAGGATTTTGGCTTTTGCTAAACTTCAAAAAAAAAAAATTAAACTGTCAAAATGATCCTTGAGGACCATCCTGTAAAACAGGCAAGAAGAAAAATTAACCTCTCTGCCATAACATCAGCCAAGGAAAACGTTTGCGCTAGTTTTCTCTGGAGCCAACATATTTTTTAGTCTTCCTACTTCATTACTATCTTAACTGTTTTTCTTCTCTCTTCTTTCACCTTTGTCTTTCTGTAAATAATCTTAGCGAGGTCAGCAAAAAAACCCCAGATGACCATAAAACCACAATGTATGCTTTCCAACTATATTTGTTTGGCAATATTCCCAGAAATACTATTTGTAGAGGTTAGGATTTAATTTCACTTAGTTTATTTCTATATATGAATAATATTATAGATGTTCTGTGATAACAATAACCAGAAATCTATAAAACAGTGGTAGAAAATAATATACATTTACACTAAAGGGAAAAAAAGGGAAATAATTGACTGATTACTATAGGGGCTAAATGAAACTTTGAATAATTGAAAATTGCTGCATTGCAGTCAGGCTTCATGCAGAATGCCACTAGGGGGAGGAATATTCTAAAAAAGGAGAGACCTCTCACCACTTAGATGAATTCCCTGGATGGTTACAGAAAAAAAAGATGTAAGAAAAAAAAAAAATAACATATTGGGACACTTCACATAATTAAAACTTTAGTTGGTCAAACTCTTTTAAACAATTGTCACTAGGTTGGACCTCTAAAGGACCACCATGTCCAAAATAAATTTAAAAAAATACAAAACCTGCATTATGTAAAATTTAATGAAAGGTGTATTATCTGTGAATTTTCATCTATGGCATTACTAGGAGGATGTCAAAAATGACCTATAAAATATGACTATTAAACAATCTTCTCTTCTGTCTAAAACTTGTATATTTTTATACACAGATGATGAATGGATGGATAGATGGGTGGAAACAGGGGAAACCAGTATGCCCACTTAAAGTTTTTTTTTATTTTAAATTCGGCCGAGGTTTTGTTAATAAGGGAACATTTCTGTTACAGACCTCGAACAACAGTAAAAACCTGACAGATGTTCGAATCCTTTGATTTGTGGCCAAAATGTTTTTGACTTGATAAACACTTAAAAAATACAATATGCAAGTCCCTCTTAATAACATAATCAGTCCCAAATTTTATTCTCATATAGGAATAGAATACGTTAGGTCAAAAAGGAATTTGGAAGGAACAAACTGAAAGTAGTCCTGGATTGCATATTAAACACTCCAAGTCATCAGTCTTGTTGACATTCAGCAGCCCATAACAATTTTCATGCTATTCAGAAAATTGATTTTTTCAGTTTAAAGGCAAATAGCTTACAGCTCCAGGTCAAGTGCTCTTTTTTGACTTTTACATTCCTACAGTTATCACATGGGTCAAAAAGTCCTTCTGACATGTAAGTTTGAAGTTTTGTGCCATACGATTTATTACACAAAAGTTGCTTTTTCTTTCTTTCTTTTCTTTCAACTAAAAAGTACACAGAACAAAGTTTTGAACCTACATCCCTCCATATGTGAAGGAAATTTCCTAAAGCTTGACACAAAGTGGTTGGTCAAACGATCTGCAATGTTACCGGAGAAAGCACAGACAATGCACATGGAAGCATCCAGGGACTCTGCATCATTTATCAGACATTTTTTAGCTATGAAGTGAAGGATGTGACCAATCAGTATTCATTAGGGTGTCCTCAGCAGCCAAATATTTACTTAAGCATTGTATTGAGAATACTACTGCAGGCAGTACCTGCTATTTATTGTCACCCAAAGAAAAATACTTCTTGTATACCTGGCAGTATCTTGCTGGCATAGCTGAACAAAATTGGACCACAGTGCCAATGTGAGACAGCTTCATACCGAAATGAATGCCAGAACGAATAAATGCCTCTCCAAAAAGAACATGGCAGCAATTTCAAGATTTCTGAAACAATATCCTTTGAACAGATGTGACCAAAGTGGTGGTATTTGGCTGTAATGCACAACACTATATTTGGTGTAAATTAAGCACTGCATATCAGCCCAAACACCTCATACCAACTATTAAGCACAGCAATGGAGGGGTAATGGTAATAGTCAGATGTGAGGTCATTTTTGTCATAGCTAAGCTTGGCTGAATTTGGGTCATGCCACTGGACAATGATCCCAAGCACACCAGCAAATCTACAACAAACTGGCTGGAAAAGAAAAGTCCAAATGTCAAGTAAATCAAAATGTGGTGTGGTGAAACCTTAAAAAAAGTTGTGCATAAATGAATGCCCACAAACCTTCATGAACTGAAGCAATGCTGTAAACAACGGCAGGCCAAAATTATTCCGCAACAATGTGAAAGACTGATAAGATCATAAAGACACTTAATACGTCAAGTTATTGTTGCTAAAGGTGCTTCTACTAGCTATTGAATCATGGGGTTTACACATGTGTAATATGGAGTTACATGCATTTTTCACACATGGTTCTCCATTTGCCTTTAATTTTGTAAATAATGACAGTGGGATCTGTTGTGTGTTGTTTTACACCTAGGGTTAGAATTAAAAATAATTTTAGATTTTTCTAGGGATCATATTATTTTTGTTGTCCTGGTACATAAATCCCTAGAATTGCATTGTACTCTCTTTATTATAACTTTAACAATGCATATCAAAGCACCGGCTCATTTTAATGCCAAACCCTGTGGTACGTCTCTCCCTCCCCCCAACCTATCATTAAAAAGTACCAGAAAAAAAATTCCAGTTTAAACTCCAACTTTGCAACTTAGATAACATTAGACTCAAGGCTCGATTCTCTCCCCATTGTAACAAAGTGAAGGAGGAGCAGAGGTCAAATACAAGCAGCTCCTGGTCCACACTGAAAAGAACCGGTTATTTTGCTCTGCAATGTCAAAGCATAAGTTCACTTTAAGCAACTAACATTTTAAGTAACTAGCTTCAGGTGTAAAATCCCATTAGACAACAAAGCTGTTGACCAAACTATACACAAAAAAGTTGCAGAAGGTGAGAAGCAACAAGCCTTTGAATTTTTATTCTCAGGTTGATGCATGCACACTTAAACCTCCAGGGATTTAGGGCTCCTCTGGAAGCTGTGGTACCAGATGGTGCCCGCTTTTTAATTACACTATCTCTGCAGCTGTATTGCCTTGCACGATGTCTCAGTTCAACACTAAAAACGCTTCTAGGAAAACAAGGCAACAGGACTACTTCATCGATGTACTGCTGTAGTAACACTGCCTAATTGGCAGGTTGGAAGGAGATAAGGTGAACTACAAATCAGAACTTCATGCACAAAGAGTCCTATAAGGAAATGTAGTGGAACCCATATGGCAACACATGGATTGTAACCACTTAGATATCATGCTGCATAACATGATTTCAGGGTTGGCATCAGATCAAAGAGAAAGGTCAATGTCTGGCACAACTCCACATTTGATTTTTCATGCAGATTTCCAAAATGCACAAAACGACTGGTTATGGAACAAGATGTTCTGGGCTAATGTGTGGGTAGAGGCACGACAGCCGGGATTTATTCTGTCATTGCTAAAAAAAATCTGTACAGACAGCATTGCTGTATCTAAAATATTTAGAACTGTGCCTATACAGCACAGTGGCTCAGAGGTAGCACTCTTGCCTTGCAGCGCTAGGTCCCAGGTTTGAATCTCAGCCAGGACACTATCTGTATGGAGTTTGCAGGTTCTCCCTGTGTATGCGTGGGTTTCCTCCCACATCCCAAAAACATGCAGTAAGGTTAATTTGCTTCCCCTCAAAATTGACCTTAGACTACATTAGTGACATATGACTATGGTAGGGACATTAGATTGTGAGCCCCTTTGAGAGACAGTGACACGAGTACAGCGATGCGTAATATGATGGACCTATATAAATACTGTGTAATAATATACTAGAAACACTTCCTTGTGTCCCCATTCAGTCTTGCCTATGCTCTAATAGAAGCCCTTTGTATCTCCAAGATGAAAGAGTAAGGCTATGTACACACGTGCAATAATTGTCGTTGGAAAGGATTGTGAAAGATCTAACGACTGCACGATACATGAATGAGTGCTATACATACAGAACCATTCTGCTCTATGGAGAGGGGAGGGGGAGAACGACGGAGCGGCATCGCGCTGCGCTCTCTTTCCATCGTCTGTAGATCCGGCAGGATGGTCGTGATGACGAGCGCTGTACACATGCAAGATTCTTGCCCAATATTCAGCTCAGAGAACAATTGCACATGTGTACCTAGCCTAAGAAGTAGCAAGAAATTCTCTTAATGAAGATACAGATGGCAAAAAGAATAGGACTAAAATCTTAACCCTTCCCCACTCTGGAGTTCCACTTTATCTAAACATAAATGGACAGAATAATGCCATAACTTTTTTTTCTGTCAGGCACTAAATGCCCAAACGAAAGTTCCCTGTAATTAAAGAAGTGTTCTACTCTCTGGCTGTCTATCATTTTAACTCAATTTTTGCTATGGTAACAAGACATTTTTAATAGTTCCCTTACTTTGTGTCTCAGTGACAATTACCAGGACAAATAAATGGTGAACCTCCTAAGCAGGGACACCGACAGCATTAGACCCTTAACAGGGGTGGTCTAGCTCCTCTCCACTTTTTTATTTCCAAAAAAAAAAAAAAAAAAATTAAATAAATTTACCTGATATACACTATTTGACATTCATCTCACATGCATACCATTCTATAAATTTTAACATAGCTTTTGGGTAGCACTTACCCTCCTTCACTCTCCACATCTGTATGCAAAGCCCCAGAACTAGATGTAAAATAAATGGAACTGGAACCAGTAGAATCTGTCCTCTCTCTATGGAGTAAGACTCTTCGTCGCCGAACGGTTTTCTGGTTCTCCTCCAGGTGGGACCTGCACGAGGAATACAAAGTTGGATTTCACTGATGTGTTTTTCTTTTTCTCTCAAATGTTTACAAGACATTTTATTCTTGTAAGAATAAAGTATTTTACAAATAATTCAGTACAACTCAAAACAGAAAAACAATAATAAAAAAATAATTTTCATAGCTACAAACATACTTTTACCTAAATACTCCAATGTTTGTACCACATCAAAAAAAAAAAATTACCGTATTTTTCGGACCATAAGACGCACTTTTTTTCCCCCTAAAGTGGGGGGAAAATCAGGGTGCGTCTTATGGTCCGAATGCATATTTTTTTACTTACCTGATGCCGATCGGCGCGCCTTCATGGGCGGGCACAAGTGCCGCACGCTGGATCTCAGGGGAAATCAAATGAATTTTTTTTTCTTGTTTTCCCGTGCGGAAAACCTGGTGCGTCTTATAGTCCGGAGCGTCTAATGGTCCGAAAAATACGGTACATTACCCTAAAAAGTTGCATTCTCCATTACATAGTTAAATTTCCAACTGTGTGTTGTTTATTATTATCTTTAATTATAATACTATGCCACCCAAAGCATCCATCATGTGACTAACTAACATTTATCAAACATTTGAAACTGATAATAATTAGACGAATGAATGAGCAAATCATCAGGTTAGCTTAGTTCACTGGCTTCATACCACTAGAAGCCAGATGTTGAGTCAAATGAAAAAGTAAGCATAACCCGTGGAAATTTTTAAAAGGCAGAAGAGGAATATTTAAACAGTACCTACTGATAAAGGCGATTTATCTGAACAAATGACAAAAAATTGAAACTATGATTTCATACCCAAGTTAACAAAACTACATGTGGCATGTGGAAAAACGCTTCATGCTTATATTTTCTACCACTTCAAGTACAATAAATAAGAAAAATGTTTTACAGATTAGGTGCCACTAATCGCAAACTGCTTGGAAGAATGTTTTATTTAAACCCCATATATTCAGGTCCTGGCATTCTCTTTTCAATGGATGTGTGTGGTGTCAATAGCTTCTCATCAACAGTTTTCCAAAGCCCTCCGAATATGGGTTGTGGATGTCCGAGTGGATGATGTAATGATACAAGAAGTCTGCAAAGAAGCCTTAAACATATTCATGAGATATGTGGATGACTCCTGTAGCAGCTGGTGTCATAGTTCATGTGTGGGAAAGTAATTGTTGGTCAGTACGTTTTTGCTCCGCATTGGCCTGCTGTTGGTTGGCATTGGCCTGCTGTTGATTGGCATTTGCCACAACAAGCTGTTTTAGTATCTCCTCCATGCTGGCCTTCCAAACACCCGCTTATAAAGCTGCCCGCATCCTCCATCATATGTGAGATCGCCCATAGCAACAGGGGGTTTCAAACAGGAAACAGGGCCAGCAGTTTATCAGTGCATCAAAGGTTTTATTCACTAATATTAATTTTCAAAAAAAAAAAACAGGCAAAATAAAGCCTGGCCACTTGGCCTCTAACAAACTGTTAGATTCCTTTACTAACAATTCTGCCCAATTCAGTGCTGCACAGGACTCTAAGGGCCCAACCATACAGCTTTTCCAAAAAAGTCTGTGTTTTTACTCAGTTCACCTTGGACCTCCTCCCAGCTTACAAGCCAAGAACAGAGACACAGCAAAGAGCAAGCTGGGAGTTTATATATACAGTCTAATTTCCAGGATGGGTTTCAGCTGAGACAATTACACTTTAACATCCCCATGCCTCTTTAGCTCCCCCATCTGGCCAAGAAGCTCATGGTCATTCAGCCTGGTACTTCAGCACTGTCTCATTACACAGAAAAATACTCTGCATGTAACCTGTATCTGGGCCAAATGTACCTATCATCCTGGATTAAACTCTGGGTCTTCGTTGGCCAGCTGTTACTATAACTATATATATATATATATATATATATATATATATATATATATATATATATATATATATATATATATATATTTACATATACACAATAAAAAAAGGCTTACCTGCAGCTAATTAGGATCTAATGTTTGTCATGCACTTAAAAGTCATCTCCTACTAAACCTTCATATACACAAACATGGCTAAAAATATTGGCACCCTTGCACTTATGTCAGAAAATGCACCATTTCTCCTAGAAAATTATTGTAATTTCAAATGCTTTGGTATTGTCATGTTTTTTTTCTTTTGTTGGTACTGGAAGAACACAAAAAAAGAAACAAAAATCTGAGACTCCACACAAAACATCAAAAATAGCCAGGAAAAAATGATTGGCACCCTCAACTTAATACTTGGTAGCACACCTTTTGGAAGAAATAACTGATGTTAATCACTTTCTCTAACAATGAGTCTTTTACAACTCTCTACTGGAATTTTGGACCACTCTTCCTTTACCAGCTGCTCCAGGTCTCAAGATTTGAAGGGTTCCAAGATTTGAAGGGTTCCTTCTTCCAACTGCTGTTTTTATTCTCTCCGCAGGTGCTCTATGGGATTTAGATCTGGACTCATTTCTGGCCACTTGAGAACTCTCCAGCGCTTTTGTCTTAAACCATTTTTAGATGCTTAAGTATGCTTTTGGTCACTGACCTGCTGTAAGACCCATGACCCAGCGTTTTGATACTAGGCCTACATTGCACCCCAGAATTCTTTGGCAGTCTTCAGATTTTTTAATATCATGCAAACAGTCAAGACTGCTGGTGCCTGAAACAGCAAAGCAACTCCAAAACATCACTGGTCCTCCTCCATGTTTGACTGTAGGGACTGTGTTCTTTACTTTGAAGGTTTCTTTTTGTTTTCTGTAACAGGCGAATGATGTGCGTTACAGAAAAACTGTATTTTTGTCTCATCTGTTCAGAGGACATTCTCCCAGAAGGATTGTGGCTTCCAGAAGTGAGTTTTAGCCAACTCCAATCTGTCTTGTTTATGTTTCTGTGTCAGCAGTGGGGTACTTCTGCGTCTCCTGCCATAGTGTCCCTTTTCATTTAGATGGCAACGGGTAGTGTGAACTGACACTGTTGTAGCCTGTGCATGCAGGTCAACTTGACATTGCTTGGAAATTAATTGAGGTTTATTTCTCCACCACAGTGTCATGGGCTTTAAACTTCTTTACAATGTTGCGCACAGTGGACACAGGAACATTAAGATTTTGAGACAAGACTTGTAGCCTTGGGACGGTCAATGCTTTTCTAGAATTTTGGTTCTCAAATCCTCAGACAAATCTTTACTCTTCTATGTTTTCTCCATGCATGTTACGCACAGACAACCAAAATTGTCAAAGAAAAACAAGATTGAGTCAATATTTCTCCAATTTACGTGGTTGCAAGTGGGTATTTCCATATTGCCGGCACCTGTTAATTGTTACAGGTGAGTTAAATTACAAATTAAAGGAACATCACATGTTTGAAATACAATTTTTTAGTACAATTTTGATCTGGTGCCAAAAATTTTGCCTTTGTCATTTTTGATGTTTTGTGTGGAATGTCTCAGTTCTTTTTCTTCTGCTTTTTTTTTGTGTTCTTCCAGTGCCAAAAAAAGAAATAAACATGAAAATTTGCAACAATTTCCTTGGAGAACTGGTGCATTTTCTGACACAAATGCAAGGGTGCCATGGTTATATCTATATATCTCTCATATATCTCTTTATTGTAGCTGTGAGAGACAGAATGCCAAAAAAAGAACCCTCAAAAACCCAGTGCTCCAGATATAGGTCTGGAGACTGGCTAGGCCACTCCAGGACCTTCATGTGCTTCTTCTTAAGCAACTCGTTTGTTGCCTTGGCCGTGTGTTTTGGGTCATTGTCATGCTGGAGTACCCATCCACAACCCATTTCAAATGCCCTGGCTGAGGGAAGGAGGTGCTCGCTTAAGATTTGACAGTACATGGCCTTGTCCATTGTCCCTTCGATGCAATGAAGGTGTTCTGTGCCCTTAGCAGAAAAACTCACCCAAAGCGTAATGTGTCCACCTCCATGTTTGACGGTAGGGATGGTGTTCTTGGGGTCATAGGCAGCATTCCTCCTCCTCCAAACATGGCGAGTTGAGTTGATGCCAAAGAGCTCAATTTTGGTCTCGTCCTACCACAACACTTCACCCAGTTCTCCTCTGGATCATTCAGTTCATTGTTCATTGCCAAACTGCAGACGGGCCTGTACATGTGCTATCTTGAGCAGGGGGCACTGCAAGATTTCAGGCCTTCACAGCGCAGTGTGTTACCAATAGTTTTATTGGCGACTATGATCCCAGCTGCCCTGAGATCAATGACAAGTTCATCCTATGTAGTTCCGGGTAGCTTTGTCACCCTTCTCCTGATCATTGCAACTCCACGAGGGGAGATCTTGCGAAATATCAAGCCAACTGTTGTCACCTTCTCACCAAGCAGGTTGGCGACAGTCTTGTAGTCCAGTCCAGCCTTGTGTAGGTCTACAATCTCATCCCTGACATCCTTGGACAGCTCTTTGGTCTTGGCTATGGTGGCTAGTTTGGAATCTGATTGATTGCTTCTGTGGACAGGTGTCTTTTATACAGGTACTGTAACAAGCTTGGATTAGGAGCACTCCCTTACAGAGGGTGCTCCTAATCTCATCTTGTTACCTGCATACAGGGAAGACACCAGGGAGCCTGAAATCTTGCTGGTTGATAGCGGATCAAATACTTATTTCACTCATTACAATGCATAAAAATGTGCAAAACGTCAAAATAAAGGACAGATTGCAAAGTAAAGTAAGGCAAACCCCCAAATTTTCTTTTAAATATATTAATTGCAAAAAGATCCGATGTGAGCATGTAGGCCTCTTTAGGGAACTTAAACACTTTTTTTTAACTCTTCTGTACACAAAAGAAAATGGCAGAGCTTAAGTCCAAATTTATAATTGCAATGTCACTGCCCTAAATGAGTCACAATGGCTCAGAATTGATATGACTGAGAAACAGCTGGGAAAAAGTATGGTTGACAAAGCATCAGGACCTGATGGATTACATCCATGTGTCCTAAAAGAGTTGAGCTCAGTTATTTCAAAGCCATTATTTCTAATTTTTAGAGATTCTTTTGGACTTTTAGAGAATCACTGGCAAGGTACCGATGGATTGGCGTAAGGCCAATGTGGTTCCTATTGTCATAAAGGGAGCAAAGTCATTACCAGGTAACTACAGACCCGTTAGTTTATCGTCCATAGCTGGAAAGGTCCTAGAGAGTTTGATAAAGAACCACACAGAGTAGTTTCTGCTAGAAAATATTAATATAAGTGATAGTCAGCATGGCTTCAAGAAAGACAGAAGTTGTCAAACAAATTTACTCTCTTTTTATGAGGAAATAAACTGTTGATCCAGGGAACATCCAATTGCCTCATGAAATCAGGAAGGAATTTTTTTTCCCTGTTGAAGCAAATTGTACCAGGGTTTTTTTTGCCTTCCTCTGGACCAACTATGTCTTACAGAGTCATGTTTATTCCCCTAGTGTTGAACTTGATGGATTTATGTCTTTTTTCAACCTAACCAACTATGTAAGTATGTAACATCAAGCTGACTTTTGAGCACTGCGTTTTTGAGGGTTCTTTTGGTGTTATTCTGTCTCTCACAGATACAATAAACCTACTATTACAATTATAGACTGGAAATTTCTTTGTCAGAGGGCAAACGTACAAAATCAGCAGGGGATCAAATACTTCTTTCCCTCACTGTATATTTAAACATACAGACACATATATCTCATGCCCAGGTATAACCTGCAGAAACGGTCAAGCTAGGGAAGAAAGTGCTAGCTGATGCTGGATGCCCCAAAGCTAGGAAATAGACAAACAGACTTGCTAGAACTTCTAATGCACATAGTCTTACAATGCTCAGTGAAATCAGTTAGCAATTTCATTACAAAAGACTAGGTAAGACTAACGGTAAAGATAAAGTTCTGCTTTTCAATACTAGTGAATTGAACCCCAGAACAGAATTAAGTGAGCATCCATAACACTCTTGTTATTTTACTTACTCAAAGGATATCATTGCTCCACTATCATGTATGACAATACTTGCTATCATGACAATACTTACCGAACTTCTCCTACAATATTTTCAACTAGCCCATGAAGACTGTTCCGCAAAGATTCAATCTCCTGCTTCACCTCTGCAATGCTGCCAAGAACATAGTCCAGGCGGTTCAACACCTCTATCTGTTCTCCATGTGATACAACCACAGCGTCTTCCCTTCCTGATAATGCTAAAATGAAGCACAAAACACAATAGTAATGACAGATCACATAGTATATTCATCTAGGTACTTTTTTTTTTATTTTTTTAAACTGTGATGCAAAGCAACGTGACAATAAAAATTAAAGATACCTGGAGAAGAATTAGATGTCGTAGCAACATTATCATTTTTGGAATGTGCCATACGATATCCATTTTGCTTCGACAAAACTTTCTTTTTCTGCTTCCGGTGTTTCTGGTACACAATGTAAATGACAACTCCAGTGGTAACACCAGCAATCAATCCTAATCCGATTCGGTATGCAAGAATAAGCTTATACATAGTAACTTCCTAAAAAACAACATAATGCATATCATTATTGTAGTACAAAACACCATATATAAAAAAGCAGTATTTGCAGTATAAGATTATTTGCTAGAAGGTGCCTCATTACTACAGCAGGATACATTTTATTTCTTGTTCACCAAGCCTATCCTATTCTATAATAAAATACTGATGGTTATTCTTCAGCTACAACCAGTTATTGTTTATTGCAGTGCAACAGGGGACCTCTGCTGGAAACCTGATATAATGCTACAATACGGACTGTGCTGCAGACATATAAACCCAAATAGGAGATATAATATAATGATGCTTCCCTTCTATTACACCCACTGTTCACCTTTTTGCTATTGAGTCCTTTATCATTTTCACATGCTGATCCTGCCAGAAACAGCATTCTTTAGGGCTTCCTGTCAAAGAGAGACAGTGCCCATTAAGAGCACCTGGAGGAGCTGTTGTCACCCTATAATCATGATTCCTATCAGTCTGATGTGTGGACATACAATACACCTGGCCCATAAGCATAAGCTCATGCAATAACTCCTCATTCATCGAAGGACAACACACTTTCTATCAGCTGACAGTCGGGTAACTACCAGTTTAGACATGAAATCTATCATTGCAACACACTGTATTTTTTAGCACACAAGGTTCATATTATAGCATGGTTTCAACACAAGTTCAAAAGTCCATTGTTACATAACGAACTGCAAACAGACCATAGTGGTCAAACATAAAACTTCTGCCTCAAAGCACTATTCTGGTGCTGAAGTTTCCCACCATCCCATACCAGGCCCATCAATTTTGGATTCTGACTACCAAGCACTTAGATCAATACAACACATGTACGTATAGTAGGTTTTTTTTTAGTACTCCCTGATGTCCACCCTTCTAACAGGTATTAACTTTAGCTAACGGTCATGTGAAAATACCTAGAAAATTAAGCGATCTAAAGAATATTGATAGGGATTTAAAATATAAAAATCGTATTCTTCCCCATGTCTTCAAAGTTGCAGTCATACATACCAGCACATTTCAAATCATTTATATTCTGTACTTAAAAAAAAAAAAAAAAAAAAAATCAACCTTGCATCGGGAGCAGAGTCTATTCATCTTTTGTATCTGGAAGGCCCCTGGCAATGCATCTGGCTCAGAGGCCACCCATAATACGCCAGGTACACTGTTACACTGAGGTACCTGTTATGCACCTGATACAGGAAGCACAGGGATGCATTTCTTCGGTGGGATCACAGACCCGTTCCCTACTCTATAGGCCCTCCATAATAAAAGGTAGAGACATTAGCCAATCATCCACACTGCTGTGCAGTCTATTTCTAAAGTGGCCATTTGCCTGATCACAACTTTAAAGTGTTGGAAAATGTGATGCCTGGTGCCCTGTACAGGTGAATCCTTCCCTGTACAGGTGAATCTTGCTTCTGATCAGCAAAACAGAGACATTATATTACCTCTAAAATCTGATTACCGAACCCTGCTCCCATGGGATTAAAAAAACATGAGCAGTGCAGCTTTTCACAGATCAGTTGGCAGAGACCCCAGGCTATTCCTGTATCCATTACCATACCAGGGGCCTGGGCTCATTTAAAGATTTTTAGATTCACTTTCATTTTCTGGTAAATGCACTGATGCAATAAAAATGAAACACAAGATGAAGTCAGCTGCATAGAGGAACAATGACACTGCAGTTTTTAGATCTTCATTGCCCAACCATGACCTCCATCCCCAAGCAATAACCTCCATGTGCCATGGCACGCCACAGGGTCATTCCCGAGACACGTGAAGGATGCTGCTGACACCTGGCAGGCCATAGCGCCCCGCAGTCACAACCGTGTGAGGAGAGCAGAGGAGGCGGACTTCACACTGTCAATATCTCCTGTCACCTGTGCCATATTACCGCTACCCGCTGTACTGACATACCTTCTCCTGCTGCCGCTAGCCGAATGTTGCGGAAGTAGGGATCACCGAAGCTTGGTACACATGCCGGGCCCACTGCGCATGCGCGGCTTCTTCTTCCGGGCTGAATGAGGGGACTGGTGTGTGTGACATTGTAGATTGTCTTCAGCTACATGCAGCTGTGCTGACAAAGATTATGTATAAAATTATACTAACAGAAATGAACAGTGTGTGGAATGTGTTTGTTTCTATTTTACTGAGTACTACAGATAGCTGCAAACTGTGTGGACTGCAGGAATCTGGGTAGAATAATAGAGAACCCTGGGAAAGTAAATATATTGACAGAGAAATCCAGGTGAGCGGGTATGAGAATTCCAGGAAAGCAGGTATAAAAGACAAAATAATAACCAAAAATACAAGGAATGAAGATAACGTAAAAATGAGGACAAAATAACAGGAAAACTGAAATAATAATCTAAAATGTCAGGAAAGTGACTAATAATCCAGAACTGCAGGTATAACGGCAGAAAAAGGAGTATAAAGGTGGAGAACTCCAGTAAACAGCTATAACTGCAGAAAAAAACAGGTGTATTACAAAAACAAAATGCGGGTTCAACAAAACAGAAGTTTAGAAAAGCAGGTATAGTAACAGACTATCAGACAGAAGTTAGCATTTCTATACCAAGGTCTTTGTAGGAACTATTAGCAATAAAATTGTCCCTCTATTTGTGCATACTCTGGTCCCTGCACTAACCGAACTATTCAACCTCTCCTTTGTCACTGGTATCTACCCCTCCGCTTTCAAACATGCCATTATTTTCACTATCCTAAAAAAAAATCCTCACTAGATGCCTCCTTACCTTTTAGCTCCGTCCTATCCCCCTTCTCCTATATGTTTCCAAGCGCCTTGTCTATAAAAGACTCACCGATTATCTTTAAGTCTTGCTTTTGAGTTGACCATTCCACCGAAACAGCCCTTACTAAAGTGACCGATGGCTTCATCAGAGCTAAATCACACGGCAACTTTTCCCTCCTCTTTCCCCAGGATCTTTCCTCTGGTTTTGACACTGTTGATCACCCCCTTTCTAATCCAAACCATGAACTCTATTGGAATCAGTTACACTGCTCTCTCTTGATTTGCTTCCTATCTGTCTGACCGCTCCTTTCAAGTTTCTTTCAATGGTAATTCCTTCCTCTCTCACTGTTGGTGTTCCCCAAGGGTCATGTCTTGGACCCGCTCATTTCTCTCTGTACACCGCCTCACTCAGTAGTCTCATAGCCTTCTTTGGTTTACAGTACCATCTATACGAGGTGGTGCTGAGAAGTTCCTGGCTTTGGCCCCTTCCAGATGAAATAAAAAATTTAGTTTTGGGGCATTTGACAGCCTAATATCTTAGTATGTTACTGTGCAAGTATTAGGTCTTTGCAAATTCTAAAACTGTTTTTTCTTTTAGTGAGAAGCTGTGATGGCAGAAGCACAAGCAAGTTTCACATCGTTGGAGTTACGGGACATCATGAAGTTTTTGTTTCTCTAGGGAAAGTCAGCAAAGGACATTCACACTGAGATGTCACAAACACTGGGGGAGAAGTGTCCTTTCTACAGCACTGTCAAAACCTGGATATCTTGTTTCAAGACTGGGCATTTCATCGGTGAAGATCGATGCAATGCTGTCCGTGAGCTGATTATTGAGGACCGGCGAATATCCGCCCAGATAGCCCAGATACTTGACATCCCACGGGAGCGTGTTGAATTTGTTATCATCACTATCCTAGACATGCGTAAGCTTTCAAAGAATTAGGTGCCGTAATGTTTGAACAGTGATCAGAAGAAGGAACGAGTTGAAGCATCCAAAGCCGTTTTGGCCCATTGTGAAGCTGCACAGAACTATTTGGCTAGGTTAGTGACTTAGGATGAAACCTTGCTCCACATCTATGATCCTGAAACGAAGGAAGAGTCAAAGAAATGGCGCCACAGCAGGTCCCCGCAGCTGAAGAAGTTTAGAATCAGCCAAAAAAGTCACAGCGTTTGTTTTCTGGGACAAAGACGGTATTCTGTTGATGGACTGCCTACCTCAGGGCTCCAGTATCACCGGACAGTAATATGCTAACCTCCTAGAAGCAATTAAGATGACACGCCATGGAAAGTTGACCAAAGGGATCATTTTGTTCAGCACAATGCACCTGTGCACACATCCAAGGTTGTGGCTGCCAAATTGAACACCCTGGGTTTCCAATTGGTCCACCATCCCCCCTACTCACCTGACCTGGCCCCTTCGGACTAATATCTGTTCCCGAATTTGAAGAAACACCCGAAGGGGCAACGTTTTGAGGACATTTCTGACGTCAAAGATGCTGCTGAGAGCTGGTTTGCAGCCAAACCAAAGGACTTTTATTTGCAACTACGCTGTACCAAGTGCATCAGTCCCAGGGGGGAATATGTTGAATAAATATGTAATTTTATAACTTTATATACTTCTTTCTGGGCAAAGCCAGGAACTTATCAGCACCCACTTGTATGCTGATGACACTCAAATCTATCTGTCCACCCCTGACTTGTCTCCCTCGGTCATGAATAAGGTTTCATACTGCTGAAACTCAACTTGGATAAAACAGAACTGTCACCCCCCCCCACCCCCCCATCAAATTTTAAATATCCACCCGGCATATTCTTGACTGGTAATAACACTGTTTTTTGTCCCTCCCCTCAGGCATGTTGTTTTGACGTCCTCTTTGATTCTACCCCTTCATTTACCCCCATATTCAGAACATTTTTTTAGGTCCTGCGAAACAATCTCAAAATCTGCCCGTACCTGTCCACAGAGACCACCAAACTCCTTGTACACGCTCTTATCATCTCTTGCCTAGACTACTGTAACATCCTCCTTTCTAGTATTCCACTAACCTGACTCTCACCTCACCTTCACCTCAGAATCAAATTCAAGCTCCTGTGCTTTGCATTCAAATCCCTCCACAGTTCTTGTCCCACTTACCTTTCTGACCTGATAGAAAAATACTCCCTTAGTTGCTCTCTTCACTCCTTCAATGACCTACTCTCTCCTGACTTCATCAAGCGCACTGCTTCAAGACTTCTTTGCCCTGCTTCTTTGGAATAGACTTCCACATACTATTTGGCTTGCTCATATTTTCTGCACATATAAAGAGCTCTTAAAACCCATCTTTTCAAACTTGCCTATCTGTTTTCTGTCCCTTAAACCCTCACTACTTACCCAAATTGCATGCTGCTTCCCCCAACTCTTAGAATGTAAGCTCATCTGGGCAGGGTCCTCTCCTCCTCCCATGTCACTGTCTGTACCTGTCTGTCATTTGCAAACCCTATTTATTGTACAGAGCTGCGTAATATGTTAGCGCTTTATAAATACCGTTTTTTATTAATATTAAACCCAACTGCTCATTCTCTAAACATTATAATTTAGATCTACCAGAACTATTTAGTTGTAGCCCTACCTTAACAACCCATTAATTTTGTACCCAGCAAGATGGGCGCTGATTATGCATTGTTGTTGGTAGCTCTAACGGAGAATATACAATAAGGTTGCAAGTTTTGGGGTTCAGATTCATAAAATACTTTGAAGGTAGACCTTCTTTACTCAACAAGGATCCTGACATGATACCTTGTGTATTTGTCTGAAATCCCCCCCCCCCCCATTGAATGGAAGAATTTGGAAGTCCATTCTCTAAGCACTCTTCTTTATGGTACGTGTAATTGTTACATCGTTACATAGTAGGTTGAAAAAAGACATAAGTCCATCAAGTTCAACCACTAGGGAAATAAACATATCCCAGATATAAAACCCTATAAGACATAGTTGGTCCAGAGGAAGGCAAAAAAAAACCCTGGGACAATTTGCTTCAACAGAGGAAAAAAAAATTCCTTCCTGATTCTATGAGGCAATCAGATGTTCCCTGGATCAACAGTCACTGTTATTTTTACTTTAAAGCCTTAATACCCAGTTATATTCTGTGCTTCTAGA
The DNA here is from genome assembly GCF_032062135.1 of Pyxicephalus adspersus. Classification (NCBI taxonomy): domain Eukaryota; kingdom Metazoa; phylum Chordata; class Amphibia; order Anura; family Pyxicephalidae; genus Pyxicephalus; species Pyxicephalus adspersus. The sequence goes on from NC_092869.1 coordinate 13,106,103, forward strand.
AAAAAAACATCCTGCTTTTTCCTACAGCAATCTATAGCAGTTGCTAAAACTACTTCCTGAGGGAGCCAATTCCACATTTTCACAGACCTTACAGTGAAGAATCCCTTTCTTATCCGGAGCTTAAACTTTGTTTCCTCCAGATGCAAGGAGTGCCCTCTTGTTCTTTGTAATGATCCCAAAGTGAATAATGGGGAAGAGAGTTCTCTATATGGACCGTTTAAATATTTATACAGGGTGATCATATCCCCATTTAAACGTCTCTTCTCAAAGGTAAAAGGTAACATCTTTTATTTACTTTTTTTAGTAGATTGATATTTTTGACAGGGTTAGAAACCAATAACTTACTTGGGCCTGTGGTGAAGGGATCCAAAGGATATAGTTTAGGCTTAAGTAGATGACATCACTTTGATGTCAATTTTAGACTCTTCTGGAATAATTTAAAATGATCTCACTCATTATCTCACAGTTGACTTCCTTCCAAGCTGCACGTGACCTGTTTCAAGTGAGTTTTACATTAACATATTCTGTAAAGGATTGCAAAACCAGTCTGATGCAAACAGAGAAAATCTGTGCCAGGGTTTAGATGAACTCCAGGATTACACTGCCTTTCCCAACCCAGTTGTCTTTGCCTAAATAAAACTACTGCAACTATACTTACCTGTGTGTAAATTATTATTTGTGCTGTTAGGCAATTGGATCCTCGTCTCGATTGGTGTTTAACCAAAGACCTGTTGGAGGATCGAAACATAAAATTTTTTAAGGGCAGACATTCCTGAACAGACCTTTTCCTACTTCTTCAAATGGCATTGGAATCAATTGACTGTCATTGTAAGCATCAATAGTAGAAAGAGGACAATAGACAGTGCCAGATGTGGAGGAGAGGACTGATGAGGCTATAGTCTATCATCCCCAATTATACAAGCTCAGTAGCTACTGAAATGTCTAATGTTCCTTATAAAACACTAAACAGATATCCAGGACAAAATGACTACCCATTTTAGCACAGGAGAATACTCATTACGATTGGCAAAAAGTAGGGTAAAACTAGAGTCCGGCTGTAAGAATCTTTAAGTTTTGCCTACATGAATGGGTTGATTTTTGACAGTCAAATGTTTCCATTTACCTTGAAATTATAATGTGCCCACAGTCTACTAACATCACTGATGAATTCACCTTCTTCATCTGCCTGCAACTAATCTGCATTTATCTCTCCTTCTACAGGTACGTCTCCCATTCTGCAAAATCTCAGCCCTGTGTATACAATTGTTTTCCCCTGCAACCCTCATCTGATTGTATATGGCACGTCTCCCATTGTAGATGAATTTATTGCACCAACTTTAATCTCCCCATAGATTTATCTGATCACTATCCCTTAAGGTGCGTACACACTTCCAATTTTTATCGTTCCAATCGAACGACGAACGATCGATTGGGCAAAAAATCGTTCGTAAAAAAGTAACCAACGACGCCGACGAACGAGGAAAGTCGCTGGAAACGAACGACCGGACCGGCGGATCGGATTGGACGACGATCGTTGAACATCGTTCGTGTGTACGGTCGTTCGTTGATCGTCCATGGTCAGAGCATGCGTGATGAACGAACGTCCGTTTACTTTCCTGTCGTGCACATAGTTCCTCTATCGCTTAAACGATCGTATCTATTGTGTGTACAATATCTACGAACGATCGTGTCGTTACCTCTATGTGCAGGATCGGTGCTATACGATCGTTCGTGTATATCGTGCAGGAACGTTCGTCGTTCGTTTTCCCACGATAATAATTGGAAGTGTGTACGTAGCTTAAGTTCCAGCTGAGTGCCCAACCATCCTTCTTCAGCCAAACTGCTCTACATTACCTCCTCATTCGGACTCACACAGAACATCAATGGCCCCATACACATAACCGGACACACTTTAGACCTAGTATTTTCAAAACTCGACAACCTCACTCTCCTTGATAACTCACCATGTCCCCTTTCTCTGTCCCCTTTCTCATCACAACCTTATCACCTTCAACCTAGCGAACTCCTGCCCCCCTTTGCTCAGACCTGGTCAATGGCAGAGAGATATCCATAACCTTGACCACAACCTATTTTCAAACTGCCTTGCTTCCCTAACCCCCAGTCCCTCCAACATCACTTCCCCAGGTGAAGCTGCCACCATGTTAAACCACTCTCTTTCCTTGGCTATGGATAAAGTTGCCACTGCCACCTTTCGCTACTTCAGCCCTGCCAACCCCCGACCCTGGCAAAACAATCACACCAAACAGCTACAAAAGACTGTTCGTGCAGCTGAGTACAAGTGGAGAAAATCTGGCCTCAGCGGTGACTTCATGGACTACAAAGCCAAGCTACAAAGCTTTAGCACTGAGCTCACTGTCACCAAGCAAAATTATTTCTCCACTGTAATTTCCTCTTAAGCTTCCAACCCACGCAACCTCTTCTCAACAATTGACCCCCTCCTAAACCCCACACCTACTCCCCCCACAACAACCTTCTCTGTCCAAGACATAGACACCTACTTTGGAGATAAAATTGACAAAATCAGACGAAATCAGATGTCTGTGCCATACCATACCCATCCAGTCCACCTGTAAATCATCACTGGCCTCCCTCAGCCCTGTTACTGTGGACGAAGTCTCTTCCCTTCTCTTATCATCTCCATCTACTACCTTTCCCCTTGACCCTATTCCCTCTGATCTACTCTGTGCCCATTACTCCACCCTGACCCCCTCCCTAACCAAACTATTCAACCTCTCCCTTTCTAATGGTATATACCCCTGCGCTTTAAAACATGCCGTAATTCTCCCTATCCTTAAGAAACCCTCACTGGACCCCTCCCTGCCCTCTAACTACCGTCCTATCTCCCTTCTCTCCTATGTCTCTAAATTTCTTGAACGCTTTGTCTACAAAAGACTTACTGATTACCTGAGCACCAACTCTTTCCTTGACCCTCTCAAGTCTCTGGCAACTTTTCCCTTGATGTTTCCTCTGCTTGTGACATTGTTGATCACCCTTCTAATACAAATCATGCGCGCCATTGGTATCAGTGACACTGCTCTCTCTTGGTTTGCTTCCTATCTGTCTGACCATTCCTTTCAGGTTTTTTTCAATGGTAACTCCTCCAATCCCACTCTCCTACCTGTTGGTGTTCCCCAAGGGTCAGAAGGACCGGTTCTCTTTTCTTTTTACACCTCCTCTCTCGGTAGTCTCATATCCTACTTCAGCTTACAGTACCATCTGTATGCTGATGACACTCAAATCTATCTGTCCACCCCTGACTTGTCACCCTCAGTCCTGGATAAGGTCTCATGCTGCCTGTCAGCCTAATCATCATGGATGTCTGACCCATTCCTGAAACTCAACCTGGATAAAGCAGAATTCATTATCATCCCCCCCCCTCAAATTCCAAATATCCCGACATATTTCAAACTGTTAACAACACTGTTATTCGTCCCTCCCCTCAGGCACGTTGTCTTGGTGTCACCTTTGATTTTGCCATCCTATTTACACCCCATATTCAGAACATTTCCAGGTCATCTCCAAAATCGGCCCCTGCCTGTCCCCAGAGACCACCAAACTCCTTGTACATGGTCTTATCATCTCTCATCTGGACTACTGTAACATCCTCCTCTCTGGTATTCCACTAACCCGACTCTCTTTTCTACAATCTATCATGAATGCTGCAGCTAGATTTCATCCTTCCCACCTCTCCTCTTCTGCTGCATCTCTTTGCAGTTCTCTACACTGGCTTCAATTTCACCTTGAAATCAAATTCAAGCTCTGTGCTTTGCCTTCAAATCCCAACACAGTTCTTGTCCCACTTACATTTCTGACTTGGTAAAAAAAATACTCCCCCAGCCGCTCTCTCCGCTCCCCTGATGACCTACTACTGACTTCCTCATTCATAACCTCATCACATGCACGGCTCCAAGACTTTTCTAGAGCTGCCCAACTCTCTGGAATGATCTTTCCTGTCCTATTCGGCTTGCTCCTACTTTCTGCTCTTTTAAAAGACCACTCAAAACCCATTTTTTCAAACTTGCCTACCCATCTTCTTCTGTCTTTTGAAACCGTCACTATTTCCCACCACTACATATCTCCCCTCTGATTGTGTGTTATTCACGCACCTACTAGATTGTAAGCTCTTCGGGGCAGGGTCCTCTTCTCCAGTGTCACTGTCTGTATTTGTTTGTCATTTGCAACCCCTATTTAATGTACAGCACTGCATAATATGTTGGCGCTATATAAATCCTGTTTATTAACCCCCTAACCGCTAAGCCCGTAATTTCTCGCACTAAATATTTTTGCTCTTTTGGTTAAGCCCGTATTTTTTCGCCTACACTAAAATCCCCACTTACCTGGTCCCGCTGTGCTAATCCAGCGTCGGTTCCG